>NC_089844.1:190223033-190551158 GCF_035609145.1 Eleutherodactylus coqui | reverse complement strand
TGACCCCACCGGACTGCAGGAAGCAGGAGAAGATGGGGGAGGTGAAGATCTGGTAAGTAGACTGACGGGGGAGGAACAGGGAAGTATAGAATTTTTCTTTTAATGACAGAACCCCTTTAAAGAATTCACCCACAGACTGACTAATTTCTCCAGAGGGAGGCTGGGATTTCAGTTCAGGATTAACTGACCGGGATGGTGATGCAGGAAATGTAGACAACTGCTTTGAATGCGAGGTTCTCGTTCTCTTCCGTGGTCTACCACGGGCAGAGTCCTGCATAACTAAGTTGTCTGCATCTGACGTATAGCGATAAAGGCCCTGCTATGGTCCATGATTGTCTGGGATTGTGCCCATTCTGGTTCAGCAGTTTGTATAGAGTAGGCAGGAGAGATGCCAGTAGTTGGTTCTCCAGTCGCCTGCTGCTATGGAATACAGAACAAAACAGTTTAAACTGATCGCATGTAAACTAAGTATTACAGTGAGCATACACGCATGGCATGTAGTCGGACATGGCGCTAAAACAGCACTTGTACAATTAATGCAATATAGCCTACTGCAAGATGTACTGCAGGAGAGGCAATAGAGCAGGGGAGACCGCCGCCGGGCAGAGCCTACCGGCCCGGAGACCAGCGGACCAGAGACCGCGTGGGATAATGTTGTCAAAACAGCCCAGGAAAAAAGCCTGCGAAGATGTGAATCCAAGATGGATGTGACTGGTAGTAGTCCAGGACAGGAAGGGAGGGGAGATACTAACCTCTATACTAGATAAGAGGAGGGAAGGACAACAACTGGTAGGAGGAGCTAACACTTTTTCCGCTTAGTGCCCGCCTCCCAGTAGAGGTAGCTATACACACGGTCCAAGCCATGTCCCCCAATGATATGGAGGAGACAAAGACATCTGGTCTTTAGAAGGTCTTACAAATAGGTAAATACAACCTCTTATGAACAGCAACACATGACAGATTACACAGTATTAGTATTTAACATAAACTAGGTCAGAAGGCAGAAGCAGCATGTGAAAATCTACGAGGTAAGTAGCAGTCAGATGCTGCTAATCAAATGCCCTCCATTACTTTATCAGCAGCAATTCTGACAACTTCTAATAAAAGGAGACGTTTTGTCAGTTTGCTGGTCTGGAGCACTCAGGCATGTGTTAACACAACAACAAGGGGGAAAGATAACAGCAATGGTCTAAGAGAAGCAATTGTTGCTTCCCATCAATCCGGGAAGGATTAGAAGGACAAACTGTTTAATGTCCAACATTCACAAGTGGAAAACATTCAAGGCAGCTGACAATCTTAACCTCAAGGTCAGACCCTGCAACACTCAGAAACTGCAAAAAGCCCAAGAGCTCCGGCTCTGAAGGTCTCAGTGTGTGAAATGCTCACGTTCATGACAGAATATAGTTAAAGGTATTGTCTCGCGGCAAACCTCAAAATTTTACCTTACCCCATTCCCCCTGTCACCCCCTGACATAAAATAGCAAATTAAAGCGGTTTTTAACCCGCTTGCTACTCACCGATCCGACGAAATAAGGACTTCTCCCAAAGATGGCCGCCGGTCCTTTCCCAGGGATGCACTGCGGTTTTCTCCCATGGTGCACCGCGGGTCTTCTCCCATGGTGCACCATGGGCTCTGTGCGTTCCATTGCCGATTCCAGCCTCCTGATTGGCTGGAATCGGCACACGTGACGGGACGGAGCTACGATGACGACGCGCTGACCAGCTCTCCGGCACGAGCGGCCCCATTCACCAGGCAGAAGACCGCACAGCGCAAGCGCGTCTAAAAAAGCAAGACGACATCAGAATTAGACGGATCCATGGCGACGGGGACGCCAGCAACGGAGCAGGTAAGTGAATAACTTCTGTATGGCTCATATTTAATGCACGATGTATATTACAAAGTGCATTAATATGGCCATACAGAAGTGTATAACCCCACTTGCTGCCGCGAGACAACCCCTTAAAAAGACTGAAGCTTGTTTGGAAGGGATGCCAGGAGAAAAAGAACATGGCAGCACAGCTAAGGTTTACAAAGCTGCATCTGAACAAGTGACAAGGCTTCTGGGACAATGTCCTCAGGATAGAGGAGACCAAAGTGGAGATGTTTGGCCAAAATGCCCAGTGCAACGTTTGGCATAAACCAAACCCAGCATATCAGCACCAACACCTCATGCCAACTGTCAAACACGGTGGGAGATGATTTGGGCTTGTTTTGCACCCCCAAGACCCGGCAGCTTGCAGGTATTGAGTCAAACCATGAACTCCTCTGTATTCCAAAGTATTCTAGAGACAAATGTGAGGCCATCTATCCAGAAGCTTGGCCTAAACTGGATCTTGCAAGGGGCAATGATCCCAAGAACATCAGTAAATCTACATTGAAATGGCTGAAAAACAAAAGGGCCGAGAGGTTACAATGGCCCAAAGCCCAGGCCAAAATCCAATTAAAATGCTGTGACGGGACAGGAGCTGTTGTAAACTATTGATGACCTATTCCTAGGATAGGCGATCAATAGTAGATCGATGGGAGTCTGCCACTTGGGACCCCTACTGGGCCCTTATGCTCATGCACTGAGCTGATTTCTGAAAGAAGCAAACAGCTCCGTTCTCATTGCAGTGGCCAGGCTTGCTACTGCGAGCTAGGCTCCCAATCACTTCAAAGGCTGCCATACCAAGCCTGGCCACTGCAGTGGAAGTGGAGCTGTTTGCTTTCTGCAGAAATCAGATCAGTGCATGAGCACAAAGACCCAGATACAGCTGATTGGCAGGGGGTCCCAGGCGGCAGGCTCTCCCCCTTTAAGAGAGCCGTCCGTAAACTAAAGCCTACAAACCTCAAGGAATTGAAGCAATGTTGTAAAGAGAAGCAGCCTAATATTCCTCCAGAATGAAGCGAGACATACTGCTGCTAACGGTGGTTCTATAAATCCTTATGGGTTGTACTTCCTTTTTCACACACTGCTTCAGCATTTAGGCCAGGTTTCTGTTAATATGACAGTTTAGTTTGTCAAGTGTTCTATTTATCCAAGGGCCAGATTATGTCCTGAAAGGTAAATGATTGAATTTAAAGGGGCTGTACTTTGTTTTTCTCATGACGGTGTGTGCGTGTTGTAGCAACCCGGGAATCATTCACTCACATCACAGGTAGACACCAATGGGTAACACTCCAAATTCCTATTTATTTTCCCCTTCACAGCAGTATCAGTAAATGTCCTTTTGTTTCATAAAGTTCAATAAACAGTCCAACTGTGGTTCTCACCCGCTCTCCAGGGCAGCTTCACCCAGTTGTGTTCAGCTCAGGACTCACTCTGCTTTCCTCAGGAAGGTTTCACCCCAACTTTCCTGAGACACACGAATAGTCTCTTTAGTGTTCAGGTCTCTCCCCAGACCTCTTGTTCCCAGTCCAGGTCTCCCCCTGGACCTGTCTCGGGCTCTCACAGCCCAGGTCCTTCTCACTGGACCTGTCTCCGGCTTGCAGCCCACTTCACCTCTGACTGTAGCAGGAATGAACACCTTTATCCTACTTACTGACCACACCTGTGGGTGTTTTCCCCTTGTCTCAGGCACCAGACTGCCTGTCTGTTGCGCCCTACAGGCCATTCTCTGTAGTGCACCTCTACAGTGTATGTATACTGAAAATAAGCCCTAGCCTAATTTTTTTTTTCAGGATTCTTGAAATGTAAGCCCTACTCCATAAATAGGCCCTAGTTACAGGTTATAAAAAAAATCTATTTAAATAGTGTCCAGGCAGCGATACATGTAAAGACAGAAAATCTTTTGGAGCAAAAATGTAAGACCCTGTCTTATTTTCAGGGAAACCGGGTGTATTGTATTAGATTATACGTATACATATTACATTAATACTGTGTGTGTGCGCGTATGTAGAACTGCCAGAGGCGCTTCTAGGAGCTAGCCGCCCTGGCCTGCAGCGGAACGCCAAGAGTCATTTTAAAAAGCTGCCCTGCCAGGACATGGAGCAATCACAGCACCTAGGAGCAGTTGCGGCCGCTACAGAACTGCCGAAGCCTCTTCAAGTAGCTTGCCAACTGTGAGCTGGATGCAGCAGCCGCCGCTGGGTGCCCATGGGCAGTACCGCCCGCTACTGGACTGCCAGAGGCGCTTCCACTAGCTACGTGGAGCAAAAGCGGCAGCAGCAGAACAGCTGTAGCAGCTTCCAGCAGTATGTCTTCCTTGTCAGCGGCGGTGCTGCTGGAGGAGGCGGAAGGAACCGGAGTTGTGGAGCTAAGGAGGGCACGTCTGCAGCAGCCAATCAGCAGCTGGGGGCATTTCCTTTTACTCAGGACTGCCAACTGATGTCGCCACCCATTATTTTGGTGGAGACATGGTAAACTAATACCCACAACATGTGATACACAGCTGCACTCTACCACTCATCCGCCTGATTATAGCACTTTGTTCGCCTACGCTGATACGACGGGCATGTGAGACTTATCGTCAGCCCTGCGCTACATTTGCAGTATATAATATGACAATAAGTCACAAGTGTCATCTATAGCATCGTTCATCCTACATTCACCAACTGGAAGGTCTCGGCACCCGTCAAACGGCGCCAAATACCACCCTGTAACATAACGTTCCCTAGACGCCAGCAGATTTATTGAGGGAAAATTCAGGTTGCTCACGGAAGGAACGCACAAAAGTGTCACCGACGTATTCGAGAAGCATATTGCAAACAGGCACTGCCATACCAGAGCGTGGCAAGATGGGCAGCAACGTATAAGGAAGGACGTGAAAGGGTCAGAGTGCCACAGCAGGCAAGTTGGAGACGGCCACAGATGAATCTTACAATGCTCAAGCCCTTCTGTTGCGATACTGGCCTGAAGAGGTGAGAAGCTGCTAGCAAATGGGCGCCACACGAGCTCTCCGAGGGTGAAGCGTGGGCACATGGCAGGGATATCTGAGGGGGTGTAAGAGATTCCCTACCATCCAAATACATATATAGTTGCAAACAACTCCCACTGACCCCCGTGTGCGACTTACCTCCCCAGAAGCTTTGTGTCCACAGAGTAGACATAATGGAAATTCTCCGTCTTGATGGATGTGCGACTTGCAGAGTATAGGCCGACTCGGGGACTCTCTGCTTCCAATTTACTCCTCAGCATGGTGACTGCACAAACGGCAGGTGGCGCGTTACCTCAGCCTGGTAGAGCCTGGTAAGACACAAATAAATCCATATTCAAGGAAATCTATCAGCAGGCTGGTGCTACCCCACCCACGGGCAGCAGGAGATCAGGACATGGGTACACAGCGCCCAGTGCTACTCCACCCACGGGCAGCAGGAGATCAGGACAGTGGTACATAGCGCCCAGTGCTACTCCACCCACGGGCAGCAGGAGATCAGGACAGTGGTACATAGCACCCAGTGCTACTCCACCCATAGGCATCAGCAGCTCAGGACAGGGATGCAAAGCCCCCGGTGCTACTCCACCCACAGGCAGCAGGAGATCAGGAAAGGGGTAAATAGCGCCCAGTGCTACTCCACCCATGGGCATCAGCAGCTCAGGACAGGGATGCAAAGCGCCCAGTGCTACTCCACCCATGGGCATCAGCAGCTCAGGACAGGGGTAATAGCACCCAGTGTTATTCCACCCACAGGTAGCAGGAGATCAGGACTGGGGTACATAGCGCCCAGTGCTACTCCACCCACAGGCAGCAGGAGATCAGGACAGGGGTACAGAGCGCCCAGTGCTACCCCACCCACGGGCAGCAGGAGATCAGGACAGGGGTACATAGCGCCCAGTGCTACCCCACCCACGGGCAACAGCAGTTCATGGCAGGGATGCACAGCGCCCAGTGCTACCCCACCCACGGGGAGCAGATCTGGACAGTCGTACATAGCGCCCAGTGATACCCCACACACGGGCAGCAGCTCAGGACAGGGGTACATAGCGCCCAGTGCTACCCCACACACAGGCAGCAGCAGCTCAGGACAGGGGTACATAGCGCCCAGTGCTACCCCACCCACGGGCAGCAGCAGCTCAGGACAGGGGTACATAGCGCCCAGTGCTACCCCACCCACGGGCAGCAGCAGCTCAGGACAGGGGTACATAGCGCCCAGTGCTACCCCACCCACGGGCAGCAGCAGCTCAGGACAGGGGTACATAGCGCCCAGTGCTACCCCACCCACGGGCAACAGCTCAGTTCAGGGGTACATAGCGCCCAGTGCTACCCCACCCACGGGCAGCAGCAGCTCAGTTCAGGGGTACATAGCGCCCAGTGCTACCCCACGCACGGGCAGCAGCTCAGGACAGGGGTACATAGCGCCCAGTGCTACCCCACGCACGGGCAGCAGCTCAGGACATGGGTACATAGCGCCCAGTGCTACCCCACACACGGGCAGCAGCTCAGGACAGGGGTACATAGCGCCTAGTGCTACCCCACACACGGGCAGCAACTGAGGACAGGGGTACATAGCGCCCAGTGCTACCCCACCCACGGGCAGCAGCTCAGGACAGGGGTACATAGCGCCCAGTGCTACCCTACCCACAGGCAGCAGTTCAGGACAGGGGTACATAGCGCCTAGTGCTACCCCACACACGGGCAGCAGCTCAGGACAGGGGTACATAGCGCCCAGTGCTACCCCACCCACGGGCAGCAGCTCAGGACAGGGGTACATAGCGCCCAGTGCTACCCCACCCACGGGCAGCAGCTCAGGACAGGGGTACATAGCGCCCAGTGCTACCCCACACACGGGCAGTAGCAGTTCATGGCAGGGATGCACAGCACCCAGTGCTACCCCACCCACGGGCAACAGCTCAGTTCAGGGGTACATAGCGCCCAGTGCTACCCCACCCACGGGCAGCAGCAGCTCAGGACAGGGGTACATAGCGCCCAGTGCTACCCCACCCACGGGCAGCAGCTCAGGACAGGGGTACATAGCGCCCAGTGCTACCCCACCCACGGGCAGCAGCTCAGGACAGGGGTACATAGCGCCCAGTGCTACCCCACCCACGGGCAGCAGCTCAGGACAGGGGTACATAGCGCCCAGTGCTACCCCACCCACGGGCAGCAGCAGCTCAGGACAGGGGTACATAGCGCCCAGTGCTACCCCACCCACGGGCAGCAGCAGCTCAGGACAGGGGTACATAGCGCCCAGTGCTACCCCACCCACAGGCAGCAGCAGCTCAGTTCAGGGGTACATAGCGCCCAGTGCTACCCCACGCACGGGCAGCAGCTCAGGACAGGGGTACATAGCGCCCAGTGCTACCCCACGCACGGGCAGCAGCTCAGGACATGGGTACATAGCGCCCAGTGCTACCCCACACACGGGCAGCAGCTCAGGACAGGGGTACATAGCGCCTAGTGCTACCCCATACACAGGCAGCAGCTCAGGACAGGGGTACATAGCGCCTAGTGCTACCCCACACACGGGCAGCAGCTCAGGACAGGGGTACATAGCGCCTAGTGCTACCCCACACACGGGCAGCAGCTCAGGACAGGGGTATATAGCGCCCAGTGCTACCCCACCCACGGGCAGCAGCAGCTCAGGACAGGGGTACATAGCGCCTAGTGCTACCCCACACACGGGCAGCAGCTCAGGACAGGGGTACATAGCGCCTAGTGCTACCCCACACACGGGCAGCAGCTCAGGACAGTGGTACATAGCGCCCAGTGCTACCCCACCCACGGGCAGCAGCTCAGGACAGGGGTACATAGCGCCCAGTGCTACCCCACCCACAGGCAGCAGCTCAGGACAGGGGTACATAGCGCCCAGTGCTACCCCACCCACGGGCAGCAGCTCAGGACAGGGGTACATAGCACCCAGTGCTACCCCACCCACGGGCAGCAGCTCAGGACAGGGGTACATAGCGCCCAGTGCTACCCCACCCACGGGCAGCAGCTCAGGACAGGGGTACATAGCGCCCAGTGCTACCCCACCCACGGGCAGCAGCAGCTCAGGACAGGGGTACAGAGCGCCTAGTGCTACCCCACACACGGGCAGCAGCAGCTCAGGACAGGGGTATATAGCGCCCAGTGCTACCCCACACACGGGCAGCAGCAGCTCAGGACAGGGGTAAATAGCGCCCAGTGCTACCCCACACACGGGCAGCAGCAGCTCAGGACAGGGGTAAATAGCGCCCAGTGCTACCCCACACACGGGCAGCAGCAGCTCAGGACAGGGGTAAATAGCGCCCAGTGCTACCCCACACACGGGCAGCAGCAGCTCAGGACAGGGGTAAATAGCGCCCAGTGCTACCCCACACACGGGCAGCAGCAGCTCAGGACAGGGGTAAATAGCGCCCAGTGCTACCCCACCCACAGGCAGCAGCAGCTCAGGACAGGGGTAAATAGCGCCCAGTGCTACCCCACACACGGGCAGCAGCAGCTCAGGACAGGGGTATATAGCGCCCAGTGCTACCCCACCCACGGGCAGCAGCTCAGGACAGGGGTACATAGCGCCCAGTGCTACCCCATACACAGGCAGCAGCTCAGGACAGGGGTACATAGCGCCGCACCGGGGTTTTGAGTTTCATTTGACAACGTTGTATATTTTTTCTCCACTCGGGGTTTTACAAGGAAGCGCAAGGGTTAAGCGGTGTTGTTGCCATGGTGATACCTGTAGAGCGCCGTGCACACCTCCGTCCTCCGCCCGCTGCTCCGGTCACTGGCGCGCCGGTTACAGTTTGAACAGAGCGGCGATGTGACGTCATGGCACGCAGGAATACAACTCCGCCCACAAACACCATGCACCAATCGCTGCTCAGTCCCGGGTCTACCCGGCGCTGATTGGCTTAGCAAAATGCCCATTGCGTCGATAAGCCCGTATCCATGGTAACCGCCCTGTGGAGGAGCTGGGGGGAAACAGTGCTGAATACCTGACTGACTGCGTGTCGGGAGCCTCCTAATACACCGACCGCTCCCGCAGGAGTCCCGTGCACCTGACCGCCCCCTCATGTGTCCCGTGTACCCGACCCGCCCTGCAAGTGTCCAAGCACCTGACACCCCCTGCAGGTGTCTGTGCACCTGACCGCTCGTCGCAAGTGTTCCGTGCACCTGACCCCCTCCCCTCCACCGCAGGTGTCCCGTGCACCTGACCGCCCCCTCATGTGTCCCGTGCACTTGCCCCCCCCCTGCAGGTGTCCTGTGCACCTGACCCCCCCCCCTGCAGGTGTCCTGTGCACCTGACCGCCCCCTCATGTGTCCCATGCACCTGACAGCCCCCCTGCAGGTGTCCCGTGCACCTGCCCCCCCCCCCTGCAGGTGCCCCATGCACCTGTTTGCCCACCGCAGGTGTCCCGTGCACCTGTTTAACGCTCGCAGGTGTCCCGTGCACCTGTCCGCCGTCCCCCCTCGCAGGTGTCCCGTGCACCTGTCCGCCCCCCCCCCCCTCGCAGGTGTCCCGTGCACCTGTCCCCCCACCCCCCCCGCAGGTGTCCCGTGCACCTGCCCCCCCTCCACCACAGGTGTCCCGTGCACCTGTCCGCCCCTCCCGCAGGTGTCCCGACGGCCCCCACAAGTGTACGTGCACGTGACCACCCCTGCGGGTGTCCTCTGACACCTGACTGCCCCTGTACCTCGTTATGTAATTGTACCTGTAGGGGGTCTTTTCAAAGGAGACCAAATGCTAATGTTGCCTGGGTCCAAATTAGTATAAGCAATCAACGAGCGCTCGTCGGAGAAGACATACGCTGACTACACAGACAGAGTGTGTGATCAAAATGACTTCTAGTTTATTCAAGAAAATACATTGGATTATATAGACCATAGACCACTGTCCAGGCAGGATATGCTTATCTCGCGGTCAGCATATAATTGCAAGAATACATTCCTTCTTAATGAGCTATTGAGAAGTGGAAACTGGGGCCCAGGACATCCTGTGAATGTACCACAGATAAGGAAAAAACCTTGAACAACTCAGAGGAGTCTTTTCCCGGCCACCTGGTCCTTATTTTTCTTAACCAAAGCACATTTTGTATTTCAACTATTTATTCGTATTTTGATAGCTTAGCAACTAAATTAACCCCTTACATCTCCCCCATTTTGGACATAGGGTCCACCATCATGCGAGGCACTCCACCCGAGTGGTGCCGGTTCCTGCCAGATTCCCTAGAGTCATGTGGTGGTCCCAAAGTCCATCTGGGTTAGAGTTTAGCCTTTTCACTACATTTGTTAACACATGAGCTTACAATTTTTATGGCTATATACATGCATAATAAAATCATCACAATTTGTAATATACTTTGTAGAATTCCCATGAACCACCCCCCTAAACCAGAGAACCAATTGGCAGGGTTCAAGGAACTAAATGTGTTACCCCACCAGCTATCTCTGGTTTCTGAGTTTTCATTTGTCCATGCAAGCAGTTCTTTCGATGGAACAGGAACAGCCAGGAAAGGAAGACTAGTGGCACCAGGTGTGTGTACAAGTCCAACAGTCTTTCACCTGTGAGGTGTTCAGTCCATCTACCAGTATTTGGTGGTGTCTAACAAAGTGGTTCTGGGCATTGTCTTTTTGCACCCTCTCATAAGGGTGAAGCATGGAGTGAGGAGTCCAAAAAGTCCATCAATAAACAAAATGTCTTTAGTGAGGAGTCCAAAAGTCCATCAATAGACAAAATGTCTTTCATTTTTCCTTCTCATGGGGGGGCAAAGTAGGGCGTGAAAAAGTCCATTAGTCCCAAGACAAGCAACAGTTCCTTCAACTTTCACCGAAGTAGGTGTGGTCAGCAGGACTTGATAGGGCCCCTTGAATCTGGGCCCTAGGGATTTCCGGACACGCCTCTTTACGACCACCCAGTCTCCAGGTTGTAGGGAGTGAGATCCCCCTAGGTTGCCTGGGTCTGGAATGGGAGAAAAAGACTAGATTCTGGGTTACTGTTAGCTGGTCACATAGGTGCTTTACATACCCGGCTACTATGTCATAGCCCTGCTGTAGGGCCTGTGGATGATACAGCCCCAATCTTGGCATAGAGCCAAACAACACTTCTTTTAACTTAAGCGTACCATTTAGTCTTTTAACTTTGTCTAAACTCTGCAGGTGGTATGGAGTGTGAAACGCTTGTTCCACCCCAAGGGCTAACATCACCTCTCGCATCACTTCACCTGTAAAATGTGTACCTCTGTCGCTCTCAATTGTCTCTAGTACCCCGTATCTGCGGATTACCTCATTCATGAGCTTCTGTGCGGTTACCTACTTATTTACTTTGGTAACAGAGTAGGTCTCCAACCTGAAAAGAAATCAACAACAAGCACATATTCACACTTCCCAACAAGTAGGAGCTGAGTGTAGCCAATTTGCAATCCCTGAAATGGGTAGAGTGGCCCCGGCAAGTGTGATGTGGCAAATTTACTTCTGCCCTGCTGCGCAAAGATCATGCAAAATTGGACAAATGATGCAGCAGCTACAGAAAACCCAGGAGCCACCCGTCCTTGTTCAAGCGTCCACGTCATTGCTGCTTTGGGAGGTGCATCTTTCCGTGCGTCAGCTGGGCCATCATGGGGCACAGGGACCGTGGTAGGCAAGTTCTGTTGACTGTTCGCCATACGCCGTCCCATTTCTGCTGCTCCCATATTTAGTCCATTTGTCTTTTTCTTCCTTGCTGGCTTGTAACTGTAAAGTCTTTAGCATATCAAAGTCCAAGTTTATATCAAAGTCCAAGTTCATATCAAAGTCCAAGTTCATATCAAAGTCCAAGTTTATATCAAAGTCCAAGTTTATATCAAAGTCCAAAGTTTTTATCAAAGTCCAAAGTTATTGTTAAATTCTTCTTTTCTTCCACGGCTTGAGGGCCGCTGCTTTTAGGGTGTCGTCTCTCGCTTCTCCATTGTAGAAATCGGTGTGAACTCTCCATTGCCAGGTAGTAGTAGGGCCTCCATGAGACTCTGTACTGCTGCACCACTCTTAATTGGTTGTCCTACTGAGATAACAAGCTGTCTGGCCTTCCATATTGGGCCGTAATCATGAGCTATGCCAAATGCATACCGGGAGTCAGTGTAAATATTTGCCGTCTTGCCTTTTGCCACTCTACACGCCTCAGTGAGGGCCTTCAGTTCCGCTTCTTGTGCTGAGACATGCGGAGGCATTCTGCTTTTAGGACATCTTGTTGTGTGACCACTGCAAAGCCTGATACAAACCTTCCCTCTTCATTTAGGTATCTAGATCCATCCACTAACAGCTCAAACTGGGGGTTCTGCAGGGGCTTGTCTGTGACATGCGCAAACCCAGCCGTTTCCTGGGCCATGAGGGCCACACAGTCATGCTGGTTGCCGATGTCAAATGCCTCCTGTTTGTCAGTCAGGGAGTTGTAAAACAACTGATCCCCTGTACTTACTCCCCCATTTGAATCTACGTCACCTAATGGAAGTAAGGTGGCTGGATTCAAGGCGGTGCACCTTTGGCTTGAGATGTTCGAGGAGGAATGCACTGCGAATTCCATTGTATCTGTCTGGCAAGAGACAGATGTCTACGGCTTACCTGAGTCAGGATACCATGTATGTCATGTGGGGTGTAGATCGCCATGGTGTGATCTAGGACAACGTCAGAACTTTTGTCCAGTAGCGCCTGGACTGCTAGAACCGCTCGGATGCATGATTGAGACCCTCTAGCCACCGCGTCAAGATGGGCACTGTAGTATGCTACAGGTCGCTTTTTTTTTGTCACCATGCATTTGTGTCAGTACAGCGGTGGCGCGTCCCGCCATCTCAGTGACGTACATCTGGAAAGGTTTGTCATAGTCTGGCAGCTCCAGTGCGGGTGCACTGGTTATCTGTACTTTCCCTGCGGGGTCAGGGCAAATGGCCGTGAACCCAAACAGTCGTACAGAGACTGCATGGTCATGGAGGCAGAGCGTGTCCACGACCGCCAGTATGAGTCCAATCCCAAAAAGGTACGCAACTGAGCATGGGAGGTGGGAAGTTGCATGTCACTTACCACCTTCGTGCGCTCCGGCGTCAGGTGTTTAGTACCTGGACCTAGGCAGTGGCCCAGGAACACTACATGAGATTTGCAGAACTGAAATTTGTCTTTGCTAGCTTTGCAGCCATTCTACTCTGATGGAGGAAACACAAAAGGCTTAGTGATGCATTGAGGCAATTATTTGGGTCAGGAGCACACAAAAGTAAGTCATCAACATATTACAAAAGGGCGGTGCCCTCGGGAATTGGCCAGGCGTCTAATACCAGCTTCATGCATCTGGTGAACTGGTTTTAGGCTATTCTGTGCCCCTTATGGCAGTACTGTCCAACAGTACTGCTTTCCTCTGAAAATAAATGCAAACAATTACTGACAGTCTGGCTGGCCCTTTAAACTCTTTCTCTTAATAGGGAACAAAAGGGGTATTGGCTGGGAAGACACATTCCTTAAGGGCCTTAAGTTAACATAAAGGAGAGACAGTGTCTGCAACTGCATCTTCCTGGACATGTGCCAGGGGGTACTGACGGACCAAGGGGCTAAGAGCTTGTTCCTGTGCGTGCGTAAGAGTGAGGACAGGGAGAGGTGTCGCTTGGTCTGCTGCCATCCGACATAAGGTCGGGTGACTTTCAGACCCGGGGTGTATACGAGCCTCACCGGACGGGTGAAGTTTGATACAACATCCCAAGGGTCCCATCACGTCAGTTCCCAATATGCTTTCAGGACCTTCCAGCACAAGGAAGCGCGTGAGCATCGTGGCCCTTTAAACATTACCTCAAGCGGTTCAGTTTCTGCCAGCTGAATTGGCACTCCTGAAACCCCTTGCACCGATTACCGCTAGACAATCAGGCTGGTATTCTATTTCAAAAAGATCAGAACCTTGTTGCAAAAAAAAAAAAAATTAAAAATAGCTGACCTGCAACACCTAGATCACCTATGCCTTCTCCTCCCCCCTTTGAACTAGGGTACTTAACCCCTTAATGACATGGCCTATTTTGGCGTTGAGGACCAAGCGATTTTTTGGTATTTTTCCATCTCCATTTTTCAAAAGCCATAACTTTTTTATTTTTCCGTGGACGCGGCCGTATAAGGGCTTGTTTTTTGCGTGGCGATCTGTAGTTTTTATCGGTGCCACTTTTGGGTATATAGACAATATCGTAAAATTTTTTTTTTTTTTTTTAATGATAACAGGGAGAGAAAACGCATCAATTCTGCCATAGATTTTTTTTTTTTTTTTACAGCGTTAATCATGCAGCATAAATGACCTTCACAGATATAGACAAAATTAAAATAAATAACTTTAATTAATGACTTGTTTAAAATTAGGGCCACATAAATCATATAACAAACACTAACAGACGTGGACTGACAACATGGATCGTACTGTGTGACTCAGTGACCGGATGGAATGAGGGTCTCAATTCCCCTCGGGTATCCAGTCGGGTTAACCCCTATTGACAAAATTAGGGGACTGGGTCACTAGTTTATAGCGGTATGTCACAATAGGAAGTAGGTCAAAAAGATATTAGGTTTCCGATCTAGCGTGGCTGTTGATAGTTCATAGCTGGAAACCCCTCGACCATTATTATCGCTATTTTCAAATAAGGATCATATGGTTAATCAGAAGTCTATGTTACACCATACTGGATAGATCGTCACTCGTGGTTCATATATTTCCACGTTAATGATAGGGGAATTATACCCCACAGTGGATAATCACTCAGATATTAGTGTAAGTGTTCCAACGTTAGTACCCGAGTAGTCACTCAATAATCACTCAAGCATTCTTTTCATGTCTTGAGGGTGAGATAATTACTCAGCAAGTAGGTGACTACTAGGGTGTCTTTCAATGTTTCAGCACTTTTTGACGTATTAACTCAGAGTTGTGTATTGATTTCACACAGTGAGTGACTGCTCAAGTATTTAGTGTACATATTTCGAATAGTCACTCAGTGATCACTCAAACGTTCATCAGTTTGAAGTAGCGGAATAGTCGCTCCAGAAGTAAGTGATCACTTCAGTGGCTATTCGTTCAGATATTAGCTCTATTTCAAAATTAATTTCCTTTAGGGATAGGACATTAGCTCAACGCGTTTCTCCGTCCCTGTCTGGGGCGGTTCTTCAGGAGCAGGGCCGAGAATTGCCCTAAAATCTATGTGATAATCCCTATGAATCCTATTATGGTGAATAAGACCCTTGTTGGTAGTCCTTGTTTTTATTGGAAGGAAATAAAACAAAGTTCTCCTCCTATTACTTCCCCCGTCTCGGCTCAGAGACTTAGTGTGAAGGGTCGCTTTGCTAGATAAAATAGCAGACGGACCGATGAAAGCCTATAAGTATATGGCTAGCAACTTTACTAATTGCAGTGAGACCAGTTGTCATATATGGGTCTCGCGGCAAGTAGGAGAAAGTTAAATATCTCAGCTCCCCGTTCTCAGAAGGAATCTCCAGAGACAATTCCTTCAAAGGCGCGATCTGAGTCGTGCCCCAAAAAAGATAATAAAGGGCTAGGCACATAGACCCGTATGTCCAAGTCTATAGGTACTGGACCGATGCCCTATTACAGCCTGTAGCCTGTAAGGAGTAGTCTAATAGGGTTGGATCAATCATCCAATGCGCCAAAGATAGGTAAGCAGTGTTGCCCCAGATGCCGGACAGGGCTGCGCAGCCCTACTAGTAAGGGGAGGTAAGTTGCGGGAGGAAGAAAGGAGAAGAGGTATAGTGCCTGCGGCTCTGATGGTGAGCGGCTGGCAATGAAGTCCCAGAGCTCACAGCAGGGATTAAGAAGGGATATAGCTCCTCCTAGTTCCGGGGGCCTGTCAATAATTAGCCAATGAGTTCCCTTGTGGGGCGGATTTGCACTTGTCAGGGTAAATGGCAGTGCACTCAATCCGTCACCACACTGCCTGTGTCATCTGTCATAGTGCAAATTGTAGTCCGGATCCTAGCGCTGCTAGCCGAGTATCTGCAGCAACCTAGCGATTCTTTAATATGAGGCCGCGATCGGCAGCATAGGCAAACGTGCAGCACTTCCGCGTTCCACGCTGGAACGCATGCACCGTTGCCTGGTGACGTCATCACGCACCGTACACCCCCATTGGACGGGAGGACGGCGCCACGATGTCGTCAATTGGATGCTGTATCAGTGGGCGGAGCAAGTACTGGGAGAGGTGCGTCACTCAGGCAGCCTGGGAGTGGTAAACCCACTCTGTCGCTGCCTCCACGAACGGTGCAATGACGCTTCCGCGTTCCAAGCTGGAACGCATCCTCCGTTGCGGAATGACGTCATCGCGCTCAATACACACCGCTTACCCGAGGGGGCGGCAGCGCGATGTCGTCATTGGCAGACTGAATCCGTGGATGAAGTATACAGGTAAGAGGTATATTAAAGACACAGGCAACGTGGGAGTGGTTGCACTGCTGTCTCTCCGCCCCCAAATGCTCGGTGTGTAAAACCGGTGGCAAATGGGGCACCGTTCAGATCCAACAGGTAATAAAGATCGCGATGTCCGGAATTAGCCTCCTTAAGAGGGGCAGTGATGGTGAAGTCTGCATTAGGTTGCTATGAGTAACGGACTACTCATGATAGGGAGCTCAAAGTATATATATTTCCCATGTAGTGATAGTTTCTGGGATGTTAATTATATCAAGTATGTAAACCCCAAATATAATAAATTTTAATGGTCAGAGTTGTAATTTCAACATATAGGTAGGGGGAATCAATGTACAACAGCACAATATATCACTACCAGTATGCAAATCTAAGTCAGGCGGGGAGACTGTCATGGCCAAGAATAACATGCGAGAGATTTATCGCATATTGTTCTGGAAGATGCTAGAAATATATAGAAATGATCCCCTGTTTAACCCACGATAGGGCGGGAGTAGATCCGACATGAGTCAGGAGTACCAAGAAAATGCAGAAGAGGCTATCAATTTTAAAGGAAGTTGAGAATCTCGCATCAGCGATACCGAGTCTAGAGGAAACAATTGAAGTTTAGGGTCGCGTTTAGGCCCGCGGGGGTTACCGTATTTAGCCTAAAGATCCAGGCCGCTTCTTTTCTGAGGAGCATCTTGTCAATGTTGCCCCGTCTGGCGTTTGTTCGTAAGTTTTCAATTCCCTGGAATTTCAAGTCAGCCAGATTGCCGTTGTGCACTGCTAGGAAGTGGTCCGCCAATGGTGTTTTTTCCTGGCGTCGAATATTTCCCACATGCCCCAGGATACGACGCCGGAATTCCTGAATAGTCTTACCGACGTAGTTCCTGGGGCACGGGCAAGACGCCATGTAAACGATATTTCGTGTTTTACAGTTAATAAAACTCCTGTTGGAGTAGGTTCTGTTGGTACTGGCACTTGTGAACGTCTTGCTCTTTAATATAAAGGTGCACGCCTCGCAGTCGTGGCAGGGAAATGTCCCACATGGTTTTAGGCTGCCCAACCAGTTTTCCTTTAGACAAGGGGTTAGATGGCTCTTGACAAGATGATCCCTAAGGTTATGACCCCTCCGGAACGTTATCATCGGGTATGTTGGTATAATGTCTCTCAGGTCAGGGTCATTGGAGAGGATGGTCCAGTAGTGTTCCAGGATGTGCCGAACCTCTCTCGTTCCTGTATCAAAGGTCCCGATGATCCTTGAGGATCTCGAGTTGTTACGTTGTCTAGGGACTAAGAGATCTCGTCTCGGCTGTAGTTCTGCATGTTTCAGTGCGTCTTCAATTATATTGCTTGGGTAGTCTCTTTCCAAGAAACGTTGCTTCAGTCCTTCGCTCTCTCTCTGGAAATCTTGCTCCCTCGAGCAGTTCCGTTTAACTCTGAGGAACTGCCCTTTTGGGATTCCTTTCTTTAAGGTAAAGGGGTGGTAACTATCCCATTTAAGGAGGCTATTCGTAGCCGTTGCTTTACGATGCAGTGTCGATGTAATTGATCCATCGATATTTTTCTGAATCGATAAGTCAAGGAAGGCGATTGATTCGCTATTGATTTCCGAGGTGAGTTTGAGATTTAAATTATTGGTATTAAGTGTTTCAACGAATCTATGGAAGGATACCTCAGAACCTCTCCAGAAGACCAAGATATCATCAATAAAGCGCAACCAGAGGGTGATGTTTTCAGACCATTCTTCATTTGGGTATATGTACTTTTCCTCCCACCAGCCCAGGTAGAGATTGGCGTACGATGGGGCACAAGATGTCCCCATCGCAGTCCCCCTGAGCTGGTGGAAGTACTGGGTATCGAACAGAAAGAAATTGTGGGTCAAAATAAATGATAGAAAATTCAGAACGCACTGATTATGTTGCAGAAACTGTGTCCCCCTTTGTTCCAGGAAGAACCGTGTAGCCATTAGACCTCCCTCATGGGGGATGGAACTGTACAAAGATTCCACATCTAGTGTGGCGAGGAGTGTATCAGAGTCGACAGAAATCCCATCAATGATTTTGAGAACATCCATGGTATCTCTAACATGGGATCGCAGGGATGTCACAAAGGGGCGTAGTATCTCATCTACGTAGGTACTCATGTTCTGTGTAAGGTTCCCAATGCCAGACACAATGGGTCTACCACGCAGGGGGTTCGTCCCTTTGTGGACCTTAGGTAAGGCGTAGAAAGTGGCCACAATTGGATGTGTTGGGTTCATATATGTGAATTCATTTCTATCGATGCCTTCTGTCTCTCGGGCCTTATAGAGGAGTTCCCTTAGTTCCCTCTGGAAGTGTGTTGTTGGATCCGTAGTGAGGACTTTATACGTAGCAGGATCACCAAGCAGATGGTGACACATCTGTTTATAATCGTCCCTGTTCATAACAACGACATTACCCCCCTTGTCCGCTGGTTTAATTATTAGGTCTTCATTTGCTTTGAGTCTTTGTAGTGCTTCACTCTCCCCTCGCGATAAATTGGGGTATTTTTTGTGGGGCTTAATAATCTTCAGGTCCGCCGTGACTAGGCGCTCAAAAATATCAATCTCTGGACATGGACATGCCGGAGGATTTGAGGTGTTAGGTGCCTTAAGGTCCGTAAAGGGACCGGTTCCTATTTCTCTCATATTTTCTTCCTCCAGGGCTTGAAGTGTGTCCAGGCCAGGTAGGTCTGTGACAGCGAGCCCCAGTTCTTTAGCGCGCTCTCGGTTTTTAGTGCTGAAGTATTTATGCCACCGCAACTTACAGGTGAAGAGGGAGATGTCCTTCGCCCACACGAACGGATTATATTGCGTCGTGGGGACGAAGGACAGCCCCCTCTCCAAAACTCGTTTTTCGTCCATGGTGAGGTGGTGGTCTGATAGATTCACCACCTGTAGTTTGTTTGTAGGTGTGATCCCCACTGCGTTAGAGCCCAAAGGGGTGGTGGGTCGGTGTTGTGGTGGTTTCCTACCAGTTCTAGATCTATTCGTTACTTTTCTAATCACTGATCTCTCCTCCCTCTCAGGAAGTATTGAGAGATCGGTTGTTCTAAAAAACCGGCAGGTTGTGTTGGTCTCCCACGTCTCCTTGATTGTTGTGCGAATGAGCCTCGTCTTTGTGGTCGTGTGGGTCGTCTGTTGCTGTTTCTCTCACTATCTGATTGCTCAGGCTCTGAAGAGCTAATGTCTGTCTCAGGGAATCTGCCCCTATCCGTATAAACCCGATTTTCACGAAAATCCTGTAAGTCTCTATTAAATTGTACGTGTTTACGTTCTTTAATTTGTAGAGTGAATTTCTCAATATTGGTCTGAAGAGTTCTTTCCTTAACTGGAAAGTCTGGGTCTGAGGAAAATGTTTTGGTTTTAGCTATCAAATCATCCAATTTTTTCTGATTAATTGCTAATGTAGTTTTTTCCTCTTCCAATAATAACTTGATTAGTTGAAGGGAGAATGCAGTGGATTCATTCTCCCATTTCTTAATGAATTCTGGGTTCTTAATACGTTTGGGGGGTATAATTGGATTTCTGAGTCCTCTAGGTATAATTTTATGCTCTTCGTATCGCTGAAGTCCCTGCACCTCCCACCAGTTTCTGGTGAACTCCCGGTACAAGGCCGTCAACTCCTTAAAGCATGAATTAATGGAGTTCTCCTGAGATTGTCGGCTAAGTTCTCCTTCCGAGAACACTGCACCCGCATCTGACAGCCACTGAGTGGCAGTAAGGTCCCTCGAAAGGAAACCAGCCATACCAAGCGCAATTGTAACAGAATTCACAGTGGTATTCCAAATCTATATAACCTTAGAGATGCCCTTCACAGATATAGACAAAATTAAAATAAATAACTTTAATTAATGACTTGTTTAAAATTAGGGCCACACCTGCAACACCTAGATCACCTATGCCTTCTCCTCCCCCCTTTGAACTAGGGTACTTAACCCCTTAATGACATGGCCTATTTTGGCGTTGAGGACCAAGCGATTTTTTGGTATTTTTCCATCTCCATTTTTCAAAAGCCATAACTTTTTTATTTTTCCGTGGACGCGGCCGTATAAGGGCTTGTTTTTTGCGTGGCGATCTGTAGTTTTTATCAGTGCCACTTTTGGGTATATAGACAATATCGTAAAATTTTTTTTTTTTTTTTTAATGATAACAGGGAGAGAAAACGCATCAATTCTGCCATAGATTTTTTTTTTTTTTTTTTACAGCGTTAATCATGCAGCATAAATGACACACTAAGTTTTTTCTGCGGGTCGGTACGGTTACAACGATACCAAAATTGTTATATTTTTTTTAGGTTTTTACACTTTTTTGCAATAAAACCCCCTTTTTTTTGGAAATCTTTTTTTTTTCTCTATAGCTGCATTCAAAGTCATGTAACTTTTTTATTTTTCTATGTACGGAGTTCTTTAAGGGCTTATTTTTTGCGAGACGAGCTGTAGTTTGTATTGGTACCATTTTGGGAAATGTACGGCTTTTTTGATCACTTTTATTGCATTTTTTGTGAGGCAAAATGCTAAAAATTAGCATTTTGCCTCTGTTTTTTAGCGTTTTTTTTTACGCTTTTTGTCGTACGAAATAAAAAGCGTGTTCAACTTTTTGTACACGGCGTTACGGACGCGTCAATATCCAATATGTGGGGTTTTAGTTTTTTTTCCCTTTTTTTATGCTAATATTAGAAAAAGCATAAAAAAGGGTTTTTTTTACATTTTTTTTTGACATTTTTCTTTTTTTTACACTTTTCTTTTCTTTTTTTTATACTATTTGAGTCCCTCTGAGGGACTTACATCACTGTGCCTATGATCGCTGTCATAAGGCATGGCAGAGCTACTACTCTGCCATGCCTTATCGCTTGTACAGCAATTATAGGCACAGGCAATACAGGACGCCAGTGTCTGGCGTCCTGTTGCCATGGTGACAGGCCGGGCTCTCGCGATGACATCGCGAGAGCTGGCCGGAGACACACAGGGATCGCGATCCCTCTGTGAACTCTTTCCCTGCCGCGATCTACTTAGATCGCGGCAGGGAAGGGGTTAACAGCGGCGGGCGCATCTCCGATGTCCCCCCGCTGTTGGAGCGGGACGCCGGCTGTGACTGACAGCCGGCTCCCGCTGCGGGATAGCGCGCGATCTTATGTGATCCCGTGCTATCTCCAGGACGTACCGGTACGTCCTTTTGCGGGAAGTACCAGGCTTCCGGGACGTAACGGTACGTCCTGGAGCGGGAAGGGGTTAATCGGAAGAAGAATAGCCGGGTTCAAGGTAGTAACAACAGTGAAAAGAATGACAAGAGCATATTGTAGCTGGATTTGACGGGCCAGAAATAAGTGCTTGGGTTGCACTTGCGTGTATATGCTCCGGGTGTCATGGGGGGGTGAGGACCACTAGGGGTAGTTCAATACCAACTCCAAAGATTTGTCAACCATTACCTGTACTGCTGCCACTGCACAAAAAAGGTGCGGAGTTTGGCAGCAGGTGTAAGTACAGGTATGGCCGTTTGCGCGTTTCTCCTACAGAACATTCTCTCAAAGATAGTATAATTGTGGCTTGTTGGCAGGCTTCCAAATTATCAGCACACAGCGCCTACATGCGGTGGGTGGCTGACTAACACCTCATCAGCACACAACACCTTCATCACATATTTTACATTCATTACAGTCTGAACACGGGTCATTAACTCTCATCTGTTCATGCGGTCAAGTCTCATTCAAATGTTAGTAAGAGTTCACACAGGACATAACGCGTATGATGCAACTATCCTCATCTTGCAAACAAATGCATTCAATCACTCCCACCTCCCCCTGGAATCAGTCAAACTTTAACTGTTTGTAACACTAGAGAAGTATACCAGATTCCACAACAACCACTTTGTCACTAATATTTTCCAAAAAAAAAAGGAACACACATTTAGCAATCATGCGCACATCCAACCAATCACAGAACTGACATTTACATAAAGAGCAAAAATATACCTTAAAATCCCTATATATTTTCTATTTTTAAAACCATATAATTCACGTAATTCATTACAAGTTTCTTATTTCATCAGCGTCTCTTTCTTCTATGATTTTGAATTTTATCTCTCTATGAAACAGATTTTTGGAAAGCGGCCAGAACATTCAGACTTTACACAACATTAACCATTAGTAATTGTAAGAGGTATATTTCTCTGCACAGACTATCAAACACAGACGGCAGGGGAATAGTTAAACACATAGAAGAGACAACATGCTAAGCGCTTCTAACAGCGCAACATTTTTAACTCTTGTTATTCTTAAAAGCCCCCACCAACGTGAGTGGGGTATAACTTTCTTACACTTTCTTGTAGAAGACTAAGACGTATAACAAAGATTAGATTACATGACATCAAGACATACAAGACAAACAATATTGGTTATTTGTCACATAATTATCCACAGATTCTGTATGAACTTGCTTTATGTCCCAAAGGAACACAAACTATAAAGGATTCCCTTTCTCTGATAACTGCCGTATCTACACTTGCCTCAATCCATCTATCTAACATACTTTTATTCAACCTTTGACTATCTCTGAATCTTTCCCAAACTTCCTAGTTGAAGATACCCAAAATTCTAAAACACCTGCTTTTCTCAACAATTCACTACATTCTTTCCCCACGGCTAACTTGCTTTCTCTGACCTTTGCTATTTCTCTAGCTGTTCCCATATAGGCATACATACCCGACTGCCTATGCAGGTCTCCCGTGTACCAGACCGCCCCCCGCAGGTGTCCCATGCACCTGTCCCCCCCCCGCAGGTGTCCCATGCACCTGTTTGACCCCCGCAGGTGTCCCGTGCACCTGTCCCCCCCCCCCCCGCAGGTGTCCCGACGGCTCCCACAAGTGTACGTGCACGTGACCACCCCTGCGGGTGCACCCCTGGCTGCCCCTGTACCTCGTTATGTAATTGTACCCGACTGCCTATGCAGGTGTCCCGTGTACCAGACCGCCCCCCGCAGGTGTCCCGTGCACCTGACCCCCCCACAGGTGTCCCGTGCACCTGACCCCTCCTGCAGGTGTCCTGTGCACCTGACCGCCCCCTCATGTGTCCCATGTACCTAACCCCCCCGCAGGTGTCCGTGCACCTGACCGCTCGCCGCCGGTGTCCCGTGCACCTGACCGCCCCCCGCAGGTGTCCCGTGCACCTGACCACCCCCGCAAGTGTCCCGTGCACCTGTCCGCCCTCCGCAGGTGTCCTGTGCACCTGTCCGCCTTCCGCAGGTGCCCCGTGCACCTGTCCGCCCTCCGCAGGTGCCCCGTGCACCTGTCCGCCCTCCGCAGGTGCCCCGTGCACCTGTCCGCCCTCCGCAGGTGCCCCGTGCACCTGTCCGCCCTCCGCAGGTGCCCCGTGCACCTGTCCGCCCTCCGCAGGTGCCCCGTGCACCTGTCCGCCCTCCGCAGGTGTCCCGTGCACCTGTCCGCCCTCCGCAGGTGTCCCGTGCACCTGTCCGCCCTCCGCAGGTGTCCCGTGCACTCGACCACCTCCCGCAGGTATACTTGCACGTGACCACCCCTGCAGGTGTCTTGTGTACCTGACTGCCCCTGTACATCCTTATGTAATTGTACTTGACTGCCCATGCAGGTGTCCCGTGTACCAGACTGCTCCTGTACCCTGTTGTGTAGTTATACCTGGTATTAGTGTATCTTGACGCCATCGGAAGCTAGGGGTTTGACAGGAGGAACGCCCCTCTCACATCCCTAGCTCCAGATTGGTGAAATGCTTGAAGGTGCTAGCAGAATCTGGATTTATTTTTGCCTGCCATGGCCGGTTAGGGTGAGGGTCTGTTGTCCACTTAGGCTTACATTATTAGCGAAAAAGCTAAGCTTAACTGCAGAATTAACCCTCAGCTTAAGCGGTGACGGCAGGCAAAATGACATCTGGACGCTGTAGCTGTCACTCACATCCCGCTGCGGATCCGGCTGCTGCCGATTCTGTGGTGCTTGTTGGCCAGCCTCGGTGTAGTCCGTGGCAGCTGTCTCTTCCCTCCCTCCCCTCAGCCAATGTTTCCGCTCACTGAATGTTGGCTGTCGATGTTCCTCTGCCGCCGCTGCTGCGATGTTGCGTGCTCTATCCTCCTCGGCTGTAATAACGGCACGTGTGTGTGTGTTGGGGGGGGGGGGGGGCACTGGCAGCTTTGCCACTCTCCTCCATTCCCTCTGCCTGAGCCAGCAGTCGCGCCGCTCCTATGCTCCGCGCTCTCCTCCGGCAGTCTACTCTCCGTAAGGCACTCTGTGTGCTGTGTGTCCACCGCTCCATCAATGTGCGACGCAGGCAGGCCGCAGGAGAAGGCTCTCTGCCAGCGCCAGTCTCTCTCTGTCCGTTGCAGGTGGCCACTGAAGTGAGTGGGCCGACAGAGAAGAAGGCGCTGTGCCGCTGGTGAAGCCACTTTAGCTGCGGGTAAGCCTCCTTTATTAAATGTGTGCCGCTAGATCCGGCTAATGCTCCTTTACTGACTTGCAAGAGCTGAGAGAAGGGTGTGGCCGGCCCATCAAAAATCCTGTATCTTGTCACCACCCACACTTCTGGTGGTGACAAGATACACTAATACCATAGGTAGGTACATAGGCAGGCAGGTAGGTTCAGTTCTTGTAGGTTGGGGAATGCTTATGGGCAAGGCCTTATGTCTGAACAGTGGCGCATGAAATGGCAGAGAGGCCCGGCCCTGTGCATTCGCTGATTATTGCCGTCAGCGGCTGTCTGCTCTGAAGCATGAATCAGGGGCTTGCTACTTATCAACTGGCTTTGATTGTGGGTCACGCAGGTTGGTTGCAATGCCCTAGCATGAACGATACCTGGAACACAAGCCAGTCCTCAGGATGTGTTCTAACTAAAGAGCACGATGACGTTGTGCTTGACCAGTGTTTCCACCTTGGGTAATAATAGCACAGTCCTAAGCGATATGGAGTGGAGTTGGCATATGAGCTGGTCTGTGGTTTGGCTTCCAATAGTACCTACCGCACGTGGATGCTCGGTGGATACAATGTTGCGCGCTGGGGAAAACCCCTAGAATAATCCACGGCAGGCAGGCAAGCAAAGTGTAAATAAGGGGATTGGTTAGCTGCGCTGGAACTCTTGCTTGTACCCGAAAAAGGTTTTGCCTGCAACCCGGCCTTCTACTGATTGAGGCGATGTGACATTAACCCACAAGGCACAGGCCCCGGCAGCTTTATGCGGGCACCCACAATGCAGCGTTGCATTCTTCAAACCTTTTCATTACCCTTTTTCCTAAAATCAGGAAGATTCGCTTAAACCTCTTGTGGCGTATTATAGCCTTCTCCTGGGAGAACATTAATAGGCATACTGAGAAGAATAAAGAGAAAAAGCTTCACAGGCTGAAGAAAGTCTACACATGGAATGTGTGTTTTCAGCCTTACATGACTATATATCTATATATGTGTACATCCATATATTTGGGTAGATATCCATAAAAATGTATATCGATATTCATATATTTATATAGATATGTATCTATACACAGAGACCCCTAATCTAATTCTCTGACTTCCCATTGTGGTACAAACATGAAATTTGACATTACAATCTAACTTACCTCTGTGTGTATATACTGAGGAGAATCTACCTCGCCTCTGTGTGTATATACTGAGGAGAATCTACCTCACCTCTGTGTGTATATACTGAGGAGAATCTACCTCACCTCTGTGTGTATATACTGAGGAGAATCTACCTCACCTCTGTGTGTATATACTGAAGAGAATCTACCTCACCTCTGTGTGTATATACTGAGGAGAATCTACCTCACCTCTGTGTGTATATACTGAGGAGAAGCTACCTCACCTCTGTGTGTATATACTGAGGAAAATCTACCTCACCTCTGTGTGTATATACTGAGGAAAATCTACCTCACCTCTGTGTGTATATGCTGAGGAAAATCTACCTCACCTCTGTGTGTATATACTGAGGAAAATCTACCTCACCTCTGTGTGTATATGCTGAGGAGAATCTACCTCACCTCTGTGTGTATATGCTGAGGAGAATCTAACTCACCTCTGTGTGTATATACCGAGGAGAATCTACCTCACCTCTGTGTCTATATACTGAGGAGAATCTACCTCACCTCTGTGTGTATATACTGAGGAGAATCTACCTCACCTCTGTGTGTATATACTGAGGAAAATCTACCTCACCTCTGTGTGTATATACTGAGGAGAATCTACCTCACCTCTCTGTGTATATACTGAGGAGAATCTACCTCACCTCTGTGTGTATATACTGAGGAGAATCTACCTCACCTCTGTGTGTATATACTGAGGAGAATCTACCTCACCTCTGTGTGTATATACTGAGGAGAATCTACCCCACCTCTCCGTTGGGGTTTCGGGCCACATGTTCTTCACTTCCCGTCTGTTGCCCGGCCCGGTTCTAACAAAAATTGCCATTTTAGTGGAACCTTGTGTTGATTTGTCTGTGGATTCCGTTCCTGCCGACGTAAAGCCAAAAGCAGTGGAATTTCTATTGCGTGTTGCCCGGCAGCTCTGTCTAGCCGTTTTGATGACATGGGTTCCATCCCTCGTTGTCTGCCAGTTGTACACTCGTCCTTCATCATGGTTATCAAGATCACAATACCATTTCATGCTTTTCGTTGTTTCAATTTCATCCTGGCACTTCTGTAAAGACACCTCCATTTTCTCAAAAACTGTCCCCAATCATCCTGAGACATTTTTGAGTTGATCTGCGTCTCAATGTCCATAGTTTGAGCTGAGGATGCCGTAGCTTCTCCCTATAGATATTCAATGTTCAACAATGTATCCAGCGAGAATCTATTACAGATATTTTCAAATTTATGGCAAAATGCAGAATTATCTGGCAGCAAGGTTGGTCACAGATGGGAACGTAGTCCTCGTGGGATACGCTGTACCTTGAAGCACTCGGAGAAGGGCACCATGTGCAGATTCATGGAGAATGGTGTGGGGTCTTAGCAAGTTGTTGCAGGCCTGTCGCTGGCCCAATGGCGGCGGATTTCTCTGGGTGAGAACAGAGCTCTTCTGAGCAAGTCCTCCAGCTGGTAGGCCACAATTCCATCTCCTACCCGCCTTATTGAAAAAATGACCAAATCTGGGATAGACAAGGGGACTGTTAGGTGGATCCACAACTGGCTGAGTGACCGTACTCAAAGAGTGGTCATAAATGACTGCACATCCAAGTGGAAGAATGTCTTAAAGAGGTTGTCCCAATGTGTGAAGTGGGTGTGTGCATTTCTGTATGGCCATTACAATGCACTTTATAATATACATTGTGCATTGTAAATTGGCCATACAGAAGTTATATACTCACCTTGGGGTGCTGTCACATTGACTTGTCACTGTTGAGTGCTGTCACATAGACTTCTTGCGGGGGGTGGGGATGCTGTCACAAAGACTTGTCGCTGTGGGGTGTGCTGCCACATAGACTTGTCACAGTGGGGTGCTATCACATCGACTTGTCACTGTTTAGTGTTGTCACATAGACTTCTTGCCGGGGGTGGGGGTGCTGTCACATAGACTTGTCGTTGTGAGGTGTGCTGTCACATAGACGTTGCTGTGGAGTGTGCTGTCACATAGACGTGTCACTGTTGAGTGCTGTCACATAGACTTGTTGCCGAGGTGGGGATGCTGTCACATGGACTTGTTGCCGGAGGTGGTGGTGTGCTGTCACATAGACTTGCCACTGCGGGTGTGCTGTCACATAGACTTGTAACTGCGGGTGTGCTGTCACATAGACTTGTAACTGCAGGTGTGCTGTCACATAGACTTGTCACTGTTAAGTGCTGTCACATAGACTTGTTGCCGGGGGTGGGGGTGCTGTCACATAGACTTGTTGCCGGGGGGAGGTGTTGTCACAGTAATTTGTCGCTGTGGTGTGAGGGGGGTCAGTGACAATAATTTGTTGCGGGTGGGCGGGGGCTGTCACAGTAATTTGTCACATGGGGTAATCCTGCCTGTGCAGGGAGGGGAGGAGGTGAGCTGTGTCTATTGTGAATGGTGGGTCCTGTGTTATCTATATATAGGTGTCACTGTACTTGTGGGAGGAGGGGCAGGGGGTGCTGTCAGTGTATTTGTGTGTGGGCACGGTGGGGGGGACTGTGTGGGGGGCACTGTCTGTGGGCACTGTAGGGTGGCACTGTGGAGGGGGATACTGTGCAAGGGGGCACTGTGGAGGGTTTATTGTGGGGGGGAGACTGTGGAGGGGCACTGTGGTGGGGGCACTGAGGGGGAGTACTTGTGGGGGGATGCACTGTGTGTAGGCACTGTGAGGGGCACTGTGGAGGGGGGCACTGTTGGGGAACACTGTGGGGGTTTATTGTGTGGGGGGAGGGCACTGTGTGGGGGCAGTGTGGAGGGGGACACTGAGGAGGGGGCACTGTGGGGGAGCACTGAGGGGGTGTACTGTGGAGGGCACTGTTGGGGGGTCATTGTGGGGGGGTGCACTGTGTGTGGGCACTGTGGAGGGGGACACTGCGGAGGGGGGACACTGGTGGAGGCAAGGGGGACTGCGGGGGGGGGGGGGGGGTACTGTGTAGAGCACTCTAGGGGAGTGAGGTCATTGTGGGGGGCATGTGCATGTGAGGGCATGTTTGGTGCTTTCACTTTCAATTACTTTCAATGACAGAGATCATGATCTCCTGCTACTGCTGTGACAGCTGTAGCAGGAGAGCCCTTCATCCCCACAGCATGTCCCCTCATCACTGGACACTGACAGCACTGTCACATCATTGTCCCAGTGTCCAGTGATGGGGGGACATGCCGGGGAGATGAAGGAATCTCCTGCTACAGCTGTCACAGCAGTAACAGGAGATCACCCTGCTCTCCTATTGCTGTGAATGGCTCCCGCCGGCTGCCGGCTCCACTCAAAGCAGTGAAGAAACTCCCGGAGGGGGAGAGCCATATCAGGCCGTCACTCACAGCCCAATATCGCTCTCCCCATGACAGCGGGCGTCTCCATTATGACGCCGGTCTTCCAGGCATGTGACCGGCGTCATCGGGAGCGTGCATGCTGAGGAGAGAGAGGCAGCAGTGCATCATGGGAACTACCCAGCAGCGCCATCTTTGAAAAACTCTTCAGGCCGGCTTTATAAGGGGAAGAAAAGGAATAAAAAGGTGAGCAAAATATGGATTTTTATATGTAATGCTGTAGTGTGTGATGCTTTTTACTCTACAGGGCATTAATGGGGAAAAACAATTCAGTTTGGGCGGTGGGACAACCCCTTTAAGGACCATAAATGCTTAATGGAAAAGGAGAAAATAATGGACTGTGGGCGCAACCCTTGTAATGCAAAGTGCATAAAAGCAATTCTTTTTTACTGGGTATTCATGTCTTGTACCTCTTTCCTGGCCTGAGTGACACTATAAATGACTTCCTATCACATCACTCTACAGATCCTTCCCCCTTGCCAACTCAATGGGAAGCATTAAACTGCGTTATGTGAAGGGTCCTTATTAAGCATGGGGCCTTCCTCAAAAGAGAGGGATTGGCCAAATTAATGTTCTTGTTATTTAAAATTACAACATTTGAGAAGCGGAAGAACTCAGACGGTCCTGAATGAGCTCCTTAATACGAAGGAGGAGCTGGAAAGTCTTTTAGATCAGATGTATCTGTGCTCCCAAGATGAACTGAAATGTCACTCTTAGGAAGATGCCAACAAGTGTGGTTGTTCTGTTGCTCATTATCTTCACACTGAAGCAGGACATACCTTCATCCCTCATACAAAAGATAAATCAGGCAGGGGGGTGCGAGATCCGAACGCGATAACAAAGGCTTTTCATCATTATTACCATGATCTATATAATCTTAAAAGCCAAATGAGAACCTGTATGCCCGAATGGCCTCTTATACAAAAGGTTAAAGCACTTATTTTCTCCCCTGCCCTCCTGCACACAGGACCTCCGACACATCCAATACATCTTTGGAGTCGTGTCACCCCCAGGCATCCTGTTGTCCTATCCAGCCGAACTGACGAAGGGGTTCTTCCCCGAAACGCGTATTCTATTGCTGGTTTTTAATTTGTGAAAAAATAATAAAAAAGAAGTGCTTTCACCATCACACATTGGACTTTGATCTACATCTTCTAGTAGCTTAGAGGGTTGCGCCTCCATACCAGTTCTTTTCACATCTTTTTCGCTACACTCACGCCCACACTGGTGGAGCGTCATCTGGTTGGCAGCACCTCCACCATTCAAAATACTCAATCATTGAAAACTCTTTGCACTCCATAAATATTCCACCACCCTCACTGGGTCTTGTTCCACCCTCCTTTTTCATTTCTTTTACTCACTCTTATACAAAAGAGACAGCACTGCCTACTGGATCCGGGTCCCTCAGGGGCTCACTGAAAGATGATATTACTGAAGAAGAATTAGCAAAGTCATCAAGACACCTCCGGCGGGTAAATCCCCAGGTCCAGATGGGTTCACGCCCAGGTTCTTTTAAAACCTCCAGCGAGATCCTTACCCCTATATCAACAGCCACTTTTAATCTCACCATCCAGTACGTTCCCACATCAATCTCCCATAGCATCCTTATGCACAAGCTATCATCCCATATATTTGATCCATGTGGAAATTACACTTTTCTCTAAAGTTTTGGCCAATAGCCTTGGATCCATTCTACCAGAGGCTATTTATAAGGATCAGGAGAGCTTTATAAAGGGGAGAGAGGCGAGGGATAATATGAACTCCCAAGCAAAGCTAAAACCTTGAACAAGCCATTCTGCCTTCCTTCAGTAGACACAGAAAAGTCCTTTGATCACATAAATTGGTGTTTCCTCCACTCTTCCCTAAAACAAATTGGTCTGGGTCCTTATACAGTGATCCCTCAGATTTGCGTGAATGGTTGGCCTCCTCCTGTCAGGGTTATTCTGTATTAGGAACAGCACCAGGCAGGGATGCCCATTGTCCCCACTGTGATGGAGCATCTGGCACTGTTGAGGAATAACCCTGACACACATGTTCTACAGGATGGCCCTCAATCATGTAAGTCAGCACGACCCTCTTAATGTACGTGTCTAAGCCCCTGATATCTTTTCGGAGAATTCTCCATCAATTTGTGAGATTTGGGCACCTAATCAATTTTAAAGTGAACCATGGCAAAACTGAAGCCCTAAATGTGTCCCTTACCGCTGGAGAACAGGATAAAATGAGTAAACAATATCCATTGCTCCAGGGAATATGACCGGATGTTTGCAGAAAGTAGAAGTAAGGAAAATTAACTTACTTTGCAGGAGGGTCTCAGTTGAGAGCACCACCTAATCCTGGTAGGCAATGTGCCACAATGGTGTTATCAAGGACTTAGAATCATCGATGCACCGGAGATAAGGTTTCAGGGTTTCTGCATAAAGTAATACCTGAGCCTAAAAGTATTAATTCATTATAAGAATAAGATAAGTAGTTAAGGAAAGTGTGCAACGCGTTTCGGAGGGTAGCTTTACCTCCCTACTCAAGCGCATACCAGAGTGTCCAGCCAGGTGATATATTTATAAGAAAAAAAGACTTTTATCCCACCATTTAATATTGGGACAAAGGATTAATTGATATAATTTTATGTATCCAATCTGCTTATATATGAAGAGATTGAAACTGCATATGGAGATTAATTAGGTTATTGCTCAATTAGTTTATGCAAGTTAGTATATATAGAGGAGGTCAGTTTTAACATTCCTGCCCCTTGGGTATATCTGGTATTCAGCGTTAGTATCCAGAACGCCTCTCTTCTAAACACTCGTGCCTGGCTGACCACACCCCCTCTGTTACCATTAGTAACTTGCTCTATCCCAAAACATGTAAAGCTATTCAAACTCCCTGATGTGTCTCCAGGAAGTGCTTTGCTGCTCCTGAACTATTGGTGTTGCCATTTTTGATGTATCGCACATGTTCCACAATGCGGGTTCTAATTTTGCGTGTCGTACAACCAATGTAGTTCTTATTACATTCTGTGCATGAGATTACATAGATTGCATTACTGGTGTTACAATTCATGTAGGTTTTAATTTTATATTCTTTATATCCCTCACTATCCATGAAGCTAGTTTTTCTGTTATCAGCCAGATGACATATGCTGCATCGAGAGTTACTACACCTAAAAAAAAACCATTGTTTTTCAAATTACAGCCATTGTGTTTTTTTCATTCCTGATTTGAAGGTGCTTGGAGACAGCAAGTCCCCTAAATTCCTGCTTTTTTTAGACACGACCATAAACCCTTCATTTAAAATACTATCTACTGTATCATCTTGACGCAGGATTGGCAAAAATTTGAAAAAAATATTTTTTATTTTATAAAAATCTCGACTATACGCTGTGGAAAAAATTAAACCTTCTTTCTTTATTTTATTTTCATTTCTCTTATTATTGAGTAAGGTCTCCTTTTCCATTGTATCAATTCTGTTACAGGTTTTTTTCAAAGCTGATTTTTTGTAACCTCTTTCCCCTAATCTCTCTATAATCCCATTTTTCGTTTTGTCATATAGATCCTTACTGGTACATGCTCTTTTTGCTCGTATCATTTCCCCTCTTGGAATAGCCCTCAATGTATGTCTGGGATGACTGCTGCTAGAGTGCAAAACAGTATTCCCCGCTGTTTCTTTCCTAAACAAACATGTCTCTATTTTGCCAGTGGAGACATTACCTCTTAGGGTTAAATCTAGAAATGGAATTTCTATATCATTTCGTGTAACCACAAATTGTAGGTTGACCAAATTGTCATTGATGTATTCAACAAATTCTGATATATCAATTGTATCATTACCCAAGTCTGTACTCTTATACCAGATGATAACTAGGTCATCAATAAATCTAGCATACCACACCATGCGGCCCGCATACGGATTTCTGTGGTTGAAAATAAAAAAATGCTCCCACCAGCTCAACATGAGATTTGCTATGGATGGTGAAAATTTGGACCCCATGGGGCTCCAGATATCTGTAAAAAAAAATTCATTATCAAAGGAAAAAAAATTGTGTTTCAACAAAAATTCCGTAGCCAAAACAATGAATTCCTTCAACTCATCGCTGTAATTACTAAAGGACTGTAAATGACATTGAGCAGCTTCCAATGCCGCATGGTGTGGTATGCTAGAATATAAGTCTTTAACATCACATAAGACCCACTGGTAACTACTTCTCCATTCAACCTGTTGCAATTGTTGCATTACATGTTTACTGTCTTTTAAGAAACCCGGGACTCTACAGACTAATGGTTGCAGGGATCGATCCACCCACGAACTAAGACGTTCACAGGGTGAATCGATCCCTGCAACTATGGGGCAAAGGGGTAGTGGAAATACCCCTTTATGAATCTTGGGAAGACCATGGAATACAGCCATAACTGGATGTTCTGGGCATAGATATGATTTTTCCTTCTCATCTAGGATACCTAGTTGTGACCCCGTATGCAACAATCTATTCAGTTCCGCAAGACAATCTAGTGTTGGATTATTTTTGATTACTCTATACACCTTGGTATCATATAATATTTTTCTGATGAGTGTTGCATACAGATCACTGTCCATCAGGACTACATTACCACCTTTATCTGACTTCCTTATTGTCACATTCTTATTTGACATTTGACCTTCAAATCAGGAATGAAAAAAACACAATGGCTGAAAAACAATGGTTTTTTTTAGGTGTGGTAACTCTCGATGCAGCATATGTCATCTGGCTGATAACAGAAAAACTAGCTTCATGGATAGTGAGGGATATAAAGAATATAAAATTAAAACCTACATGAATTGTAACACCAGTAATGCAATCTATGTAATCTCATGCGCAGAATGTAATAAGAACTACATTGGTTGTACGACACGCAAAATTAGAACCCGCATTGTGGAACATGTGCGATACATCAAACATGGCAACACCAATAGTTCAGGAGCAGCAAAGCACTTCCTGGAGACACATCAGGGAGTTTGAATAGCTTTACATGTTTTGGGATAGAGCAAGTTACTAATGGTAACAGAGGGGGTGTGGTCAGCCAGGCACGAGTGTTTAGAAGAGAGGCGTTCTGGATACTAACGCTGAATACCAGATATACCCAAGGGGCAGGAATGTTAAAACTGACCTCCTCTATATATACTAACTTGCATAAACTAATTGAGCACAAACCTAATTAATCTCCATATGCAGTTTCAATCTCTTCATATATAAGCAGATTGTATACATAAAGTTATATCAATTAATCCTTTGTCCCAATATTAAAATATCGATTAATCATTATAAAAATGTTTATGGAATCACATCTGATAAAAATAATGGATGGCTAAAGCGCTTCTGCACATTTATAAATCTGATCTGTTTCCATGTAACAATTAACATGCAGGGATTCTTTTTCTATTATAAGATATTAACCAGTTATCCTACAAATATTTATGGAAACATATGTGTATATTGTAGTGAGGGGGAGGATAGCATTGACTGCTGTCTTGTCAGTTCTTATGGGGAGAGACTGACAGAAAGATTTAGTCTGGCTACTAGGCATATTAAGGGTTAAAATTCACAGTTTGGTTTTAATCAGTTAATTAAGCCTAAGGCTTTTTAAGGCTGCATTCAGACGAACGTATATCGGCTCGGTTTTCACGCCGAGCCAATATACGTTGTCCTTGTGTGCAGGGGGGGGGGGGGGGGAGGATGGAAGAGCCAGGAGCAGGAACTGAGCTCCCGCCCCCTCTCTGCCTCCTCTCCGCCCCTCTGCACTATTTGCAATGGGGAGAGGCAGGGCGGGGCTAAGTTCCGAGAATTAGCCCCACCTCTTCCAATTGCAAATAGTGCAGAGGGGCGGAGAGGAGGCAGAGAGGGGGCGGGAGCTCAGTTCCTGTTCCTGGCTCTTCCATCCTCCCCCCCCCCTGCGCATGACGACAACGTATATCGGCTCGGCGTGAAAACCGAGCCGATATACGTTCGTCTGAATGCAGCCTAGAGGTTTGTGAACAGAGTGCATGTAAAGGTGATCAAGGCTCTTGACAGTTGAAACCGGTCCTTGTTTTTCTGTGAATATGCACAATTTTTAAACAATAAAGCAGCAAGTTTCTCACACCAGTGCCTCCCCGACTATGGAACTTACTTGTGAAATATTTATAAGATTTAGACACCAGGAGGTATGTATTACCGTGTTTCCACGAAAATAAGACACTGTCTTATATTAATTTTTGCCCCAAAGGAGGCACAATGTCTTATTTTCAGGGGGGTTATACTCACCTGGTCTGTGGTGTCCCAATGGTCTCCGGTGGAGCTGCGGCAAACTGCAGAGTCTTCCCCGTCTGCCATCTCAGCTTCTTCTGGTGACGGGCTTTGAATAAGCGAGCGCTGTGACTGGCTGGTCGAGCGCCAGCAGCCAATCACAGCCGGGGCTCGATGAGCCAATCATAGCCACTCAGTGAATGACATCATTTATATTATGAAAGTTACATTTGTAACTATATATAAAAATTAAGATAATGTTAAAAGAAAGGAGAAAACCATTAACACATCCGAAAATAAGCTAAGAAATATATAATAAAAGCCTTAGAGATGGAGGCGCTCGGAGACGGACTGATGAAAACCTCTTCCCGCTTCTGTTACAATGTTTTCCCTATTTGGTTCTAAAGCAATAACTGAATATATATGGCGATCTCATGTTGACGATCCGCTTCCCGGAGGGTTACCTCAAACACAATCCTTCTTCACACACCGCTTACATTCTGGTTTCTGGAAGGATCATACTGGACTCCAAAGGAATTCTCTTTATAGACCATGAGATTGTTGCACAAATCCCGGCTTTACTTTAACTGCACGCAATTGTATTTTTTCTATTTTGTGTCATAAATAACAGATGAAACATAATATCCGTTAATTGAAGAAAAAACCCACCAAATATTAGAGAAAAAAAGCAGATAAAAACCCTTTTTATTGAAGGTGCTAAATAATTGATACAAGCACAATATGCTGTTATAGAAATGAAAACGTCTTCTTAAATGTTTCTTAACATTTCAAATATTCTCTTGTAAATCGTACAGTAGCGTATAAAAATAACCAAATGTGTTTTCTTCGTATGGCAATGCATTTCGTTGTCACGGTAACAGCATACTGTTTACGCTCTACTTTACGGTAATTACACCATTACAGATGAAAGCGGATCATCTTCAGGAAACAGCCACTCAAATGAAGGTTTATAAAATTTTGGAAACAACACTGCTTTGTGCTTCGTGAGAGAAAATGTGTATAAAGTCCAGATAATAAGCAAAATGATTCAAATCATACAAAAACAAAGTCCATCTGCCCTGTCACAGCACCGGACTTAGATAAATAAAGTAAACCTGTCATTTCAGGTAACTTTTCAGAGCGAGCCACCATAGTGTGTCCATGAGGAATAGCAGGATTTATATTACTTCTTTCCTGCATTTATCACCAGTTTTCCCCTCCGCAAGCTTCATGTATAATTGTCAGTTATCCTTGAACTGTGATCCAGAGTGGGCAGGCTAGCTGCTATGATGTTTCCCCTACACTGCACACACAGAGAAGAGGAGAACCTGCTCCCCTTTGCTCTCTGGTGCACACACAGAAGCAGCAGCATGGAGGACATTATACAGCAGCACTGGAGACAGTAAAACATTTACTACAAGCAGTCACAGTGTCTCTGTGCCTCCCTCCTTCTCCTCCTCCTCTTCCCCACTCCATAATCTGTAGACAGCAGCTGTTACTTTAATCATCTGCAAAGCTAAAAGTCTACTTTCTGAAGATGAATTTTAGGAGTGACTTGAGAGTGAATGATCAGCGGCTGACGAGTGGAGGAAGAGGCATTCTTCTGCAATAAGATCAATGATACTTTTTATAGTTGATGGTATTATTTATTGGTGCAGTTTGTTGAAACGACAGTGACTGTTTAGGGTGTCCATACACCTTAGATTGTTGGTTTGTCTGACAGCTATTTCTATTAATTGCGTGTACACAAGCTCGGCCAAGTGGGCATCGTTAATAAACACCGCGGCCTTCTTTATCCAATATTGGTGCATGTGTCGGTTATTTATAAGAGTTTGGTAAGGTTTTAATACAGCGTAAGATCCCATGTCAATAGGCGAATGTGGAATAAGCCTCGATCAGACACTCTGTCAGAGGCTTATCTCCTGAGAACAAAAGATCGGACATGCTGAAATCCAACATGCCCAATCCTTTCTTCCCCCAACATCTATGATTGGGGAAGAGTGGGACATCCCCACACACATAAGATGCCCTGCCAGTGCTGCCAAAATCGGGAGCTTCGGTCAATATTTACCTAATGTGTACGATTACCTTCAGAGTGGTCTTAGATATAGGATAAACCGCCAACCCGTAGTTATCAGTCCTGATTCCAATATAAAAGGGTTATTTCAGGACTTTAATATTGATAGCCAATCTTCAGGTTAGGCCATCAGTAACAAATCAGTTGGGGTCTAACTCCTGACACCCCTGTCAATCAGCTGAGGCACAGCACTTTAGTGAATGAATTGTCCCCTTCATTCACAGTTCTGTACATTTGGTAGTGACTGTGCCTGGTACTATAGTTCAGTCCTATTCATTTGAATTAGACTGAGCTGCAATACCAGGCACAGCCACCACCAAATGTCCAGAGCTATGAAAGGGATGCGGTGCTTGCTGATTGGTGGGGGGATCGCAGAGGTTAGACCCCACTGATCTGATATTGATAGCCTATCAAAGTCCTGGAAAACCTATTCAACATTTACATTTGGCCTAATGTGACTATTTTTTTTCACCTCTGGTGATGCCAACCTCTGGGATAAACAAAAGGAGTGAAAAGTTGGATGCTTGCTCCTTTCCTGGCATCCTCCTGCCTGCTGGCACATATTGTCAAAATCAGTTGGATCTACCAACTAATGCTTGGCCTCACAGAAACAAATGCCAGTGTCTGTTGCAGCATTAGGCGATTTTTGGGTATCTTCAAAGACACAAGTTATGCATTGTTGTAATAGAACTAGCGGATTGAGACAAGCATCACTAAGCACAGATCTACGCAGCTGACAGCATGTAGTACCGGCTTCACAATCCGCAGCTGGCGACATTCTGCAGCACGTATGAAGGAGGCTCCGATGTCAACAATTACACTGGAAGATTGCTAAGGCAGGTTGGCAGTCAAACGGTCTATTGTGAAGAATGCCCCTCACAGTGCGCCATCGTCGTGCATGCTTGGAGTGGTATCTCGGCAGAGCTATCTGGCATGATGAATGCAAAGGGTGGTGTTCATCGAGGGATCAAAATCCTGTCACAGCAATGACGATGGCTGAATGAGGATCTAGAGGTGACAGCAATTGGGCCAATCTTTTCTTTATTTGGAGTGCCACAGAGCTCACCAACGTGGAGTCATGGTTTGGGGTGCCATCAGCATCCACACCCGATCACCTCTTTTACGCACAAGGGCACACTGGCTGCATGCTGTTATGTTAATGAGGTGATCAAGCCCATCTTACTGCTCGGGACTGGATGACATACCCAACATCATTTGTCCACAGGATAACACAAGGCTCCACACACTGACTATCAGCAGGCGGCTCTGCAAGGTGTCCAGGTGATTCCTTGGCCGGCACGATCCGCAGATCTCTCTCCAATGAAGAAACTGTGGGACATGATTGGATGTGGAGTGAATGCTCCCCCACCGCCTTGCAATGAAGATGAGTTGTGGACTACGGTCAACACCGCATAGTCATCACCACCCAAGAACATTATACCAGCACTCAGTCAATACCACGGCAGGTTACCGACTGCACCACCGAACATGGTGGCCCCACTACTTACTAGTCACCCTGTCATCGGGCCACAAGAGACATGCCTTTGTTTAAAGTGTTCAGAACTCAACCCTCTGTGTGATGAGTTTAGTCTCATGTCAAGCATCCTTCATAGTGTGGCGTTTTCACCATAAGCAGGAGTAGGATACTAGCTAATGGTAGTAGTGGAGGCGCAGTTAGTACGGCCTACTGAGGGTCTTTTTTACGACTGTTGGGCACTTTAGCATCTGACAGTCATCCCAGCGGTAATCGCTCGGGTGCTTTGCCACAGTAGTGACGACTGGTCAGTGAATGGAGACGAGGGGGTTAGAGGTCACATCGCCCGCCTCCTTTCACAGCAAACAGGCAGTCGTTCATAGATGAGTGATGACCTGTTTATACTGTCTGATCGTCGTTTCCTTTTTATATCTGCCAAAACTGAACAGTGAAGGAAATATCGTTGGCCATTGGGTCACTGCGGTCATTTTACACTGAAGGTCTATCGCTCAGATCCCGGCGGTCCAGCGAGAATCTGTGTATCATTTGGCCCTTCGCACGGCTCACACGTCTTTGTCACCGTAGAGATCGGCTGCCCTTTACGAACAATGTACAAAGGTTTCGGACACATTCCGGATATCTGCTGAAGCATTCCCCAGTAATTCTGCACTACGATGCGGTGTGCGGACCCCAGAATGAAATGCCTCACAAGCCTCCTGAATGACGTCACGGTCACAGATTTTAATCTCTCAAGTTTTCCTTTTTTCTTAACAATTTTAAAAATATAGTAATAATGCAAAATGTTTTTTTTAATTAATTACAAAATATATTCAGGAAATAAATAAGAACAGAATGAATGTAATGGAAGGACCATCATGGAGTTACATTGTAGTAAAGGGGGTCTCCAGCCTCACAGACCTATATGACACACCCGGCCCCCTTATACTTTGGAGCTGGCAGACTTGTGTAATTGGTGATAAAATGAATCTCTCTATCCACTCCATCCTCGGCCTATGACCAGCAGAGTCTATGGGGAGGCTTGAGAGTTCACCGGCCCAAATGGGCAGTAGGGGATCGCATGTAGCATGACTACTGTCCGGGCGGACCTTACGTCTGCAGACCCTGGTATGGAGTCTCCATCGCTGCCCTGACGCCCATGACAGGTGCCGTTGATGTCCGCCATGTGACAGATCCGTTACATGACCGACATGAAAGGACATAATGCCCAATCCATATGTGACCAATGCTGAACAGAACAACTGCCATCATTGTAACAATCCAGCGCCGCTTGCATTTTACTGCAGAATTTTAAGAAATGAGTGGAGTTCCTACTGGGGCAACACTGCCACTTTTTCTCTTAAAGGGATTGTCCAGGGCTAAGAAAACATGGTTGCTTTGTTCCAAATAAAGCGCCACCCTTGTCTGTGAGTAGTGTGTGGTATTGCAGTTTAGTTCCAATTCAATTCAATAGAGCTGAGCTGCAATACCACACATAACCCTATGGACAAGGGTGGTGCTGTGTTTCGATGACAGTAGCCATGTTTGCCTAACCCTGGACAATCCCTTTAAATGGTTCTTAAATTATCAGGACACATTTACCTAAGAAAATGTGACAGGTTTTTGGCACAAATTGCACCACAAAAATGGTCTTACAAGTATTGCGCCACATTTATGATGTATTTTAGACACTTTTTTTATCACGCTTGAAAAAAGTTTTTTTCAGGAAAAAGGCCACTACTTTGGTGCAAAAAGTGGCTTAAAGGGCCACTCCAGTGAAAACACATTTTCCATCCCTACCGCCTCAACTGATAGCCCGTCACACTCTAGAGTTCTCCTTTGTGTATTGCAGCCATCTCCCAGCAGTGCAGCCCCCTGTCTGATACTTATCAACCACTATTTTGAGGCTGAATTTTTTTTACTTTCCGTTTCACATCTATCCCATGATGCATCAGTACAGCACCAGCTGAAGCTATACTATTTTTGCTTGCTGGGAGAACAGTTCAGTTATCATTAGCTTTAGTAGTCTTCTAAGTAAGCTACAGCCCATAAGTATACAGTCAGGAGGATGAGTTGTGATCTCCTTTATTATAGCTGTCTGACAGGAGTCTCTAATCATCATTAGTAACTGTGAGAGGATGTCTGTGACCCCCTGTAGACAGTTTCTATGGTGGATCCCTGTAACAGCATCACACAGACTGAGAAATTGACTAGAAAATGAATTCATAACCCATTAAGCAATCACCGGAGCGGCCCTCAGCCAACTAAGAGGTGGCATAAAGTTAAGCATAGTTGCCTAATAATGAGCCAGCAGAGTCACTGTGATAAATCTGCTGTGATTCCAGACTGTCTAGCATCTGCCCCAGTATATTCACCGGAAGACCAAGCGTAAGGCTTTCTGTAGCGCCCACTACAATAATACTGCGTCCTTGATCCCGGCTTCTTGATTCATCGCATAATTTAGAATGGCCATAAGATTCAGGACATTAAAAGACATAAAGGGACGGCGTGGCCTTCAGACGCCACGAATAAATAAACTATGGTACAATACATTATTCATAGTGCTGGCATGTGAGTGTAAAAACTGTAGAACAGACTTATGTGTAGAAAGCAAGAACACCGAGGAACGATACTCTGATCTACAGGATGTGCAGGCCTTTTTTGCATGTGTTAGATCAGCTCGATCTGATATTCCACTAGAAGAGGTTGTAGATATAAACATGCATAGGTTTGACACATACTAAGTAGTAAATTAGTCTGACCCTCAAAGAGTGAGCTCGGCTAGTGTAACAAAAAGTAGGATGCGTACCATGCAAGCACCTCAACATTACCTGTAGAAACTGGAATGCATTATATAAGTGTGTGACTTATGTCTTATGTCCATAGATCGCACTGTGCCTTAGATTACATGTAGACTGTAAGGACATTCATCCGGATGCCATCGCTCCTTCTTGGGAGATCGTCTTGGTCAATGGCGTCTTCTACATATTCTTGACACATTCTTGATACATTTGTGGTCATGTCCACAGAAATTAATGTATTTCAACTTAACCCATTTGAAAAGTTCTGTTTTTGTTATAAAATGAGTGTCACGTTGATGTTCATCGTGATTCTGCAACATCTGTAGGACTACTCAAGGCCGAAGGTACTTGTCTCCTCAACAGCTGTTAAAAGCTTCTCATACAGCATAGAAAAGGAAGGATATGGAGGAAGATCGAGGCGATTGAAACACGTATGGGCTCTGCAAAAAGAGAAACAAAGAAATATTCACACCCGCCGGTTTACTGCTGTACGTTGTAATCACCCCCCCCCCCTAGAAAATTAGTTCTTTTAGCAAATTTTGTAACTTTCAGCTGAACCATTTACAGAGCGCAACACAACTAATATAACCGGCGGCTTCTGCAGATTCCCCACAAGATACCGCTGTCACTGACTAGGATTATCCTCCCCCATGACCCGCGTCTTTAGTACTTAGTAGACCGGCTGCAGACGGGATGTATAGACAGACGTTCCTGAGGAGTCTCACCCCCCTCCTCATGGACAACGGTCGTCAGCTCACTAATATTCTTGGTCTTGTATGCTGCAACCTCCTTCACATCCCACCAAAGGTTTTCTATGGGATACAGGTCAGGAGACTGACCGCTACCTCCAGTCCTGGGACAGAACTTGGCCTGAAACTGGAGGGTCACTTCAGGGACTGTAAAGTATTCTGATCTGCGCCTCGCCTCTAAGGGCGCCTACCCACTGGCGATTTTTTTTCCTTTGCGTTTTTTCTGAAGAGCAATTAGTATAGAATATGTTCTTGTCCATTTGCGGGTTTTTTTTCGGTCCGTTGCAATTTTTCACATAGGAACTGTCAGTTGCATATGTGTCCTTATTTTTCTCTTAATGCACCCATGAATGTCAATGGAAATTAACGGAAAACGCGCAAAAAACGCTGCGAAAAACGCGCCAAAAATGCTGCGTTTTTCACGCACGAAAATCGGCAACGCCAGTGGGTAGGCGCCCTCATAGATAAGACGCCTTCACCTCACAAGACCCGACACTATGGCTATAAAATGTCTCATTGGATAATTTAGCAGAAATATCAAGAAATGTGATCCATTGTTTAGAAGTTCACTGCAGACAACGGCGGGGGGTCTACCAACAGTGGTGCTGGTGCCGGCTACTCTCGGCCTCTGGGGCTGCCGAGCATGGACTCCCCCAGACTGATTTCCCACGTACCACGGATACTGAGTATAGCGCTATTCTGCACTATCTGTATATGCTGTTTGTATCTTTTGATCGTACGTGTCTCTTGATGATATCTTGGAGGTCTTCCTGATGTGTCCTGATCACGTTACGTAACCTTTACTGCTATTTGGCATGTGTGTATGTGAACCCATTTGTTCTCGCCATAAAACAACAGCCACACAAGATCTTGGCTGTGAGCCGCGGGACCTGCGGTAGAATCTATTAATGTCCAGTAGGCGCTATTCAGCAAATGCACTTATTCCATAATGTTTACCTGGGAAGAGCTGTTATCTTCCCCCATTTCTCCACACAGAATCGCCGCGGCCCGTTGCTGCCTCTCAGAGATGCGAAGCCTTCATACGGGATACTGGAAGTACCGGTAACAAACTGCCAAAAATGAGGGAAGAATTACAAATCTGTCATAAAAAGGCTAAAAGAAAGCTGATGATTATGTGCAGCAATCAGCCACAACGTGACGAGCCTCGTCTACCTCTCTGTCAGGGTCTACTAGAAAGAAGTGATCCTCACCGATCCTCAACGCCCGTTATTTACATGGTGACACAGGAGAATAAAAAATAATCAGGTGAGATGAATAACCTGGACCGTCTCCAGACACCGGCAAGGGGGGTAGATCCCGGGGTGAAGGCCTGTGGGGGGGAGAGGGTGGTGGTCTCAGTATGCAGCCGTTAGTATCTACAACCAATGAGCCAGCGACAGGATCGTGGACATCCAAGCGTCATCATTGATGTGTATGAGAACAAAGACTGTCTGGTTGATCCTATGAAAGCACTGTAGCACAATTGCTGAAAAAGTGAAAGGAGCTGTCTGGTTACTGAAGACCCTCCTCAATGGGACCCTCTATGAAAATAATAAGCACAGAGCTACTTACCCCTCCGCGGGGCCCGGGATCCACTGCCTGCAATAAGCCATGGAGGCTCTAGTACCCTGTTGTACTGCTTCTAGCTTGGAAACAAGGTGTGATACGGGCGTGCATGGAGGCTCTAGTACCCTATTGTACCGCCTCTAGCTTGGAAACAAGGTGTGATACGGGCAGTCATGGAGGCTCTAGTACCCTGTTGTACCGCCTCTAGCTTGGATACAAGATGTGATACGAACAGCCATAGAGGCTCTAGTACCCCGTTGTACCGCCAATAGCTTGGATACAAGATGTGATATGAGCGGGCATGGAGACTCTAGTACCCTGCTGTACTGCCTCTAGCTTGGATACAAGATGTGATACAGGTGGGCATAGAGGCTCTAGTACCCTGCTGTACTGCCTCTAGCTTGGATACAAGATGTGATACAGGTGAGCATGAAGGCTCTAGTACCCTGTTGTACCGCCTCTAGCTTGGATACAGGATGTGATACGGGGGTAATGGAGGCTCTAATACCCTGTTGTACCGCCTGTACCTTGGATTCAAGATGTGATATGAGCATTATGGATGCTCTAGTACCCTGGAAGCATACAGACTCCGAATGTTATCCTGCGATACCACCATCCAGCTTCTCACATCCCAATAATGCGCCCCCTTCTGGTAATAGGGTAAAATCTCTTCTCTCCGTCGTAGAGGCATCAAGTGGCCAACAAGCTCCACACAAGCGGTACATTACAGACCAGGACTGTAATCACATATCAGCCTGACACATACCTGCAGGCCCAGTTGTGCAGCGATCCAACATTTCTGTCTGGGTGCATTATTTCTTGTTGCCCAATTGTCTATCTGAGTGGCCACCTAATGTCTCCAGTTTACATACAGGTTTACTGAGGACTGTCACTTACTATATAGCAAACTTACCTGCAGCAAACGCAGGCGCTGCTCATTATTAAATCTTTCAACGGCAGCCCAGAACCATCTAATTACAATGTGGTTGTCATGGTAACCTACGGGCAATAAATAGGCAAGATGTCAACATCATCAAGTGCAATTACATCAATGGGCATTTGTAGGTATTTTTCCCCAAAACATCCCTGCGAATGCTGAAGTTACATTTTGTAAGGGCATAAATAGGTGTTCCCAAAGACAATGCTACTATTGGAACGGCTCCATGTGAATAGCAGCAGGCAGAGGGAGGTCTTCCTGCAGCGGCAGGCGTCTGTGCCCCTCCAATTACGGAGACAGTCTGATAGTATCGCCACATTCTAGAAGTGTTATTATACAAGTCCCTGATATAATCTCCAGCACAGCTCCACCAGGACATGTTACCTCCTCTATACTCCGTGTTGTTTCTCCAATCACCCAGATCGATCTCCGCAGTTCCTGCGATAACTAGCTCAAGTTCCCTTGCATCAAAAACAGATACTAGTCGAGCGTCCACAACCTGCAGGAAGCAAGGAAAGGGAAAACGTCATTCGGAGGCCTTTTGAAATCTTGCGTATTTTAAAGGGTAACTAAAAACTTTTTTGAACTTCTGACATATGAAAGTGACATTCGAAAAGTTTTGATTGGTGAGACCCCCACAGAAGCGCTGTGCCCATTCAGCTAGCAGTGCACACACTCACAGACTTTCTATGTAGCGCATACACAGCTTATCGTGGGGGGGGGAGTGCTGAATGAGCCCAGTGCTCAGATGAGCGCTTCTGCCTGTGATTGGTGGGGGGATCAGGCCCGGGAGCGCACTAATCAAAACTTCTGAGAAGTCACTATGACATGTCAGAAGTTTGTCAGAAAGTTAGTTACACTTCAACAAGTGAAATAAATAATTCAGAAGACATTCCCCGCTGTGCGGCATAGAAAGCGTCTCATCACACTCCTGCAAACAGCTGATCATCTGCATACTTCCTTAGAGCACCTACTGCGGGTGCGGAGTTGGGGCTTCTTCCTTAGAGCACCTGCTGCGGGTGCGGAGTTGGGGCTTCTTTCTTAGAGCACCTGCTGCGGGTGCGGCGTTGGGGCTTCTTCCTTAGAGCACCTGCTGCGGGTGCGGCGTTGGGGCTTCTTCCTTAGAGCACCTGCTGCGGGTGCGGCGTTGGGGCTTCTTCCTTAGAGCAGCTGCTGCGGGTGCGGCGTTGGGGCTTCTTTCTTACGCACCTGCTGCGGGTGCGGTGTTGGGGCTTATTCCTGAGAGCACCTGCTGCAGGTGCGGAGTTGGGGTACTTCCTTAAAGCACCTGCTGCGGGTGCGGAGTTGGGGTACTTCCTTAGAGCACCTGCTGCGGGTGTGGAGTTGGTGTTTCTTCCTTCGAGCACCTGCTGCGGCGTTGGGGCTTCTTCCTTAGACACCTGCTGCGGGTGCGGCGTTGGGGCTTCTTCCTGAGAGCACTTGCTGCGGGTGCGGCGTTGGGGCTTCTTCCTTCGAGCACCTGCTGAGGGTGCGGCATTGGGGCTTCTTCCTTAGAGCACCTGCTGCAGGTGCGGAGTTGGGGCTTCTTCCTTCGAGCACCTGCTGCGGAGTTGGGGCTTCTTCCTTCGAGCAGCTGCTACGGGTGCAGCGTTGGGGCTTCTTCCTTAGAACACCTGCTGCGGGTGCGGCGTTGGGGCTTCTTCCTTAGAGCACCTGCTGCGGCGTTGGGGCTTCTTTCTTAGAGCACCAGCTGCGGGTGCGGCGTTGGGGCTTCTTCCTTAGAGCACCTGCTGCGGGTGCGGCGTTGGGGCTCCTTCCTTAGAGCACCTGCTGCAGGTGCGGCGTTATGGCTTCTTCCTTAGAGCACCTGCTGCGGGTGCGGCGTTGGGGCTTCTTCCTTAGAGCACCTGCTGCAGGTGCGGCATTGGGGCTTCTTCCTTAGAGCACCTGCAGCGGGTGCGGCGCTGCGGCTTCCTCCTTAGAGCACCTACTGCGGGTGCGGCGTTGGGGCTTCTTCCTTAGAGCACCTGCTGCTGGTGCGGCGTGGGGCTCCTTCCTTAGAGCACCTGCTGCGGGGGTCGGACATTGTGCAGAAAGGTTTGCAGTTGTCCCGTGTATCTGAACGGGGTTCGCTGAGATCCGGAGGAACGCCATTCAGAAGTATGGAAGGGATATCTAGTCTAACAAATCTGCTGCATGCCGACATACTCTTCCTTCATTATGGATCCCCTCCTAGTGTTGGCTTTAACCCCTTGGTGACTCAACGTTTTTTCGTTCTAAGCACACAACGATTTTTGGGGATTTTAATCTCTATTTTTCAAAATCCATAAGCTTTATCTTTCCGTCGGCCGTATGAGGGCTGTCTTTTGTGTCGGGCTGGAGGGCTCATTGGTGCCATATAATACATTGTGTAACTTTTACAAATTATTTTTGGAGGGCAGAGAGAGAAAACACACGAGGCCCGCCGTTGTTCTTTGCGGGTTTTATTTTACAGCGTTAATCATGCAGCATTGATGACAAGATGATGTTTTTCTTCGAGTCGGTACGATTACGCCGACACCAAAATTGTACGCCTTTTTAGGTTTTTCCGGGTTTGCAGAATAAAAGTTTTTGTTTTCTTTTTTTTTAAATATATAGAGATTTTTTTAGCATTAAAAATCCCCAAACGTTTGTATTTTCCCGGACGGAGCTCTGTGGGGCCTGTGTGTTTCTTGCGTGATGAGCTCCAGTTTTATTGGCACATTTTTGGGTACATATGGTTTTTTTGATCACTTTTGTTGCAATTTTTAGGGAGGCGTAGTGAACAAAAAAGCACGTCAGGAAATAGTCAATGTGTAGCATCCTGCCAATCAGGTAGACATGGACTGTTTGCTGACTCAGTATCTGTATGGGTATCAGACTTCTATCTACATATAGGTTAAACATTATATATATATATATATCTGCCTGTACACATATATGCCCTCCGTTCTCTCCCATCAGTAATCGTTTTATACTTTTCATATTGTAGGTGTGTTGCTTCGCCTGTTTTATGATTGTTTATACACACAATATAATATGTGATTTTAGTCCGGGACGGCGTTCCTTTTTTGTACAACGGTCCATTGTAAGAACTTGAATTTACATATTGAAGCCAATCTACCTCATAGAAGCCGCGCACCAGGCTCTCCGTCTGCTGGACCACTCCTCTTTCTATCCTCCATTTCACCATTTTTTCGATGTACTCCTTCTTATTCTTCTCGGTCACTACGATGTTCGCGCCTCCTGGCTTCAGTTCGCGCTCTGTAATCTTGGGAAAGAAATATTTTGATGACATATTTTGGAATATACATCATATTTACGCAGATTGTATCCCATTACTTGTCACTATATAGACTGTCCATCCAAACTGGGGAAACCAAACAGAGGAAAGAAGTTGTTGGCCAGCAGCTGGGAACTAATATGGCTGACAGCTTCCAGAAGCAGCGGTGACGTACCGGGCGTAGCATTCAGCTGGACAGTAAGGGACCCTACACACCTCCTGGAAATACGCCTTGTGTGAGTCAGTCCAATGGCAGCCATTATATTGTAGACCAGCTTCACACACACTATTTCCACATGCTCTCAATGTATATATATATATCCTACACGCTGCTCTACTGCGTAGTCACAAGACAGCACCGTGTACGAGTTATACTTCTTCCACTATTATACATTTTGATATATACAGAGTCATTCTGTTTCATTCAACGCCATGGCCATCCTCAACTTCACATGACACCCATTGTCACACAGGACGCCGGCCACCAGCTGGTAGTGGGGGACACAGGGCACATGTAGGCTGGATGATGTTTTACCATCATTTTATGGAGCTATGAGTCATCTCCCTTCTAGCATTGCCTCCTTCCCTGTGACGTCCCAAGGTACCACTGTCAGTCCATTACTGTCATCACAACAAAAATGCTTAGTTCAGCTACTCTATGTATGTTGTGTTCTTGGTTCTGGTGCTGTATTTATGTATTGAACTTGGTTCTGGTGCTGTATTTATAACTGAGCATGGTTCTGGTGCTGTATTTATGTAGTGAACTTGGTTCTGGTGCTGTATTTATGTAGTGAACTTGGTTCTGGTGCTGTATTTATGTAGTGAACTTGGTTCTGGTGCTGTATTTATGTAGTGAACTTGGTTCTGGTGCTGTATTTATATACTGAAATTGGTTCTGGTGCTGTATTTATATAATGAAAATGGTTCTGGTGCTGTATTTATATACTGAGCTTGATTCTGGTGCTGTATTTATGTACTGAACTTGGTTCTGGTGCTGTATTTATGTAGTGAACTTGGTTCTGGTGCGGTATTTATGTACTGAACTTGGTTCTGGTGCGGTATTTATGTACTGAACTTGGTTCTGGTGCTGTATTTATGTACTGAACTTGGTTCTGGTGCTGTATTTATGTACTGAACTTGGTTCTGGTGCTGTATTTATGTACTGAACTTGGTTCTGGTGCTGTATTTATGTACTGAACTTGGTTCTGGTGCTGTGTTTATATACTGAGCTTAGTTCTGGTGCTGTATTTATATACTGAGCTTGATTTCGGTGCTGTATTTATGTACTGAAATTGGTTCTGGTGCTGTATTTATGTAGTGAATCTGGTTCTGGTGCTGTATTTATGTACTGAACTTGGTTCTGGTGCTGTATTTGTGTACTGAACTTGGTTCTGGTGCTGTATTTTTGTAGTGAATCTGGTTCTGGTGCTGTATTTATGTACTGAACTTGGTTCTGGTGCTGTATTTGTGTACTGAACTTGGTTCTGGTGCTGTATTTGTGTACTGAACTTGGTTCTGGTGCTGTATTTGTGTACTGAACTTAATTCTCGCGCTGTATTTATATACTGAGCTTAGTTCTGGTGCTGTATTTATGTACTGAACTTGGATCTGGTGCTGTATTTATATACTGAGCTTGGTTCTGGTGCTGTATTTATATACGGAGCTTGGTTATGGTGCTGTATTTATATACTGAGCTTTGTTCTTGGGCTGCATTTATGTACTGAACTTGGTTCTGGTGCTTTATTTATGTACTGAACTTGTTATTGGTGCTGTACTTATATACTGAACTTGGTTCTGGTGCTGTATTTATATACTGAGCTTGGTTCTTGTGCTGTATTTATATACTGAACTTGGTTCTGGTGCTGTACCTCTATACTGAGCTTGGTTCTGGTGCTGTATTTATTTACTGAGCTTGGTTCTTGTGCTTTATTTATGTACTGAACTTGGTTCTGTTGCTGTATTTATGTACTATACTTGGTTCTGTTGCTGTATTTATGTACTGAACATGGTTCAGGTGCTGTATTTATATACTGAACTTGGTTCTGGTGCTGTATTTATATACTGAACTTGGTTCTGGTGCTGTATTTATATACTGAACTTGGTTCTGGTGCTGTATTTATATACTGAACTTGGTTCTGGTGCTGTATATATATATACTGAGCTTGGTTCTGGTGCTGTATATATATATACTGAGCTTGGTTCTGGTGCTGTATTTATGTACTGAACTTGGTTCTGGTGCTGTATTGAGCTTGGTTCTGGTGCTGTATTTATATACTGAGCTTAGTTCTGGTGCTGTATTTATATACTGAGCTTGGTTATGGTGCTGTATTTATATACCGAGCTTGGTTCTGGTGCTGTATTTATGTACTGAGCTTTGTTCTTGTGCTGTATTTATGTATTGAACATGGTCCTGGTGCTGTATTTATGTACTGAACTTGGTTCTGGTGTTGTATTTATATAATGAACTTGGTTCTGGTGCTGTATTTATATACTGAACTTGGGTATGGTGCTGCATTTATATAGTGAGCTTGGTTCTGGTGCTGTATTTATGTATTGAGCTTGGTTCTGGTGCTGTATTTATGTATTGAGCTTGGTTCTGGTGCTGTATTTATGTACTGAACTTGGTTCTGGTGCTGTATTTGTGTATTGAGCTTGGTTCTGGTGCTATAGTTATATACTGAGCTTGGTTATGGTGCTATATTTATATACTGAGCTTGGTTCTGGTGCTGTATTTATGTACTGAGCTTGGTTCTGGTGCTGTATTTATATACTAAACTTGGTTCTGGTGCTGTATTTATGTATTGAGCTTGGTTCTGTTGCTGTATTTATATACTGAACTTGGCTGTGGTGCTGTATTTATGTATTGAGCTTGGTTCTGGTGCTGTATTTATGTACTGAGCTTGGTTCTGGTGCTGTATTTATATACTGAGCTTAGTTCTGTTGCTGTATTTATGTACTGAGCTTGGTTCTGGAGCTGTATTTATATACTGAGCTTGGTTCTGGTGCTGTACTTATATACTGAACTCGGTTTTGGTGCAGTATTTATATACTGAGCTTGGTTCTGGTGCTGTATTTATATACTGAGCTTGGTTCTGGTGCTGTATTTATATACTGAGCTTGGTTCTGGTGCTGTTTTTATGCATTTAACATGGTTCTGGTGCTGTATTTATGTACTGAACTTGGGTATGGTGCTGTATTTATCTACTCAACTTGGTTCTGGTGCTGTATTTATAAACTGAGCTTCGTTCTGGTGCTGTATTTATATACTGAGCTTGGTTCTGGTGCTGTATTTATATACTGAACTTGGTTCTGGTGCTGTATTTATATACTGAGCTTGGTTCTGGTGCTGTATTTATATACTGAACTTGGTTCTGGTGTTGTTTTTATGTATTAAGCTTGGTTCTGGTGCTGTATTTATGTATTGAACATGGTTCTGGTGCTTTCTTTATGTATTGAGCTTGATTCTGGTGCTGTATTTATGTATTGAGCTTGGTTCTGGTGCTGTATTTATGTATTGAGCTTGGTTCTGGTGCTGTATTTATGTATTTAACATGGTTCTGGTGCTGTATTTATGTACTGAACTTGGTTCTGGTGCTGTATTTATATACTGAGCTTGGTTCTGGTGCTGTATTTATGTACTGAACTTGGTTCTGGTGCTGTATTTATGTACTGAACTTGGTTCTGGTGCTGTATTTATGTACTGAACTTGGTTCTGGTGCTGTATTTATGTACTGAACTTGGTTCTGGTGCTGTATTTATGTACTGAACTTGGTTCTGGTGCTGTATTTATGTACTGAACTTGGTTCTGGTGCTGTATTTATGTACTGAACTTGGTTCTGGTGGTGTATTTATATACTGAGCTTGGTTCTGCTGCTGTATTTATGTACTGAACTTGGTTCCGGTGCTGTATTTATGTACTGAACTTGGTTCTGGTGCTGTATTTATATACTAAGCTCAGTTCTGGTACTATTATCACCGTAGCAGTAGAATCCTTTTAAATTTATTGAAACTGTCACCGAAAGGACCACAAATCTTAAGTTTTATTAATTTCTAAATAATTAAAAGGCGTACTCTTATTGTCTCATATGTGTCAAAAGTCACACAATAATTAAAATCAATAGGGCTCAAGTGATGAGGTGGGTATTGCTCTATCACAATAAACAATATAGTAGGACCTCTGTTCTATATTGTTGAGATTCTTTTCTATCTACCACTTTCACATCTCCTGATGTCTTTCCTATCCAGGGGTGATTGAGTGCCTACTGTCAATGACTCACGCCACCAGCGCTTGTTAGAGAGTGGTAAAGCACTTGCTGTCAGTGACTTAAGATCAACAATTGTCACTGATAGTTCTGTATCTAGTTGTGCTCATCTATACATCAATATCCCTATATGTTTCAACACCTCTTATTCTATGTCTAAAGGTAGATCGGACATCTATAGTTGTTCTTATTCTCAAGTTGGTCACGGTACAAAGGTGTTTATTATTTAGGGTCAATAGACCATTGTCCTTATTGTTGTTCCTGGCAAACACATTTATTTTTATTGCCACCTCTAGGTATCATTTATATTGCCACCTCTAGGTATCATTTATAACGGTTGCTCATCAGTAATTGCTGAGGTAATGTATGTTCTTTTTAGGACGGTGTTTAGGTGACTGGTTTTTCTTTCAAAAGTCACCTCGATGTATCACCATTAGGTGTCGAATCTAAAGTGTACTTTCTTACAACTTGATGTATCAAGCTTATGTTCGCTTAATACTCTATGACACTTCCTTATATCTGTAACCCATCACGTGGACTATTCATTTCTTGTAGCTCATGCAATTGTACACAGATGATGAGTGCAACCGAATGAAGCCATTAATGGCTATCAAGGGTACAAATAAGTTTTTCCAGATGATGATGTCCTTTAAATATGTTATCTCTCATACTTATAAGTAGGCGATGTTCAGGAGATGTATCGCTGCCACTTATATAAACAATTAGTATAGAGAGAGCATATATAAGGTGCAGGGGGATAGTAGCTGAATTTAATAGAACAGCCTAATTTTCATTTATAAGCTATATTCATCCCTTTGGGGTTAAAGAGCCGGGGTTGAATACACACAGAAGGTTTGGTAGTAGCCTAGAATTAGTTATAGGCTATCACCTACATCAATGCCCCTTCAGGTAATAGTCTCTGTCTCTATATATGCAGTCTGTTGTGATAGACTAACAGCTGCCAGCTAGATTGATGATGATCGTCTCTATTTTTTATTTTTCATGTATATAGGTAGGTTGCATTATGATAGATACACAACCACCATATAGATTAGTTTTTCAAGAAGAGAATCGGCCCATGGAGCCTATCCCTCCATCTCCATCAACGCGTTTCCACAACCTTGGAGATGGTTGTTTCCTCAGGATGGAGCTAACCTAGCATAACCAGCCTCTCAGGCTGTCAGTGTCAAATGAGCAGAGATGGTATGTATTGCTATTCCAAGGGTTCTTATACCCGAGGCTCCGCCTTCCCATGGGCGGCGCTTGTCTTGTAGGAGCCAATCAAACTGTAGCCTGTCATGTTTCGCATTTGCATAGCGCTCATTTGTATGTGCATGTTTAAACGTTGCCTCCCAGCCGTCTGATCACGTACTCTATTGACGTACCATGGAACGCAGCGTACACCGCTCCGTCCTGGCAGCCCGATCACGTGATACTGTGACGTGCGGGGGGTGTGTTAACCTGACTGTCCGGTCCCATGATCCTGTGAGATACAGAGGGTGTGTATATATTCACCCAACTGTCACACAGGAATATGCCAGGGATCGCAGCGCACAGAGGGTGTGTATGTATTCACCCGACTGTCACATAGGAATATATCAGGGATCGCAGCGCACAAGGATACGTTCTGGCCGTTCAGTCACATGATCCTGTGACGTGCGGGAGGTGTGTACACCCGACTGTCCAGTCACATGATCATGTGACGTGCGGGAGGTTTTTTATGTTTACCCCACTGTTATATTCGTCTCAGAGAAACTTCTAACGAAGTGTGTCATCCCAAGCGGCCGGTCCCTTAGTCCGGTAGCATTCTAGGGGGTATGTCGCGCGAAGCACTCCGATCACATGACTTATTTGTATGTCGAGTTATGTGTTAACATAGCAACTGGCATACTATAGACTACAGCATGAAATTATAATGGATGCTACAAGGCCTTATTAGTCCACCGCCTCATTTCATGTATGGCAAAACATTTTCTCTGTGTTTTTCTATATTTCTCAACATCGCACTTATGACTATACAGGGGATTTTCTCTCCAGGTAGGAACGTTTCATTCATTCATCAGAAGTAGTATTTGGGATCAATGTCTCATATGCATAAGGAGATTTATTTGTGCAATCCCAAGATAGTGTTATGGAAGCACATACCTTATAAATATTGAAGTACATTGCTGTGTTCATGTCATTAATTTTAATGAACAAATAGAATTAAACTTCATGTCAACTCTTTTTTGGAGGTGACTTTGGTCTCCTCTCTCTTCTCCCAAACGGGTCAATGGGAGACATAATAAGATGTATTGCTCATTATTTGGAGGAGAAAAGGTTATTTTGATCTTAATAGAGAATCTGCTTTCTTGCTGGTAATGATTCATATTTTCTATTCCCTATTTGTGAATAGCATGTAAAAATGTCAGTAAATTACTGATTTTGTGGCATGTAATATCACTTAACAGTTAGCCCATAGATTTTCGCAGATCGCTATGATCTTATTTATTACATGATTTTTACAGATTTAATAATAAACTCATTTCCCCTTATTTAATAATTCCATTCCAGTTTCCATTATATTATATCATAAGTCTCCAAACACCACCTGTTCATTATGGCTTCATTTTTATTATATTATATTATAATGGCTCAGACAAAGGATGCGAATGAAAGACATTCATTCATGCCTTTAGGGTGGATGGTTTCCAACCTATATATCCATCCGCACTCTTTTTGTAAAAGCTTTCGGTCCAGGTTTCCTCTCCGTCCATTTGGCTTGATCACTTAAATCGCCCGGAAGGTAAGCGCATCTGGGTTATTTCCATGCTTGTCCCTGATATGGTTTGCCACGCTAGTCTGCTCCCCCCGATTTATGTTCCCTATGTGCGCTAATACCCTCCTGCGCAATTGTTGGGTTGTTTTCCCTACATAATCGAGGGGACAGGGACACGATGCTACATAGACAACACCACTAGTCTTGCAGCTGATGTAATCACGTATGTTGTATACTTTCCTAGTTGCCGAGCTTATAAAAGATGATCCTCTTTGCATATATTTGCATGCCTTACAGCCTGAGCATCTAAAGAAGCCTCTTGGTGGATTACCTGTTATCCATGTTTGAAGTGGGTTTGGTGTTGATAAATGGCTCCTGACCAATCGATCCCTTAAGTTCCTACCCCTTTTAAAGGTTATCAGGGGTCTTTCGGGTAGATATTGCACTAAATCTTTATCTTTCAAAAGAATTCCCCAATGTTTGTTTAGGATTTGTCTAACTTCAGCTGAATGGTCGTCATAAGTACCGATTACCCGTATTTTGCCGTCTCCTTCTTTACTATTCTTCTGTTGTAACAAGGTTTCCCTATCCAGGTTTCTTACGTGATCACTCGCTGTTGAAATCACTTCCCTTGGATAGCCTCTCACTTCGAAGCGACGTGCCATCTGCTGTATCTTTTCCTGAAAGTCTTCCTCCTGGGAACAATTCCTTCGGGTTCTAATCATTTGCCCCTTTGGAATTCCCTTCTTCAGGGGTATTGGATGATGACTGTTGTAATGTAACAAGGCATTCGTTGCGGTGGACTTTCAAAAGATTAGATTGTTTCTAATGTCCCTCTTTCGGTTTTTTCAATGCGTAGATCCAAGAAATTGATGGATGTTGAGTTAATCTCTGCCGTAAAAAACAAGTTCAAGTTGTTACTATTCAGGCGTTGGACGAACTCCAAAACTTTTCTTCGGATCCGGTCCACAGTATAAGGACGTCATCTATGAAGCTAATCCAAAGGTCCACAGATGACGTCCACTCCTCATTCTCTTCGCTGAAGACAGTTGTTTCCTCCCACCAGCCCAGGTACAGATTTGCATAGCTGGGGGCACAAGGGCTCCCCATAGCTGTGCCCCTGAGCTGGTGGAAGTGTCTCCCTTCGAAGAGGAAGAAATTTCTTTGCAGTACGAATGAGAGGAGTTGGAGTAGCAGATGGTTATGAGGTCGGTACTGTATCCCTCTTTGGTCAAGATAGTACTTGGTGGCGTAGAGGCCCCCCTCATGGGGTATCGAGCTGTAGAGTGCCTCTACGTCCAAGCTAGCTAGTTTGGTTTCAGATGATAAGGACAACCCTTGTAATTTTCTGAGGACATCTGTCGTATCCTGAATGTATGTAGGTAAAGCCTCAACGAATGGATTAAGTATCTTATCTAGGTATTTACTTGCTCCCTGTGTGAGGCTATCAATACCTGACACAATCGGTCTACCTTTTAACGGTAATAGGCCCTTATGCACCTTGGGCAAACTGTAAAAGGTAGCCGTTTGAGGGTTTTGAGGGTAGAGGGCCTGGAACTCTTTCTCTCCCAGCAGTCCTTCTTCCTTTGCTGATGTTAAGATGTCCTTCAGTTCGCTTTGGAATCTATCTGTTGGATCCCCTGGTAGAATCTCATAATTTTGTCTGTCCTTTAAGATGTCCATACACATTTTCTTGTACTTCTCCAGGTCCATTATGACAATATTGCCCCCCTTATCGGAGGGCTTAATGATAATCTTCGTGTCACTAGGGCCTTTTTTCACAGGTAGTCAGATTCTGATATTTAAACACCTTCTCCTTACCCAGTCTTGCCAACTCCTCATTGACCATCCCCTCAAATAGATCAATAAAGGGGGTTTCACCTATTGGTGCTGGGTTGCTGTTTTTGGGTCTTAAATCTGTGAAGGGTCCACTACCAGGGATCCTGGTGTTTTCATCCTCAAGAGCTTCCAAAGTCCTAAGGGCTTCCAAATCACTGAAGTTTAACCCTAGCTCTTGACACTTTTTTCCATCTTGTAATGAGAAATACTTCCTCCAACGCAATTTGCGTAGGAATGATGATATACCGCGTGTCCAGATGAATGCATCATATTTATTCGTTGGAATAAACGTTAATCCCTTTTTCAGAACAGACTTCTCGTCCTCCAATAGTTCTCTCGATGACAGATTCATTATTTGTAGTTCTTCCTCCCCTGAGGATACTGGTACTCCTGGTGGGGATATGGTATTTTCATTTGAACCATTAAGTGATGCTACTCTAGTGGTCCCCATATTAATTGCTGTCTCAGTCGGTACGGGTGGTACATTAGATGAGAGTCTTGGCGGTAGTGACGGTCCAGATTTTAAGGGCACTTTGGGCATGTTGTGTATAGTCCTATTTATTGCGGGGGAATGACTCCTGTCCCACCTCTGTTTCTGGTCATATACTGTATTATAGGTTGCCCTAAAAAATGCCTTTCATTGGAACGATTTCTGCCTCTACCGCGTGCCCTTCCTCGACCTCCCCCTCTCGCTTTGCCCCTATTTGAGAAGACACCCCTCATGGAGCGTTCGCTGCCTAATGCCTCCCCTTCGGACGAGCTCATTTCCGATTCTGTATACGTTCTTATTTCAAAGGCTCGATTGTCGGTAAAAGTCTTTTAGATCTCTATTGTACTGAAAGTGTTTTCTCTCTTTCAGGAAGCCCGTATATTTGTCTATCGTTATTTTTAATGTATGTTCCCTCTTTTCAAATTCTGCTTCCCCGCTGAATTTTTGTACCTCCTTAATTTGATCATCCAGACTGCTCTTGTTCTTTTCTAAGTTTAATTTCTCTTCTTCAAGTAGGAGGTTCATCAGTTTTAGCGAGCTCTCCACTGATTCCTTGTGCCACTTCTCCATAAAGGGACCATTTCTCAATCTAGGGGGTGGAGATATTTGAATTTGTAGGCCTCGGGGTACGATTTTATTCTCTATATAATTTGACAGCCCCTGGACTTCCCACCAGGACCTTACAAAGTCCTTATATGTCTTAGTCAAATTCTTAAATGCTTGATTAATGGAGTTCGTGTGTAGATGTGCCTCCATATTTTTGTCAGAGAATACCGTTTTGCCTCCGCAAGCCAGGGGGCGATATCTATGCCTCCTGTCAAAAAGCCTGCCATTATAGATCAAAATTATCACCGTAGCAGTAGAATCCTTTTAAATTTATTGAAACTGTCACCGAAAGGACCACAAATCTTAAAGGAGATGTCTCGAGGAAGCAGTTAAATTTTTTTTTTGCCCAGTCCCCCCCATTAAGTACACATTACTAAGCCCCCCTGTAAATGACATTTCTAGCTGGTTTGTACTTACCGTTCCAGCGTTTCAGCAACTTATAAAAGTTTTCTCAAGATGGCCGCCGGCTCTTTCCCCGTCGCTCGCTGCAGCCCGACGTGCGCGCTCCCGAGACGCCGCCAGCTGTGTCTCCATGGCAACCGGACGCATCGCAGCCGCCGACCAGACGCCCCGCAGCCGCCGACCAGACGCCCACCGCCAGGCAGCAGGTAACCGGCGCTAGCCCCCGGCTCCCCAGCGCTAGACCCTCAGCCCAGGTGAAGGCCCCGGAGCCCAGCGCTAGTTCCCCCGGCCTGGCGGCAGCCCCCCCCGGCCTAGCGGCAGCCCCCCCCGGCCTAGCGACAGCCCCCCCATCGCAGCGACAGCCCCCCCGGCCTAGCGACAGCCCCCCCCATCGCAGCGACAGCCCCCCCGGCCTAGCGGCAGCCCCCCCCGGCCTAGCGCTAGTTCCCCCGGCGCAGCGCTAGTTCCCCCGGCGCAGCGGCAGCCTCCCCCCGACCCATCACTTACCTGGGACGCTTCTCGGGGCTGCTGGGCTGGGCTTCTCCGCTGGGCAGCTCCAGTTTCTGCACCTTCCTCTAACAGAGGAAGGTGCAGAATGGCCGCTGCAGCGCGCTCCCGAGCAGTGACAGCTCGTCTGCGCATGCGCAGAAGAGCTGTAGCGGGGAGCACACTGAAGCGGCTCGTGCTGAATAGAGAAGACCGGACTGCGCAAGCGCGTCTAAAAAAGCAAGCTGCCAGCGAATTTAGACGGAACCATGGAGACGAGGACGCTAGCAACGGAGCAGGTAAGTGGAATAACTTCTGTATGGCTCATATTTAATGCACGATGTACATTACAAAGTGCATTAATATGGCCATACGGAAGTGTATAACCCCACTTGGTTTCGCGAGACCACCCCTTTAAGTTTTATTAATTTCTAAATAATTAAAAGGCGTACTCTTATTGTCTCATATGTGTCAAAAGTCACACAATAATTAAAATCAATAGGGCTCAAGTGATGAGGTGGGTATTGCTCTATCACAATAAACAATATAGTAGGACCTCTGTTCTATATTGTTGAGATTCTTTTCTATCTACCACTTTCACATCTCCTGATGTCTTTCCTATCCAGGGGTGATTGAGTGCCTATTGTCAATGACTCACGCCACCAGCGCTTGTTAGAGAGTGGTAAAGCACTTGCTGTCAGTGACTTAAGATCAACAATTGTCACTGATAGTTCTGTATCTAGTTGTGCTTCATTTGTGTGCTGAGTTCGGTTATGGTGTTGTATTTATGTGCTGAGATTAGTTCCGGTGCCGTGTTTATCTAATGAGCTTGATTCTGGTACAGTATTTATTCACCGAGCTTTTCTCGTGTGGCTGTGCTGTTTTCTTGCTGCTTTCGGCATAAACAGAATACAAGCAGACGGTGTATCACTGTAATATCGTATATAGTTTTCTCTTCTGATAGGGTGCAAACAAAGTTCTGAACGAGACTCCATCGAGCCGACGGCCAGCACCGTGCAACTCCTATATAAAATATCATTAAATAACTATGGATTTTAAGAACTTCTTTACCTGACCAAACACTTCCTCATTTACGGTGAAAGTAAGATCGAGTATATCATGAATATCATTATCCTTCATCCACTGTAGACTCTGATGGAACTCCTCATCAAGATACTCTAAATCACTCAGATCACAAAGTCTGAAATTATAAAAAGTCCCGACAAATAAATGTACCGACTGACAGCAGGAACCCCCTGCCCCCCCATCTTCATCCTAATAAAACCCCTCATGAAAACAGACATGTTCATTTCTATTGCAGGAAAACAACAGATAACCCCCCCTTCCCGGACCTCCCGCCTCTTCTGGATCCACGGACGTAGTTCATGCATTCTCATATACAGTATAAGCATTAGGTTGTATTCAAGCTTTGTGGTAGAAACACTTGTGATCGGTCTCATGTTGGAGAAGGCACGTGCAGTTTCCCTTCCATCAATAGAAGTGTTGCCACCAGCCTTCAGGCTCAGGCTACACAGATCAGCTAACAGAGGGGTTTATTCCAGATGTTAACATTCCTCTGCAGTGAAGCAGAAATTACAGTCATATTACAGAATACCTTGTAGGAAACTTACATTCGAAGAAGGGCTTTATAAAAGGGACGCGTGAAAAAGGCGTCCAACAAGTACTGATGTATAAGAGCGAGTCCCAGGATACGACCACTGAATCGAAACCTGGAACAGAAGCCAATGTAGGGGTTCATTGAAAGGAAGCACATTGTGTAAAGAATCAGGGTAATAAATGAGCAAAACATTCACATGCATCAGATCAGTCTATCTGTTGTAATACCTAAGAGTACTAAATAAATTGCATATTGTAATTTTTTTTTTAATAGGGAAACTCCAGACATACAATTTGAAATTAATCACTCCAACGACCTGAAGACTTAGTGGCTAACCAGAATTTAAATGATATTATAAAGCAGGACAGTTACATTATTTAAAATATTGGGTATCAAATAAACTCTTACCTAATGCTGAACAACATGTGATACTACTCTTCCTCCATCCCTACCTAACAACACTTAATACAACTCTTTCTCCACCCTTCTTCAACCCCTACATAGAAAATAGGGGTCACGGAGAGCGCCAACACACTATGTAAATGTACCACAAAGGTGCTCGTGTGGTAACTCACCTGGTGCAAGGCATATCACCCTCAGGTGATTATGCCTGCACCTGACATCCTGGTGTGCTTATAAAGGTTACTTTATCCAGGGTATACCAAAGACAGATAAACAGGAAAATCCAGAATTTCTGGAGAGCTGCGGGTCACAATGTAACTCCGTTCCTCCTAGGAGGTCGGATGAATTCAAAGAAACTACAGAAAAAAGCTGTGGACCTGCGCTGCTTAAAATGCCAAATCAATTGTGCATGTCTCAATAATCAATGTTTCCAAAAGAGACAAACAAAACACTTTTTATTTTATACGAGTAAAAGAAATGAGGTAACAACCTCCTCAGTTTGATATATAAAAAAATATACTTGCGGGATCCTAATACATGCGACGCGTTTCGGCGCAATATACGCCTTTATCAAGCATACAAAAACATTGACAAACATGGGTATAAATAGGACTAAGCAAATTACATACCTATTGCAAGGTATCATTCATCAAGTGTGGGTGGATTGCAGATCTTGGCGCCGTTTTGGCCAGGAAGGATGACGCATTAAGCATCTCCACGCTCAGTACGGCGCTCCGGATGTGACGTATGCGGCCGGCATCAGAGATCGTAATGTCTCTAATGTTGCTCCGGACCCCGCCTCCCTAGGTCTCATTAAGCTTAGCTCATTTCTAGCTAGGGACGCACGCCGTCATGACGTGGCTCCGTGATTTTCATCATGAAGCACAACGTAGCGCTCCCTAGCTCCAGTACGTGCCGTGATGACGAGGCTCAAGAATTGCCGAGATGGAACGCAACGCTGCGCTCCAGGGGGCGTGGAGACGGCCGATCATGTGACTTGTCGTAGCGCTATGTGTTTAATATATACATGACTATTTAAATAGAGCTACAACTTTTAGAATTAAATGCTTCATGCGGCTGATCATGAAACTTATAATGGCACTATATGCGGAGTATACATGGAGCTATTGGATGAAACTAAAACAATTTAAATTAATTATTTCATGCGTATCTTAATTTAAATCCTTTGTTATAATGATATATCAGGTTAATATGCATGAAACCAAATACCTATATAACTACAAAAAACCTAAATTATCATCATCACTTGGTGAGCATACATTACATATAAATTGTTCATAACTAACATTCATAAGATAATAATTATTATGTACATATTATAAGCCATATATAAATAAGGGTTCCTATTAATATACAAAAAACTAGCAATAATTAATAATCCGATAAAACTAATGGTAATCATTATATCCTATGATAATCTTCTAAATAGTGATATAAAATTAACTCTATACAGTAGGGTATTAATTACATATTCACATAAAATATTAATAACCAATATCATTATCTTCAAGAATAACAATTATTCAGAGCTCATCAAAAAATGCAAATCGAATAAGAAAACTCCCCATTAATATATCTATACAAAAAACATAATTATATATAAAAGTTATATCAAAATATTTTCTCCAAAGATTCATTTAAGCCTTTGGGAAACAAAGTGTCCAGCCGGAAAATCCAGAACATTTCGCGGGCTTTTAGGCGAGCAAAAGAGGCAGAAGTTATCATTTCTAATGGAGTTACTCTCAATAGAGATGCATTCTTATGGTGTCTCTCCATAAAGTGACGAGAAACGCTATGCTTTTGAAAGCCTCTCTTGATATTATATCTATGCTGGTTTATTCTGACTCTCAAAGGTTTTGTAGTCCGCCCTATATATTGTAGGTCACACGGGCATTCCAACAAGTATATCAAGAACGAAGAACTACAATTCAGAAATTGATTAATCCTCATCACCCTATTTTCCCGTTTCAGTACAATATCTTTTTTACCTTGTACCAATAGTGGACAACATTTACACCGAGTTTTCAAACATTTAAAGGTGCCTATCAGCCTATTCGGGTGTATTGGTTTTTGTTCGGCACCCCTTAATCTTTTAGGGTATGAAGGAGCCAGTATATTTTGTAAGGTCTTGTTTTTGCGATAGATGACCCTCGGTTTATCCAGTATATCAAGTTGGAGAAAGGGGTCCTGTTTCAAAATAGACCAATGTTTTCTCATGGCCTTTTCAATCTCCTTATGTTGTGTGTTATACTTTGTGATAAATAAAGGTTCTCCATTTCCAAATGTTTTCTTTGTTTTTTTTATATATATATCACCATTACTTATGTCTGGTGTTGCCCAAGGCAACTCTTGACGATTTTTTTCATATGCTGCCCTAACTAATTCTTGTGGGTAACCTTTTTGTTTAAATTTAGCTGTGAGGATCTTTGACTGTTTTTCGTAGTCTGTCAGTAACGAGCAATTTCTTCTTATTCTCTTAAATTGTCCCTGAGGTATGTTTAATTTCCAGCTTTTCTGGTGGCAACTGCCAAAATTCAGGTAGCTGTTGCAATCAGTAGGCTTAAAATGTGTCTTTGTGCTTATATAGCCATTTTTTGATGATATAACCAAATCTAAAAACACTATCTCTGTGTCATCGATATGATATGTAAAATTTAAATTAAAATCATTCTCATTCAATTCTCTAATAAAAATCTCTAGATCGCTTATTGCACCGTCCCAGATCAGGAGAATATCGTCAATAAAACGTCTATGTAAAACAATGTGATCATTCTTAAAAAATTTTTGCTCAAAATAGCCCATTAATAAATTTGCGTAACTCGGCGCAAACTTAGTACCCATGGCCGTACCGCTCGTTTGTTGGAAAAAAGTCTTATTATACATAAAATAATTGTTAGTTAATATAAAATATATTGCATCTAATAAAAAATTTTTTTGTTGTGGTGGCATCAAGGGATCCTGCTCCAAAAAATATTGTACTGCTTCTATGCCCTGATTATGGCGAATATTTGTGTACAAAGCAGTCACATCCAGACTACACCATATATAGGTACACTTCCACGGTATTTCTTTGATTGTTGCCAAGATATGGCTTGTATCTCTAATATAGGTGGGTAAAGATGTAACAAATTTCTGTAGATGTGAATCTATAAAATGCGACAAATTGCTTGTAATTGAATTAATGCCTGCAATTATTGGACGCCCCGGAGGTGTATTAATGTTCTTATGTACCTTTGGTAAAAAGTAGAAAAAAGGTACTTCGGGATTAGAAACACAAATATAATCCCTCTCTTTTTTCGTTAAGCAATTATTACCCACTGCTGCATCCACAAATGTACGTAATTTAGAAGAAATAAATGACGTGGGGTCTTTGTCCAATTTTCGATAATAAGTACCTAGGGGTCTTCGAGTTAATATAGGACCAGCATTTCAAGGGGATAGTACCTTCTCAGGAGAATGGCAATTGATGTTAGGCACGTTTACTGATTTAATCTTAGCAAAGATTTTGGCGAAAAGAAAAAGTTTGATTATTGATGCCTTACAAAGAGTAGTATTCTTAGCAGATTTCTGTAATGATGAAGATTTTAAGTTTACCTTGAATACACTAGAAGGTTTAGAAAAGAATATTCTTTATAGGAAATTTAACAAACTAGGTCGTGATGCATTTGATTATGCACAAAAAAGATATTTTGCATGGGAATGCAAAAAAATAAAAGCAGATTCTAAACCAAAGAAAAGGCATCATAACTTTAACCAAAATTATAACAAATATCATTACCATAATCCTGCATATAGGAGGGAGGAAAGAAATCAGGGTAATATCCCGGACATATCAGATATTAGGAGTGATACATCACAAAGCAATTCATTTGGGAGGAACTGGTCTGGAAAAACCAGTATTTTCACTAATCGATCACATTCATACACTAGAAAATCTAATAATAGTGGTTTTAAATACCTAACCCCTGATAAGTACAGAAATAAGAACGAGGATAGAAAGAAAAGCCACAATAATCTTATTGATAACAGGCAGACCAAGGATAATAATAATGATAAAGATAAAAACAGTGAGAAAAATCATGATGGGAACCACATTACCATTAATGAGAGTCGGGGGCCTCACCCTACTTCAGCTAGACAGTTGAAGGTGAATAAATCAACTCAGGTTACAAGAGTATCACGACTCTCAAGTATCCCTGAAATGATAGAACCTAATTTGAATCAAGAACTACCATTGATAGATCTATCAAATCAGAGTTCCCTCTGTCTATCACCTATGATGAGGACCCCAATACCCCCCAAAAATTCAAATACAGGGGATGAAAATTTTGGTAAAAAAGAAAAGGTTTACTCTATTGATGCGGTGGACCTCGAAAGAGTCCTCCTAAGATCCCCTTTGGCGGACTCCCCACCAGACTTTATAGATCTGGTGTCAGGGAATCTTTCTACAGAGAACCAAATAGGAGAGATACAAAATAATTCAAAAACCCCTAGTAGAATATATGCAAGTAAAGATTCCCTTTTTCCCTTTCTGGAGCCCATGACACCCCGAGTGGTACACTCCCAACATACGATCGGGGCAAAGAGCAAAATTTTCCAATTTTATCAACCACTTCCAGTTGCCAAGTCTTCGAGGAAACGAAACCTCGAAGACGTAGAGGCAAAAGAGGGGGAAGAAAATCAAAGTCTAAATCAGAAAAATACCTTGAAGAAACCAAGGAAGATCAATATGACCCAGTGATTGATAATGAGCAAGCTAGGTTGTTGGGTATCTTCAATATTTCTAATCACATTTTGAGGATAAAAGAGGCGGAGGTTTTGGCTAAAGGTTTGTCGTTTAGCCCGTCAGTAAATGCAAATTTGTTTGATCTTTTCGTTGATCTCAACCATTTTATAAGGAAATTAACTGTCACTCGTTTCTTCTCCATCCAAAAATTAAAAAATGAATATAACGATAAAGAAAAAGAAAAAGATGCAATTGGAGCCTTTAAATTTGAGGACCCTATATTAACAGATCTGAAAGCACCTAGCAATTTTTTCCCAATAGAGAGCAAAGGGAACCATATAGATTTATTTTACCAAAATGTACTACATGAATTTTCCACACTCTGCGCTAAAGACAAAGGTATGAAATATAATCTGGATAGAAAACACCACATAGCAATAAAGAGTTTGGTAGATAACCCCGATATTGTTATAAAAAAAGCAGATAAAGGGGGGGGTATCGTTATTATGAATTATGATTATTATAACGACGAGTCTCTACGTATCCTAGAAGATTCTACTTATTATCGAAAATTGGACAAAGACCCCACGTCATTTATTTCTTCTAAATTACGTACATTTGTGGATGCAGCAGTGGGTAATAATTGCTTAACGAAAAAAGAGAGGGATTATATTTGTGTTTCTAATCCCGAAGTACCTTTTTTCTACTTTTTACCAAAGGTACATAAGAACATTAATACACCTCCGGGGCGTCCAATAATTGCAGGCATTAATTCAATTACAAGCAATTTGTCGCATTTTATAGATTCACATCTACAGAAATTTGTTACATCTTTACCCACCTATATTAGAGATACAAGCCATATCTTGGCAACAATCAAAGAAATACCGTGGAAGTGTACCTATATATGGTGTAGTCTGGATGTGACTGCTTTGTACACAAATATTCGCCATAATCAGGGCATAGAAGCAGTACAATATTTTTTGGAGCAGGATCCCTTGATGCCACCACAACAAAAAAATTTTTTATTAGATGCAATATATTTTATATTAACTAACAATTATTTTATGTATAATAAGACTTTTTTCCAACAAACGAGCGGTACGGCCATGGGTACTAAGTTTGCGCCGAGTTACGCAAATTTATTAATGGGCTATTTTGAGCAAAAATTTTTTAAGAATGATCACATTGTTTTACATAGACGTTTTATTGACGATATTCTCCTGATCTGGGACGGTGCAATAAGCGATCTAGAGATTTTTATTAGAGAATTGAATGAGAATGATTTTAATTTAAATTTTACATATCATATCGATGACACAGAGATAGTGTTTTTAGATTTGGTTATATCATCAAAAAATGGCTATATAAGCACAAAGACACATTTTAAGCCTACTGATTGCAACAGCTACCTGAATTTTGGCAGTTGCCACCAGAAAAGCTGGAAATTAAACATACCTCAGGGACAATTTAAGAGAATAAGAAGAAATTGCTCGTTACTGACAGACTACGAAAAACAGTCAAAGATCCTCACAGCTAAATTTAAACAAAAAGGTTACCCACAAGAATTAGTTAGGGCAGCATATGAAAAAAATCGTCAAGAGTTGCCTTGGGCAACACCAGACATAAGTAATGGTGATATATATATAAAAAAAACAAAGAAAACATTTGGAAATGGAGAACCTTTATTTATCACAAAGTATAACACACAACATAAGGAGATTGAAAAGGCCATGAGAAAACATTGGTCTATTTTGAAACAGGACCCCTTTCTCCAACTTGATATACTGGATAAACCGAGGGTCATCTATCGCAAAAACAAGACCTTACAAAATATACTGGCTCCTTCATACCCTAAAAGATTAAGGGGTGCCGAACAAAAACCAATACACCCGAATAGGCTGATAGGCACCTTTAAATGTTTGAAAACTCGGTGTAAATGTTGTCCACTATTGGTACAAGGTAAAAAAGATATTGTACTGAAACGGGAAAATAGGGTGATGAGGATTAATCAATTTCTGAATTGTAGTTCTTCGTTCTTGATATACTTGTTGGAATGCCCGTGTGACCTACAATATATAGGGCGGACTACAAAACCTTTGAGAGTCAGAATAAACCAGCATAGATATAATATCAAGAGAGGCTTTCAAAAGCATAGCGTTTCTCGTCACTTTATGGAGAGACACCATAAGAATGCATCTCTATTGAGAGTAACTCCATTAGAAATGATAACTTCTGCCTCTTTTGCTCGCCTAAAAGCCCGCGAAATGTTCTGGATTTTCCGGCTGGACACTTTGTTTCCCAAAGGCTTAAATGAATCTTTGGAGAAAATATTTTGATATAACTTTTATATATAATTATGTTTTTTGTATAGATATATTAATGGGGAGTTTTCTTATTCGATTTGCATTTTTTGATGAGCTCTGAATAATTGTTATTCTTGAAGATAATGATATTGGTTATTAATATTTTATGTGAATATGTAATTAATACCCTACTGTATAGAGTTAATTTTATATCACTATTTAGAAGATTATCATAGGATATAATGATTACCATTAGTTTTATCGGATTATTAATTATTGCTAGTTTTTTGTATATTAATAGGAACCCTTATTTATATATGGCTTATAATATGTACATAATAATTATTATCTTATGAATGTTAGTTATGAACAATTTATATGTAATGTATGCTCACCAAGTGATGATGATAATTTAGGTTTTTTGTAGTTATATAGGTATTTGGTTTCATGCATATTAACCTGATATATCATTATAACAAAGGATTTAAATTAAGATACGCATGAAATAATTAATTTAAATTGTTTTAGTTTCATCCAATAGCTCCATGTATACTCCGCATATAGTGCCATTATAAGTTTCATGATCAGCCGCATGAAGCATTTAATTCTAAAAGTTGTAGCTCTATTTAAATAGTCATGTATATATTAAACACATAGCGCTACGACAAGTCACATGATCGGCCGTCTCCACGCCCCCTGGAGCGCAGCGTTGCGTTCCATCTCGGCAATTCTTGAGCCTCGTCATCACGGCACGTACTGGAGCTAGGGAGCGCTACGTTGTGCTTCATGATGAAAATCACGGAGCCACGTCATGACGGCGTGCGTCCCTAGCTAGAAATGAGCTAAGCTTAATGAGACCTAGGGAGGCGGGGTCCGGAGCAACATTAGAGACATTACGATCTCTGATGCCGGCCGCATACGTCACATCCGGAGCGCCGTACTGAGCGTGGAGATGCTTAATGCGTCATCCTTCCTGGCCAAAACGGCGCCAAGATCTGCAATCCACCCACACTTGATGAATGATACCTTGCAATAGGTATGTAATTTGCTTAGTCCTATTTATACCCATGTTTGTCAATGTTTTTGTATGCTTGATAAAGGCGTATATTGCGCCGAAACGCGTCGCATGTATTAGGATCCCGCAAGTATATTTTTTTATATATCAAACTGAGGAGGTTGTTACCTCATTTCTTTTACTCGTATAAAATAAAAAGTGTTTTGTTTGTCTCTTTTGGAAACATTGATTATTGAGACATGCACAATTGATTTGGCATTTTAAGCAGCGCAGGTCCACAGCTTTTTTCTGTAGTTTCTTTCAACCCCTACATAACAACACTTGATACTACTCTTCCTCCACCCTTCTTCCACAACTAATTAGCAACACTTGATATTACTCTTAATCCACCCCTACATAACAACACTTGATATTACTCTTCCTCAACGCTTCTTCTACCCCTACCTAGCAACACGTGATACTACTCTTCATCCATCCCTACCTAGCAATATTTGATACTACTCATTCTCCACCCTTCCCCTACTTAACAACACTTAATATTACTCTTCCTTCACCCCTACTTAACAACACTTGATACTACTCTTCCTCCACCTTTCTTCCACACCTACCTAACAACACTTCATACTACTCTTACTCCACCCCTACCTAACAACACTTGATATTACTCTTCCTTTACCCCTACAAAACACTTGATATCACTCTTCCTTCATCATTCTTCCACCCCTACTTAACCATACTTGATACTACTCTTCCTCTACCCTTCTTCCACACCTAACCCCAACTAGCAACACGATACTACTTTTCCTCCACCACTACCTAACACTTGATTTAACTCTTCCTCCACGATTCTTCCACCTCTACCTAACCTAACAAAGTTTGGTACTACTCTTTCCCCACCCTTCTTCCATCTCTATCTAACAAAGCTTGATACTACTCTGCCTCCACCCTTACCTAAAAAGACTTGATACTACTCTTCCTCCACGCTTACCTAACCACACTTGATATTACTCTTCCTCCACCCTTCTTCCACCCCTACCTAACAACAATTGATACTACTCTTACTCCATCTCTACCTAACACTTCATAGCACTCTTCCTCCACACCTACCTAACAACACTCAATACTAGTCTTCTGCCACCCCCACCTAACAACACTTGATATTACTTTTCCTCAACGCTTCTTCCAACCCTAACTAGCAACACTTGATACTACTCTTCCTACACCCCTATGTAACAACACTTGATATTACTCTTCCTCAATGCTTCTTCTACCCCTACCTAGTAACACCTGATACTAGTCTTCATCCATCCGTACCTAGCAATATTTGATACAACTCATCCTCCACCCTTCTTCCACCCCTACCTAACAAAACTGAATACTACTCTTCCGCCACCCCTACCTAACAAAACTTGATACCACTCTTCCTCTACCCCTACATAACATCACTTGATATTACTCTTCTTTTACCATTCTTCCACCCCTACTTAACCACACTTGATACTACTCTTCCTCCAGCCCCACCTAAAAACACTTGAAAATATTCTTCCTCCATTCTTCTTCCACCCCTACCTAATAACATTTGATTTTACTCTTAATCCACCCCTACCTAACAACACTAGATATTACTCTCCCTCAATGCTTCTTCCACCCCTACCTAGCAACACTTAATACTTATCTTTTTCCACCTTTCTTTCACTCGTACCTAACAACACTTGATACTACTCTTCCTCCACACATATCTAACAACACTTGATATTACTATTCCTCTAGCCCTAACTAACAGTTGATACTACTCTTCCTCTACACGTACCTAACAACACTTCATACTACTCTTCCTCCACACATATCTAACAAAACTTGATATTACTCTTCCTCCACCCTTACCTAACACTTGATATTAATCTTCCTCCACCCTTACCTAACACTTGATATTACTCTTCCTCTACCCCTACCTGACAAGACTTCATACTACTCTTACTCTATCCCTACCTAACAACACTTCATACTACTCTTCCTCTACCCTTCTTCCACCCCTACCTAACAACACTTGATACTACTCTTACTCCATCCTTCTTCCACACCTACTTAACAACAATTCATACTTTTTCTCCACACATATTTAACAACACTTGATGTTACTCTTCCTCCACCTTTCTTCCACCCCTACCTAACAACACTTGATACTACTCTTCCTCCACCTTTCTTTCACAGCTACCTAACAACACTTTAAACTACTCTTCCTCCACCCCTACTTAAGAACACTTTATATTACTCTTCTTCCACCCTTCTTCCACCCCTACCTAACAACACTTGATACTAGTCTTACGCCATCCCTAACAACACCTCAAAGTACTCTTACTCCACCCTTCTTCCACACCTACCTAACAACACTTCATATTACTCTTCATCCACTCATACCTAACAACACGTGATATTACTCTTCCTCCACCTTCCTTCCATCCCAACCTAACACCACTTGATATTACTCTTAATCCACCCCTACCTAACAGCACTTGATATTACTCTTCCTCAACGCTTCTTTCACCCCTACCTAGCAAAATTTGATACTACTCATTCTCCATCCTTTTTCCACCCCTACCTAACAAAACTGGATACTACTACTCTTCCTCCAACCCATACGTAACAACACTTGATACTACTCTTCCTCTACCCCTACATAACACCACTTGATACTACTGTTCCTCTACCCCTACAAAACACTTAATATCACTCTTCCTTTATCATTCTTCCACCCCTACTTAACCATACTTGATACTACTCTTCCGCCACCCCCACCTAACAACACTTGATATTACTTTTCCTCAACGCTTCTTCCACCCCTACCTAGCAACACTTGATACTACTCTTCCTACACCCCTATGTAACAACACTTGATATCACTCTTCCTCCACTATTCTTCTACCCCTGCCTAACAAAGCTTGATACTACTCTTCCTTCACCCCTACCTGACAACACTTGATAATATGCTTCCTCCATTCTTCTTCGACCCCTACCAAACACGTGATACTACTTTTACTCCATCCCTACCTAGCAACACCTCATACTACTTTTCCTCAACCCTTCTTTCACACCTACCTAACAACACTTTAAACTACTCTTCCTCCACCCCTACCTAACAACACTTGATATTACTCTTCCTCCACCCTTCTGCCACCCCTAACTAACAACACTTGATACTACTCTTCCTCCACCCCTACCTAACAACACTTGATATTACTCTTACTCCATCCCTACCTAACAACACTTGATATTACTCTTACTCCATCCCTACCTAACAACACCTCATACTACTCTTCCTCCACCCTTCTTCCACACCTACCTAGCAAATATTCCAAACACCTTTACATAAATTAGCCATTCAAATATGGGATTTAGCAGTAACAGGAAATCAAGAGCTCCATCTGAAACCCCCTTGTGGAATAATAGAAGCCTTCCTCATATTTTTAATTTTCCCAGCTCTGACTATTGGGCTAAACATGGAGTGATGTCATTATCAAATTTATGTATTCCAGAGACCTTAACCCTTTCCTATCCAATTTGTATCCTGGTTTTCCTAGGGGGCTTACTCTTTTTCTGCTGTTATACAATGGCGCTATATGCTGGCTAAAGCCAGTACTGCATGAGGTGACACAATGAATAGGCTCCAGAAACAGGAATAGATTCCCAGCAGCACTGCAACGATCCTCCAATAGAGTCAGGCAATAGAGATGCAGACGCCAGTAAAGGAGCCCAAACCAGACGGGCTCCACAAATACAGTCCAGACAAAAATAGTAGCAACCAGCAGCAGACAGGAATGTTGAAAGATGCAAAGCGTTTATTTACCCCATTACAGCAAAATGTAGCGACGTTTCGGTCAAAATAGACCTTCCCCAAGCTAATGAGGAAGGTCTTAGCTTGAGGAAGGTCTATTTTGACCGAAACGTCGCTACATTTTGCTGTAATGGGGTAAATAAACGCTTTTGCATCTTTCAACATTCCTGTCTGCTGCCGGTTGCTACTATTTTTGTCTACAACGAATAGGCTCCGACAGCAGAGAGGCTGGCAATATACAGTAAGAGAACCATGACGGGCGTCTTCCAACATCAAAGCTGTACAGCCTTAAATCATAATGTCTTCAGAGGTCAGACAGTGGATTGGAAAGGGTTAATATTCTTCGATCAGATTTACAATATACTTGATCACACCTTTACAGGTTTCCACAACTTTGTCATGCGGCCACCATGTGTGTCACCATTACTACTGGCGTCACTATGGGGATCACTATTACTACTGGGGCAACTATGGAGGTCACTATTACTACTGCGGCCACTATGGTCATCAGTATTATTACTGGAGCCACTATGGGCGTCACTATTAGGGTGGGTTGACACAGGCATAAGCACAATTCCGTTGTGCAAATATGTTCAACCAAAAGTTGCTTGCACCCACTTTTTTGCCAGCTTTAGCGTGTTTCTATGTGTGCAAATTTGCACATACAAAAAAGAACATATACAGGCTCATTGAAATGGTGCAAACACGCCCTGAATATGCAGGTTTCCTGTGTATTTGCTGCATATTTGCCCCAACCCATTCACTTCAATGGCTGCTAGATGAAAATGGAAAGTATTAGGAGGATATTAATGGGGTATTCCAATCATAGCATTATTGATGACATACCAGTAGTAAAAACCATCGTGTGGCATTTTGTTTGCCCAGTGCCACTCTAGTTCACAGGATATGAAATAAATAGGTGCCAGCATCCATTTGTATAGTAAATGCCCCGAATTACCCCCAAATGTTTATCCAGAGGAAGCTAAAAGATCCCAAAAAGGTAGAAGCTAATTATCCTAACTTTTGGGGGAAAAATTAATTCCTGACTCCAATCTGGCAATCGGAATAATCCATGGATCACGGGCCCTTCTGAGTAATAGTGATAGAACATGTAATATTGTATTGCTCAAGAAAGGCATCCAGAACCCTCATATATTATCACTACCACCATGTCTTCAGGAGAGAGTTCCAAAGTCTCACTGCTCTTACAGTAAAGAACCCCTTCTATGTTGTGTAGAAACCTTCTTTCCTCCAGACATAAAGAGTGCCCCCTTGTTACAGTCCTGAGTATAATAGCTGATAGGAGACAGCTCTGTACTGTCCCCTGATATATCTATACATAGTTATTAGAGCGCCCCCTTGTTACAGTCCTGGGTATAATAGCTGATAGGAGACAGCTCTGTACTGACCCCTGATATATCTATACATAGTTATTAGAGCGCCCCCTTGTTACAGTCCAGGGAATAATAGATGATGGGAGAGATCTCTGTACTGACCCATGATATTTCTATACAGATAGTCCCCTACTTGCGAACAGGTTCCGCTCCAGGAGCCCGTTCGCAAGTCCATTTGTTTGCAAGTCTGAACAAATGGTTGTATGGAGGGAATCGCGGGTGGATCCCGCTCCATACAACGTCGGGTGCAGGCTGTTCTTACAGCGGACACCCGACGGCAGCAGTTCCGACGAGCTGCGCCGCTTGTCGGAACTGTTAACACTTTAAATACCGCTGTCAGAGCGGTATTTAAAGTGTTAACTGCTGCCGCCGGGTGCCCGCTGTAAGAAACAGCCTGCACCCGACGTTCAGGGGGCCCGTACAGCATCCCACGATGAGATCACGGGGCACTGTGCGGTTGCTAGGCACCCGGGGGCCTCCTAAAAAGCCTCAGGGCTGCCTATGCAGACTGCCTATCAAGCGCACGGCTTGATAGGCACTCTGCATAGGCAGCCCTGGGGCCTTTCAGAAGCCCCCGGCTGCCTAGCAACCACACAGTGCCCCGTGATCTGACCGGACAGGCTTCTATCAGGCTTGATAGAAGCCTCTCTGGTCCCTGCACAGCATAATGTAATGCCATAGCATCATGCTGTGCAGGACAGATTGTTCGCTTCTTGCAAAGTTCGTAAATCGAACGATCGCAAGTCGGGGACTATCTGTACATAGTTATTAGAGCGCCCCCTTGTTACAGTCCTGGGTGTAATAGATGATGGGAGAGATCTCTGTACTGAACCCTGATATATCTATACATAGTTATTAGAGCGCCCCCTTGTTACAGTCCTGGGTATAATAGATGATGGGAGAGATCTCTGTACTGACCCCCTGATATATCCATACATAGTTATTAGAGCGCCCCCATGTTACAGTCCTGGGTATAAATAGATGATGGGAGAGAGCTCTGTACGGACCCCTGATATTTCTATACATAGTTATTAGAGCGCCCCCTTGTTACAGTCCTGGGTATAATAGCTGATAGGAGACAGCTCTGTACTGTCCCCTGATATATCTACACATAGTTATTAGAGCGCCCCCTTGTAACAGTCCTGGGTATAATAGATGATGGGAGAGATCTCTGTATTGTCCCCTGATATATCTATACATAGTTATTAGAGCGCCCCCTTGTTACAGTTCTGGGTATAAATAGATGATAGGAGAGATCGATGTACTGACCCCTGATATATATCTATGCATAGCTATTAGAGCGCCCCTTGTTACAGTCCTGGGTATAATAAATGATGGGAGAGATCTCTCTACTGACCCCTGATATATAATACATAGCCATTAGAGCGCCCCCTTGTTACAGACCTGGGTAGGCCTTATTCACATGGGCTACAAAATCGTGCTACTTTGTAGCGCTACAAAAACGCATGTATGCGTAAGCCCATAGTTTCCAATGGGTTCTTTCAGGCTACAAAACATCTCTCATGTGAATGAACCTATTGGAAACCATGGGCTTCACATACATGGATTTTTGTAGCGCTACAAAGTAGCGCAATTTTGTAGCCCATGTGAATAAGGCCTAAATGAACGATGGGAGAGATCTCTGTATTGTCCCCTGATATATCTATGCATAGTTATTAGAGTGTCTCCTTGTTACAGTCCTGGGTATAATAGATGATGGGAGAGATCTTTGTACTAACCCCTGATACATCTATACATAGTTATTAGAGTGCCCCCTTGTTACAGTCCTGGGTATAATAGATGATGGGAGAGATCTCTGTACTGACCCCTGATATATCTATACATAGTTATTAGAGTGTCCCCTTGTTACAGTCCTGGGTATAACAGATGATGGGAGAGATCTCTGTATTGTCCCCTGATATATCTATACATAGTTATTAGAGTGTCCCCTTGTTACAGTCCTGGGTATAACAGATGATGGGAGAGATCTCTGTACTAACCCCTGATATATCTATACATAGTTACTAGAGTGTCTCCTTGTTACAGTCCTGGGTATAATAGATGATGGGAGAGATCTCTGTACTAACCCCTGATAAATCTATACATAGTTATTAGAGCATCCCCTTGTTACAGTCCTGGGTATAATAAATGATAGGAGTGATCTCTGTACTGACCCCTGATATATCTGTACATAGTTATTAGAGCGCCCCCTTGGTACAGTCCTGGGTATAATAGATGATGGGAGAGATCTCTGTACTGACCCCTGATATATTATACATAGCTATTAGAGCGCCCCCTTGTTACCAACCTGGATACAATAGATGATGGGAGAGATCTCTGCACTGATCCCTGATAGTTTTATATATAGGTATTAGGTTGCCCCTCAGCCGTCTTTTTTCTAAACTAAATAATCCATACTTTGATAACCTGTATGGGTATTGTAGTCCGCCCATTCCATTTATTACTTTAGTTGTCCGTCTTTCTACCCACTCAAGCTCTGATTTGTCCTTCTTGAGTATCGGTGCCCAAAACTGTGCACAATATTCCATGTGTGGTCTGACCAGTGACTCGTAAAGAGGAAGAACAATGTTCTCATCATGTGCTCCTAGACCTCTTTTGATGCACCCCATGATCCTATTTGCCTTGGCAGCAGCTGCCTGACACTGGTTTGCTCCAGTTAAGTTTACAGTTATAAAATCCCCAACATGAAAGCTTACCATTCGTGGTGATTGTCAACAAATGCAGACATTGGACTTATTTGTACGGTGTAAGTGTCATTTGCAGAATACTCAAATAAACCATAATATGGATTAAAAAGTTCTCTGGACACAAGGAAGAAAAATTCTCTGGATGGTCCGCTATAATCCAACCTGTCATGGAAAAGGAAAAACATTTTAGTTGTTTTGTGTAATGACGGACAGTACAACAGATTTCTCTACCAGCAATAGCGGCTGCATGTAGGATCTCCGCGGGATCTGTGTTACATCTACTTGTGACTAGAATCAATTACAGAAAAATGCCAGAAACCGTGTGGATCCTGAGAGCAGCAGAACTTCTGGAATAATCAAGTAGATTGGTTGCTTTAACTCCTACTCAGCTTCTCCAATAGTTGCTGGTGACAGTCCAATGTTTTTGCACTTAGGTGTTGATTTTGGTTCAACCTCAAAGTCTGATTGGTGTGTTATCAATGCTGAGACCCCCAACGGGGTAGCTGTGCCCCCTCTCCTCCTTACTGTGGGTTCTCTGCATCCCCCATAGCCTGTGCCTCTGCTAGCCACAAGGCCTCACCCTGTGCCTCTACTAACTACAAGGCCTCACCCTGTGCCTCTACTAACTACGAGGCCTCAGCCTCGTACCTTGTACGCAACCCCCCTGAACCAGATCTAATGCGGAGACAAATGTCTGATCGGCTGCTCTCTGTTATTCAGTCCTCCACCGTAGCCCTCACAGGTAAAATAGAGCAAGTAAAAGTGGATGTTGCCCGGCAGCGACAGGATCTCCAAAAGCGGAGAGGAGGGTACACCTATTTTAGTTGACCCTACTCAGGGCTGTGCGACACCCTCAAATCCTATTTATGGGGCTGCCTTAAATCCTCTATCTTCTTTGTAAAGAAGGCCAGGGCCAGATATGAGGGACAGGTGGGCATACGATGTGCTGACCTGGAACGGGCTTTTGTCTCTGACCCAACGGGTGATAATAAAACTCACTGGTTAATGGCAGGCAGGGAATACCTGCAACTATTGAAGAAAAAGGCGCAATGCCGCCTCTTCTTCTGCAAACACTTGTCCTTTGAACTAGGCAACAATCTAGTAAATTATTGGCATATATGGCTTGTCAGCATTCATCTTCCCAGATTACGTATACTATTGAGGAACTGCGAGGTTACCTGGATACTATCAGATTCCCACGACTCCTCGAAAACCATACATCCTTACAAGACTCCCCCATTACCGCAGATGGGATTGAGGAAGCTCTACTGACGCCAGGAGCAGCAGCACGAGACGGAGGCACGAGCGGGGGGCTGAAGGGGACAGCGGAGCAGCTCAGCAGCCGATACCGGCGCCGAAGCAGGTGCGGGGGCAGCAAGGAGAGACCGGAGCGCAGCAGCCGGCGCCAAGAGGCCACCAGGAGTCCAGCGCCAGCAGCAGCGGAGGGGACCAGAACGGAGCAACTGAGACAGGAGGGCAGAGTGAGCGGCCGCCGGGACAGCGGGTGACGTCACCAGGAGGAGTGGAGGAGCTGATAAGTATCTTCTGTGTGTGTTTGTGAGCTAAGTGTGTGTCTTCTGTGTATCTGGTTAGTTGTGTCTTCTGTGTGTGTGTGTGTCTGGGGGTCTAAGTGTTTGTGAGGGGGGTTGCGCGAGAGCGGCAGCGTGTGAGCGCTTCCAGCAGAATGAGCAGTTGAGCGGTTGCAGCAGCGTGTGAGGGGTTGCAGCAGCGTGTGAGGGGTTGCAGCAGCGTGTGAGCGGTTGCAGCAGCGGGTGAGCGGTTGCAGCAGCGGGTGAGCGGTTGCAGCAGCTGGGGTGAGCGGTTGCAGCAGCTGGGGTGAGCGGTTGCAGCAGCTGGGGTGAGCGGTTGCAGCAGCTGGGGTGAGCGGTTGCAGCAGCTGGGGTGAGCGGTTGCAGCAGCTGGGGTGAGCGGTTGCAGCAGCTGGGGTGAGCGGTTGCAGCAGCTGGGGTGAGCGGTTGCAGCAGCTGGGGTGAGCGGTTGCAGCAGCTGGGGTGAGCGGTTGCAGCAGCTGGGGTGAGCGGTTGCAGCAGCTGGGGTGAGCGGTTGCAGCAGCTGGGGTGAGCGGTTGCAGCAGCTGGGGTGAGCGGTTGCAGCAGCTGGGGTGAGCGGTTGCAGCAGCTGGGGTGAGCGGTTGCAGCAGCTGGGGTGAGCGGTTGCAGCAGCTGGGGTGAGCGGTTGCAGCAGCTGGGGTGAGCGGTTGCAGCAGCTGGGGTGAGCGGTTGCAGCAGCTGGGGTGAGCGGTTGCAGCAGCTGGGGTGAGCGGTTGCAGCAGCTGGGGTGAGCGGTTGCAGCAGCTGGGGTGAGCGGTTGCAGCAGCTGGGGTGAGCGGTTGCAGCAGCTGGGGTGAGCGGTTGCAGCAGCTGGGGTGAGCGGTTGCAGCAGCTGGGGTGAGCGGTTGCAGCAGCGGGTCAGCGGTTGCAGCAGTGGGTCAGCGGTTGAGCTGTTGTAGCAGCGTGGGAGCGGAGTGTGAACAAGTCTATCTTCACTACTTCCACAAGTAAATTGTAGATCCCCATTAGGATGAGCTCCATGCCTGGCAATGTCATCCAGTGTGCTACTTGTGCAATGTATGCGGTCCTTGATCAGCTGATCGAGGGTGCATACTGTTGCGCAAGATGCGTGCACGTTGCAAATTTAGAAGCCCAAATTCTGGATCTAAATGAGCAACTAGCAACACTGAGAGCCATTGACAACATGGAAAGGAGTTTGCTGCTCACTGAATTTGCAGGGGTACAATCTCTTCAGAAGAGACCGAAGGAACCAGAAAGGGGGAGGGGTATGTCTGTACGTCAAATCGAACTTGAAGCCGGGGCTACGGGAGGATATAGGGGTAGGAGACGAACAGGTGGAATCTCTGTGGGTAGAAATACAGGGAGGAAAAAATAACAAAATCCTGATAGGGGTCTTCTATAGACCACCAAAAGCAACAGAAGAAACTGAAAACTTACTACTAAGGCAGATAGAAGAGGTGTCAAACCGCAACGAAGTAATTATCATGGGGGACTTTAATTATCCAGATATAACATGGGAGAAGGAAACCTGCAAATCTCACAGGGGTGATAAGTTCTTGAGAGTAATTAAAGACAATTACCTGAACCAACTTGTGCAGGAACCAACAAGAGGGAGAGCCATTCTGGACCTAGTACTAACCAACAAACCGGAACGTATAAAGGGGGTGCAGGTTGAGGGGCACTTGGGGAACAGTGACCACAATATAATCAACTTCCAGCTGTCAATCAATAGGAAGCCTTATCAAGGAGCGACAAAGAAACTAAACTTTAGTAAAGCAAAATTTGATCAGCTTAGAACTACTATCGGTAACATTAATTGGGACAACATCCTCAAAAATAAAGGTACAGAGGACAAATGGGAAAAGTTTAAAAGGATCCTAATAACCTCATGTGAGCAGTTCATTCCCTTTAAAAATAAAAGAAACTCAACTAAAAGGAAACCAATGTGGCTCGACAGGACGGTAAGAGGGGCAATAAATGAAAAAAAGAAAGCGTTCAAACTACTAAAGCAAGATGGCAGCGAAGAAGCGCTAAAATCATACAGGAAAAAAAAAATATGCAAAGATACGATCAAAACTGCCAAGGAGGAAGCAGAAAGACGGATCGCCAAAGAGAGCAAAAACAACCTGAAGCTATTTTTCAACTATATTAACAGCAAAAGGATTTGCAGGAAGAGCACTGGCCCTTTAAAAAACAATGCAGGAGAAATTATTGATGATGACGAAGGGAAAGCAAATCTACTAAACAGTTTCTTCTCAAGTGTATTCACAAACGAAAAGGAAATGCCACACGAGATGCAGGGGAATAAAATAAACCCATCACAAAATATCTCATACCTAACGCAGGAGGAGGTGCGGAAGCGTCTAAAGAAAACTAAAATTGATAAATCGCCGGGCCCAGATGGATTACACCCAAGGATACTAAGGGAACTAAGTGACGAGATAGCTAGGCCGCTATACCTAATATTTCTAGACACTATCAAGACCGGTGTTGTACCATTGGATTGGTGCATTGCCAACGTGGTTCCAATTTACAAAAAAGGGAGCAAAAGTGATGGTAACTACATGTCCATCTAGTCCAGCCTGTCTATCCTACTGTGTTGATCCAGAGGAAGGCAAAAAAAACCCAAGGCCAGAAGCCAATTAGCCCTTTTGGGGGAAAAATTCCTTCCTAACTCCCTAATGGCAATCAGACTGTTCCCTGGATCAACCCCTAATAGTTCCTACCTGCCTATATACCAGGATTGACACTTAACCTAATATTTATATCCTGTAATATCTTTCTTCTCCAGAAAGACATCAAGTCCCCTTTTAAACTCCTCTATGGATTTTGCCATCACCACTTCCTCCGGTAGAGAGTTCCACAGTCTAACTGCTCTTACAGTAAAGAACCCCTTTCTGTGTTGGTGATGAAACCTACTTTCCTCTAATCGTAGCGGATGTCCTCTTGTTACCGTCGTGGTCCTGGGTGTAAACAGATCGCGGGAGAGATCCATGTGTTGCCCCTCATGTACTTATACATGGTTATTTGGTCGCCTCTTAACCTTCTTTTTTCTAGAGTAACTAGTCCCAATTTGGATAGCCTCTCTGGGTATTCCAGTCCCGTCATTCCATGTATTAGTTTAGTTGCCCTTCTTTGAACCCCCTCAAGCACTGTGACATCTTTCCTAAGAACACCGGTGTCCAGAATTGTACGCAGTATTCCATGTGAGGCCTGACAAGTGCCTTATATAATGGAAGGATAATGTTCTCGTCCTTCGCCCCTGGTGGCAGAGTGATTGGGCCCTGGCGTCTCTAGACGTCACTAATGGCCTTACCTGTTGCAGGTGCTGCTCTGTTTCAGGTTTGGTGATTCCTTTATTAAATTGGTTTCCCTTATGTACGGCATGCCAGTTGCTACAGTCTGTGAATGAATTGCTTTCTACGCCTTTCCCCTTGAGCAGCGGTACATGACAGGGTTGTCCCCTTTCACCCTTTTTGTTTGTGATTGTTATGGAGCCCCTTGCTTTAATTGTTTGGTAGGACCCTTCAGGTACTGGCATTGGACCTAGGGAGGACTCCACCAGGCTTTATACAGACGGCAGGATACTATTATTTATCTAACCACAGGAAGTCCATACACCATTTCACTTATTTATAGTTTTGGTAATTTCTCTGGTCTTCAAGATAGTGTCTAGTTTTAAATACCTTGATACATACTATGATACATACGATTCAAATGCCGAAACCACCTGATTATCAGGGCTCAAACCCATGAGCTCTTGCATACACAATTTCAGTTGGCAGCTCTCTCCGCTAGGCTATCCAGGGCTTGGACAATTCTCTTGCTGAAACCTAGCCTTGTTCTGTAACCTTGTTCCTGCCTCCTAGCCCAGGGTTTCCTATATCAATGCAGATATATTTCCAGATGCAGCCCACCTTGTTTACCTCCTCACAAAAAGAGTTTCACAGGAGATACCTAGGGAAACCAGCACCCGGGATGTCCGGAGGCCATTCTCAAAGAGGGGGGCTACTGTCAAGGCTCGAAACCACAACCTCTTGTGTTCCTAGTTCCTGCCTCCTGGTCTTGACCCTGCCCCTGTTCCTGATTGCGCTTACTTTATAAGCCTAGCCCTGCCACTCCTTTAGTGCATGATTATTGTGTTCCGCCACCTTGATCAAACTCCTCTTCCTCCTGCTCCTCCTCAAGCATACCGATACCTCCTGCTGCTAACCATAGGCTTCCATTGACTAGGCTTCTGTCTCATCTATTTGTACTGCATATAACGACTCACGGCTATTCTGACTACTCTCCAGTGACCGGCTCAGCTACTACACCTGTGGCTCTAATACAGCATCGGTAAGACGTGACACTGATGCACTTCCTATCCAAAATATGCTTCGGTCTGTGCTGGAACACCGGATTAGTACACTAGACAACTATATATAACCTATAAGTAACCTAGCTGCCCACATCTGACAATGGGGACAACAGATGAGATGGTATTGAGGCCCCGCTCTCAAGACTCAACTTTGGGGAATAAATTTCTTCCCCAACTGTTAAATCTCCCAAACAAAATACTGGGTGGTTATGGACTCGCCTCTCTAGAACATTTATACGTAAATCGGGGATTCGTCTCTTTTTAGCAATTACAACAAACGCATCAGATTCCCAGATCCGTTTTTTATCGATTTTTGCAGCTTAGACTTCCGCTTCATGCTCAGTTTCGGAGCCCCCGCAGCCCATCTCTACATAGCACTGATGGGTATTCTGCGCACACCGGGGCCTACGGGGCTGATCTCTACTTTGTATAACCATCTTATTCAATGGAAACTGGTTTATATACTGTATGCCTGGGTGTTGTGGACAAATGGAGGGCGCTCACTCCTTCTCCTCACTGATAAGGACTGGACCACTGGACCACAGCTATATTGTTGAGATTGCTAGCTGACAAACAATGGCACCATCATACTCACATACTCCTTAATGAGGTACACCTCATATTCCTTAATGAGGTACACCTCATGGATAGGCGACCTCCTACACTCTTCCACTATGGTGGATACAATACTTCTCTATATAAGAATAGGAGATGTCCTGATAAATTCTCTAAAATATGGGATACTTGGTGCGACTCACCAGCCACGAGCCATAGGCAGAATGCATTCCAGCATTTAATGGACTTACTACAGTCTGCAACTTCCCCCACAGACTCAGCTAGATCAATTTAAACTGAATGTTACTAGAGATGAGCGAACACCAAAATGTTCGGGTGTTCGTTATTCGAAACGAACTTCCCGCGATGTTCGAGGGTTCGTTTCGAATAACGAACCCCATTGAAGTCAATGGGCGACCAGAACATTTTTGTATTTCGCCGATGCTCGCTAAGGTTTTCATGTGTGAAAATCTGGGCAATTCAAGAAAGTGATGGGAACGACACAGCAACGGATAGGGCAGGCGAGGGGCTACATGTTGGGCTGCATCTCAAGTTCACAGGTCCCACTATTAAGCCAGAATACCGGCAAGAGTGGGCCCCCCCCCCTCCCAACAACTTTTACTTCTGAAAAGCCATCATTAGCATGGCATACCTTTGCTAAGCACCACACTACCTCCAACAAAGCACAATCACCGCCTGCATGACACTCCACTGCCACTTCTACTGGGTTACATGCTGCCCAACCGCCCCCCTCCCCCCCACAGCGCACACCAAAGTGTCCCTGCGCAGCCTTCAGCTGCCCTCATGCCACACCACCCTCATGTCTATTTAGAAGTGCGTCTGCCATGACGAGGGACCGCAGGCACACACTGCACAGGGTTGGCACGGCTAGGCAGCGACCCTCTTTAAAAGGGGCGGGGCGATAGCCCACAATGCTGTACAGAAGCAATGAGAAATAGAATCCTGTGCCACCGCCATCAGGAGCTGCACATGTGGGCATAGCAATGGGGAACCTATGTGCCACACACTATTCATTCTGTCAAGGTGTCTGCATGCCCCAGTTAGACCGGGCTTTTTAATTCATAGACACAGGCAGGTACAACTCCCTATTGTGAAGTCCCCGTCGACCGACAGCATGGGTGGCTCCCTGGAACCCACCGGCGGTACACAAAAATATCCCATTGCATTGCCCAACACAGCTGAGGTAGTAATGTCGTGCGTAATACAGGTGGGCTTCGGCCCACACTGCATGCCCCAGTCAGACTGGGGTTCTTTACAAGTGGACACATGTAGGTTACACTCCGTGTGCACCTACAGCATGGGTGGCTCCCTGGAACCCACCGGCGGTACACAAAAATATCCCATTGCATTGCCCAACACAGCTGAGGTAGTAATGTCGTGCGTAATACAGGTGGGCTTCGGCCCACACTGCATGCCCCAGTCTGACTGGGGTTCTTTAGAAGTGGACACATGTAGGTTAAACTCCCTGTGGACCCACAGCATGGGTGGGTGCCAGGAAGCCACCGGCGGTACATAGAAATATCCCATTGCATTGCCCAACACAGCTGAGGTAGTAATGTCGTGCGTAATACAGGTGGGCTTCGGCCCACACTGCATGCCCCAGTCAGACTGGGGTTCTTTACAAGTGGACACATGTAGGTTACACTCCGTGTGCACCTACAGCATGGGTGGCTCCCTGGAACCCACCGGCGGTACACAAAAATATCCCATTGCATTGCCCAACACAGCTGAGGTAGTAATGTCGTGCTTAATGCAGGTGGGCTAAAAATTTATTTGATTACACTGTAGGCGAGGACCCACAAAAATTGCTGTATCAACAGTACTAATGTACATCCCAAAAATTGGCCATGGCCAGCCAAGAGGGCAGGTGAAACCCATTAATCGCTTTGGTTAATGTGGCTTAAGTGGTAACTAGGAATGGAGGCAGCCCAGTGTAACGAAAAATTGGTTCAAGTTACAGTTCCAACGCTTTTAAGCGCATTGAAACTTTTAAAAATTGTTTAGAAAAATTATTTGAGTGAGCCTTGTGGCCCTAAGAAAAATTGCCCGTTCGGCGTGATTACGTGAGGTTTCAGGAGGAGGAGCAGAAGGAGGAGGAGGAATATTATACACAGATTGATGAAGCAGAAATGTCCCCGTTTTGGATGGTGAGAGAGAACGTAGCTTCCATCCGCGGGTGCAGCCTACGTATTGCTTACGTATCGCTGCTGTCCGCTGGTGGAGAAGAGAAGTCTGGCGAAATCCAGCCTTTGTTCATCTTGATGAGTGTTAGCCTGTCGGCACTGTCGGTTGACAGGCGGGTACGCTTATCTGTGATGATTCCCCCAGCCACACTAAACACCCTCTCCGACAAGACGCTAGCCGCAGGACAAGCAAGCACCTCCAGGGCATACAGCGCTAGTTCAGGCCATGTGTCCAGCTTCGACACCCAGTAGTTGTAGGTGGCAGAGGCGTCACGGAGGACGGTCGTGCGATCGGCTACGTACTCCCTCACCATCCTTTTACAGTGCTCCCGCCGACTCAGCCTTGACTGGGGAGCGGTGACACAGTCTTGGTGGGGAGCCATAAAGCTGTCCAGGCCCTTAAAGACTGTTGCACTGCCTGGGATGTACATGCTGCTCGATCTCCGCACCTCCCCTGCTACCTTGCCCTCGGTACTGCGCCTTCTGCCACTAGCGCTGTCGGCTGGGAATTTTACCATCAGCTTGTCCGCAAGGGTCCTGTGGTATAGCAACACTCTCGAACTCCTTTCCTCTTCGGGAATCAGAGTGGGCAGGTTCTCCTTATACCGTGGATCGAGCAGTGTGTACACCCAGTAATCCGTTGTGGCCAGAATGCGTGCAACGCGAGGGTCACGAGAAAGGCATCCTAACATGAAGTCAGCCATGTGTGCCAGGGTACCAGTACGCAACACATGGCTGTCTTCACTAGGAAGATCACTTTCAGGATCCTCCTCCTCCTCCTCCTCCTCAGGCCATACACGCTGAAAGGATGACAGGCAATCAGCCGGTGAACCGTCAGCAGCGGCCCAAGCTGTCTCTTCCCCCTCCTCCTCATCCTCCTCATGCTCCTCCTCCTCCTCCTGTACGCGCTGAGAAATAGACAGGAGGGTGCCCTGACTATCCAGCGGCATACTGTCTTCCCCCGCCCCCGTTTCCGAGCGGAAAGCAGCTGCCTTTATGCTTTGCAGGGAATTTCTCAAGATGCATAGCAGAGGAATGGTGACGCTAATGATTGTAGCATCGCCGCTCACCACCTGGGTAGACTCCTCAAAATTACCAAGGACATGGCAGATGTCTGCCAACCAGGCCCACTCTTCTGAAAGGAATTGAGGAGGCTGACTCCCACTGCGCCGCCCATGTTGGAGTTGGTATTCGACTATAGCTCTACGCTGTTCATAGAGCCTGGCCAACATGTGGAGCGTAGAGTTCCACCGTGTGGGCACGTCGCACAGCAGTCGGTGCACTGGCAGCTTAAAGTGATGTTGCAGGGTGCGCAGGGTGGCAGCGTCCGTGTGGGACTTGCGGAAATGTGCGCAGAGCCGGCGCGCCTTTCCGAGCAGGTCTGACAAGCGTGGGTAGCTTTTCAGAAAGCGCTGAACCACCAAATTAAAGACATGGGCCAGGCATGGCACGTGCGTGAGGCTGCCGAGCTGCAGAGCCGCCACCAGGTTACGGCCGTTGTCACACACGACCATGCCCGGTTGGAGGCTCAGCGGCGCAAGCCAGCGGTCGGTCTGCTGTGTCAGACCCTGCAGCAGTTCGTGGGCCGTGTGCCTCTTATCTCCTAAGCTGAGTAGTTTCAGCACGGCCTGCTGACGCTTGCCCACCGCTGTGCTGCCACACCGCGCGACACCGACTGCTGGCGACATGCTGCTGCTAACACATCTTGATTGCGAGACAGAGGAGGAGGAGGAGGAGGAGGAGGGTGCTTTAGTGGAGGAAGCATACACCTCCGCAGATACAACCACCGAGCTGGGGCCCGCAATTCTGGGGGTGGGTAGGACGTGAGCGGTCCCAGGCTCTGACTCTGTCCCAGCCTCCACTAAATTCACCCAATGTGCCGTCAGGGAGATGTAGTGGCCCTGCCCGCCTGTGCTTGTCCACGTGTCCGTTGTTAAGTGGACCGTGGCAGTAACCGCGTTGGTGAGGGCGCGTACAATGTTGCGGGAGATGTGGTCGTGCAGGGCTGGGACGGCACATCGGGAAAAGTAGTGGCGACTGGGAACTGAGTAGCGCGGGGCCGCCGCCTCCATGATACTTTTGAAGGACTCCGTTTCCACAACCCTATACGGCAGCATCTCAAGGCTGATGAATTTTGCTATGCGGACGGTTAACGCTTGAGCGTGCGGGTGCGTGGCGGCGTACTTGCGCTTGCGCTCAAACACTTGCGCAAGCGACGGCTGGACGGTGCGCTGAACTACACTGGTGGATGGGTCCGAGGACAGCGGAGGTGAGGGTGTGGGTGCAGGCCATGAGGCGGTAGTGCCTGTGTCCTGAGAGGGGGGTTGGATAGCAGTGTCAGGTTGGGGCACAGGGGGAGAGGCAGCGGTGCAAACCGGAGGTGGTGAATGGCCTTCGTCCCACCTTGTGGGGTGCTTGGCCATCATATGTCTGCGCATGGTGGTGGTGGTGAGGCTGTTGGTGTTGGCTCCCCGGCTGAGCTTTGCGCGACAAAGGTTGCACACCACTGCTCGTCGGTCGTCAGGAGTCTCTGTGAAAAACTCCCAGACCTTAGAGCACCTCGGCCTCTGCAGGGTGGCATGGCGCGAGGGGGCGCTTTGGGAAACAGTTGGTGGATTATTCGGTCTGGCCCTGCCTCTACCCCTGGACACCGCACTGCCTCTTGCAACCTGCCCTGCTGCTGCCCCTGCCTCCCCCTCTGAAGACCTGTCCTGAGTAGGCGTTGCACACCAGGTGGGGTCAGTCACCTCATCGTCCTGCTGCTCTTCCTCCGAATCCTCTGTGCGCTGCTCCCTCGGACTTACTGCCCTCACTACTACCTGACTGCAAGACAACTGTGTCTCATCGTCATCGTCCTGCTCACCCACAGAAAGTTCTTGAGACAGTTTGCGGAAGTCCCCAGCCTCATCCCCCGGACCCCGGGAACTTTGCAATGGTTGGGCATCAGTGACGATAAACTCCTCTGGTGGGAGAGGAACCACTGCTGCCCAATCTGAGCAGGGGCCAGAGAACAGTTCCTGGGAGTCTTCACGCAGCTGAGCAGGTGTCATTGTAGTGGAGTGAGGAGGCTGGGAGGAAGGAGGAGCAGCAGACAGAGGATTCTGATTTGCAGCAGTGGACGGCGCAGAACTGCGGTTGGACGATAGGTTGCTCGAAGCACTTTCTGCCATCCAGGACAGGACCTGCTCACACTGCTCATTTTCTAATAACCGTCTCCCGCGTGGACCCATGAATTGTGCGATGACTGTCGGGACGCCAGAAACGTGCCTCTCTACTAATCGCGCCGCAGTCGGCTGCGATACACCTGGATCAGGAGTTTGGCCTGTGCCAACACCCTGACTTGGCCCTCCGCGTCCTCGGCCGCGTCCACGTCCTCTAGGCCTACCACTACCCCTCAGCATGCTGTATTACCAGTGATTTGATTTCACAGGCAGGAAATAAATTGGCGCAAGACTGCAGGCCAAATATAATTTTTTCCCTTTTTTGAAAACGAAAGGCCCCACTGCCTCTAGTGAATGAATAATCTAAGTTTAATAACTGTGCTGTGTCCCTGCTAATGTGTCACAGAACGTGAGGGTAGCAGAGTTATTATAACTCTGGCAGAGCAGGTATTTTTTTCCCAATTAAGGAAAGCAAATGGCGAAGCCAGGAGTAAAACGTAGCTGGGTGCGTCTGATTTTTAAACGTTGCACACGCAGCCGACACGTGTCCACCGCCCTTAGGACGGACAGAGGCAGGACAAATACAATTTTTTTCCACCAAAAGGCAGCACTGCGTATATTCAATGAACATGAGAAGTTTAATAACTGTGCTGTGGCCCTGCTAATGTGGCACAGAACTTGAGGGTAGCAGAGTTATTATAACTCTGGCAGAGCAGGTATTTTTTTTCCAAATTAAGGAAAGCAAATGGCGAAGCCAGGAGTAAAACGTAGCTGGGTGCGTCTGATTTTTAAACGTTGCACACGCAGCCGACACGTGTCCACCGCCCTTAGGACGGACAGAGGCAGGTCAAATAGAATTATTTTCACTTGTTTTACAAGCAAAAGGCCGCACTGCGTATATTCAATGAATAATAACTGTGTTGTGGCCCTGCCTACACAATTCTTTCCCTGCAGTATCAATGGAGGGTGCAATGCTCTGCAGAGGCGATTTTGAGAAGAAAAAAAATAGGCAGCACAGCTAACAGCAGCCAGCACAGTACTGCACACAGTTAAATATGGCCCTAGAAAGGACCGTTGAGGTTCTTGAAGGCTACACTCACTCCTAACACTCTCCCTGCCTATGCAGCACTTCTGTCCCTAATGCCGGGTGCAACGCTCTGCAGAGGCGATTTTGAGAAGAAAAAAAAAAATGCCACTGCTAACAGCAGCCAACACACAGCTATCAGTGGCCCTAATAAGGACCTTTGGGGGTCTTGAAGCCTACACTAACTACCAATTCTTTCCCTACAGCAGCTCCGGTACAAACAGCACTGTCCCTCATCTAACTCACAAGGCATCTGAGGCGAGCCGCGGGAGGGGCCGACTTTTATATTAGGCGGACACCTGATCTCGCCAGCCACTCACAGCAGGGGGGTGGTATAGGGCTGGAACAACACAGGGGGAAGTTGTAATGCCTTCCCTGTTTTTCAATTGGCCAGAAAAGCGCGCTAACGTCTCAGGGAAGGAAGTGAAAGTAACCCGAACACCGCATGGTGTTCGTTACGAATAACGAACATCCCGAACACCCTAATATCCGCACGGATATCAAGTTCGGACGAACACGTTCGCTCATCTCTAAATGTTACTATTAATGCTGGTGTTAATATGAAAATCTCTCTTTGAATGTGATTGCTTTATTCTTAGATTCATATTGTTTTTTATGCTTCTCCACCAACCATTACAAACTTTGTACAAACACATCTGTAATATATTTATTCTTCAAGAGTTTTATTGTATGTGCCATTTTTCAATAAAGCAAGTTAAAAAAAACAAACTATTGATGGCCTTTCTTCATGGTAGGTCATCAATACTAGATCATTGCCTGTAATACTGAGCCCGGCCACTGCAATGAGAATGGAGCTGTCTGCTCAGTGGACAAGCACAAGCACACTGGCCCGACAAACAGCTGATCAGCGGAGGTCCCCGGTGATAGACCCACATAAAGCTACTATCCCAAGGACAAGCCATCAATAGTTCAGAACTGGACAACCCCATTCATATTACCAACATTGCTGGGACACACAGAGTCGTACAGAGCTGTGATGAAAATGCAACCTGTATAAATGTGTATACATTTGGTGTAACCAGAGTCCATTTGGCTTGCTATTTGACCTGGACTGTATCAGCTACATATATTCTGCATGGACACATATGTATTCGGCGGGTGGCACTTACCCCTCCTCCCCAACAAAAGTCACATACAGCTTATTTCTTTGCAGATCTTTTCTTGAATACCCCATGATTTGGTTGAAGGCGTCTTCTAATAAATGATCTCTCCGTATTATTAATCTGTGGAGACAGAAGAGGCCCCGGCTAGAGTCATGCAGGAACAATACTTTCATGTATTCAATAAAGAAACACAATGACATTTTGCAAGTTTTCTTCTCCTTTTTTTGAAAACTGTAGACATAAGTAACATTTTAAGGGGGGTTACACCACAATTACAAGTTAACTACGGGATAGGGAATATCTTGCGGAACGGTGGCCATCTCGCGTCTGAGACCTCCAGCAATCTTGACAACGGGCATGCCATGTCCCACTCTGACTGTCACTGCGGGTATTGCCTCTCCCTGCCCAGTGGCATCACTGTGAACGGAGCGCTGACCAAGCATGTGCAGTTAGCGCTCCATTTATTTCAATAGGGCTGACTGAATCAATCAGTCTCCTCCTCACTGTGTAGCATGCAGTAACCCCGCAGTGAGGAGGATGGGGGGCACAGAACCCTCATTCCTCAGATTGGCATGTGTCTTAGCAGTAAGATACCCACGGATCAGAAAGTTATTCCCTATGCTCTTACCCCAGAGGCTGCTCTGAAGCATAAACAGTAGTGACAGAGAGTGTTGTGTGCATGTGCAGCAGTCACTATGCAAGGAGGGGGAAGAGGTGAGATATACCCATCACCTGTTGCTAATAGTGCAATCCTGTGTTAGCTTCCTGTAGCTTAAGGGCAGAGACATGCAAAGTGACCACAGCATGGCCGAAACGTGACTGAAAATCCCGCTTATATGAGGTTTTACTGCAAATCAATGTGGTTTTCATTTTTATTATTAAAGCACACCTAAAATTTCAGGTGACTCTTTAGAATAAGCTGTCATGTGGACACAAAGAATAATACTATTTCTAGTGTTATATGACTTGTATATGTTAATTATCACCAGATTTTCCCTCTACAGCCTCTACCAGTAGACTGCTGCTCTGATGGCTCCCATACACTGCACACAAAGTATATCTTCTTCTCTTTCCCTCCTCAGCATGGAGGACATTATAGAGAGGCATTGAGCAGTGTAGATGTGAATCCAATACTGAGCTGAAGTAAAACACTTTCTAGAATCTGCAGCAGTGTCTGTGTGAGTCTGCCTGCCTCTCTTTCCCTCCAGCAGCTTTCTTCTTCTCCCCCCCTTCCATCTTCTATAGATACAATGAGACAACAGCAAGCAAAGACCTCCTTATTGCCTGAAATCAGTCTCTGCTGCTAAAGATGCATTCACAAGACAACAGGCAGTGGACAACAAGCTAGAAGGAAGTGAAACCCCTAGTGACCCGCATTGTAAAGCCATTTCTAGAGCACAAAAAGATAATTTTAGATAAATGAACTGATTTGCATTTGTTATTTATGACATGTACTATCACATGAGCACAAAGTTAGTGGCTGTTTAATGTGCACACGGTTAGAGGTAAAATGGATGTTTTCCTGCAAAACCACGGAGACCTTATCAAGGAATTTAAGACCCCCGGAGTTGTGGGAGAACCACATGCGGGCAGGTTCTCTGCTGCCCGCTGGGCACTACGTGTGTCTCTATCCAAATAAAGCTGTATTCTCTCCTGTCTGCTTTCAATGGAGGATGGACACAAACTATTCCGTTTGGACTTCAGGTTATTGGAACTGTTTAAAGGGATCCTCTCACCACCTAGAAGCACCATAAACTAAGTAATGGGCACCATAAACTAAGTGATGGGCTCATAGGGCAGGTCCAGAGGATATACTCCTGCACTGTGGCGTGCGGATAGTGCAGCAAACCCTGTGAGCTGCGTACAGCTATAGAGATGAGCGGGAGTCCGCTGCACTGTCCGCACACGGACTGCCAGGGGTGACAGCGCAGGAAGTGGGAGTCCACCTAACTTTATGGTGCTCATAGGAGGCGGCAGCTTCCCTTTAACGCTAGTGACACGAAGAAACACCAATATGTTTATTGCAAGAAAGCTGCTAAAGTGACAGGTGACTTTCAGATGTGCATTCCCTGCAGGCTGGACGGAGGGTCACGGCTCACTTGTAGATCCGTCAATAACACAACATGCAATGAATGACATCCTCAGCACTAATCACTGTATGATTTTTTCCTTATTAGCTTTTTGCTGCTCTTTTACATTAACCCCTTCAGGACCCGCCTGCTTATGCCTTAATGACAAGACCAAATTTTGGAAATCTGGCCTGTGCCACTTTAACAGAGAATAACGCTGCAGAGGTTTTACACATTCGAGTAATCCTGATATTGTCTTTTCATCATATATCGTAGACTAATGGGACTTGCTTGTATTTATTAAAAACACCAAAATTGAAGAAAAATGTAAAAAATTGTCATTTGTTGACCTGAAAGCGCTGTGGAATAAGTTGGCGCATTACAAATAACAAGAAATGGCACTTTTTTTAGGGTTATCTAATTAGATTATAGTAACAGTCAGCAGACTGTACTAATTAAAGCAGCCAGATAAGACACTGATACTTGGTCATATCCGCCTACATCTCTGTTGATGCGACACAAAACAAATCATTTACTGTCACTCTTCTGATTGTTTAATAGAAACATCTCACTTTAATTTCCCGGGACCTTGACCATAACCTTTAGTCTCCAGTTTGCGGTAGAAATTTCGTAACTTTGCTTCAAAGTCTCTTTTGTAAGGTGCTGGTGCTCTGGCGTTGGCCCGCTGGGTACCTGCAAGAGTCAGATGATTATTCGTCATCCTCCCATCCATCCGTAAATACCCTGTCACTTACAGAGGAGCTCTGACGCCACAGACATCCTCCGCGACCGACTGCAGACCAAAATATACAACCTTTCTCAAGAGTCTACTTTATTAGGAACATTCTCTAGTTTTCGGTCGGCTCACACGCAGCAGATTTTGCCACAGATCCGCAGCAGACTTCGCTTCTTCAACTGAAAGGGCCAAAATCTACAGCAGCTCTGCGCCAAAGACCTGTGTAAACGCACGGATCTACATGCTCAGCGGTTTGCACAATACGCAGTAAACAGAACCCATTGATTTCAACGGGTTTTTTTTATACATAAGTGTATTTTGCGTGCGCATTTTGTTCACGCAGAAAAATACACAGCACATTCTATTTTCCTGCACATTTTCGCACTAAAACAGCACAGATTCACCTAATTAACTTAATTACCCATTTCAATGAATGGGAGCATAATTGGCTGTTTTATTGTAAAATTACACAGTGCAAATGCTGCATAAATGCACTTACGCCCACGTGACACTGACCTAAATCCACACCAAACGCTGCGGATAGTGCTTATCGCTCTGCTTAGGGGGATCCCTCACATGAAGATACCGCTTTTACTTGCCAGAGTGATGGTACTTCACCGCGGACCAACAATCGCCTGAGTAACCAATATAAAGGGTGATTACGGGTGACTGCCGTCCCTTATGAGCTCCGGGCTCCACAAGGCGAGTTGTACTCACTGGGTTTCCAGCTCACCTAAAAACCAAGCGATGGTCGTCCCGTGTAGACAGGTTCATCTATGAGACAGACGGGCCGGTACAACCCCCGACTCGCTCCGCCTCCACTCACTGAGCGATTATCACTTCTGTGATAAGTGTTGGCACGGCCGTCGGGCACTGAAGCACCCAACAGTTGTCTCATGTAGAAGTACCCTAACGTCAGGTTCACACAGGGCGGATTTACCACGGAAATTCCCTGCAGAATTTCACTGCAACAAATCCGCCTGCAGCCGCCAATCCTGAGATTAGTCAGCCATGTGGATGAGCTTTGTCAAAAATCTCGTCCACACGGGATGGGCAATCCGTCGCGGCAAAGCCGGCATTAGCTGGCGCTGCAGCACAGATTCCCAGGACGCAGCATGTCAATTCTTTTTTTTTTCCCGTTGCGGCCTCGCTCCTCTCTATGGGAGAGCAGGCCGCAACAGAAAAGCATGAAGCAAAGCCACTCAAAAACCCGCAGCCAAGTGCCGTGTGTTTTGAAGCTGCACTTGTCCCGCAGAAATCTCGCAGTTTTTTGCTGCGCAAAAGAGCAAGATTTCCCATGGGAATACATCCTGCGTGAGCGCAGCCTAGCAGCTCCAAAGCACTGGTGGCCCGGAGACACAAACCCAGGGAGAGCTACGATCTGAGGTGACGACAAGTGACTTTACACCCAACCGGAAGAGCCGATGCAGGTGAGGACGGGTCCTACAACTCAACCTTTTATTTTAGGAAAAATGTAAATATAAGTAGAACCTGCAGAAGTTTAACATTCAGTCGTTCCTTATTGTATATTAGCAGAAGATACTGTACCAGGAGAGTTCTGCGGAGAGGACACCGGGGACCCACGGGGGGACTGACAGTAGCTGGGATGAAGTAAGGCATGTGGTGGAACGTAGGACATGATTTCTTCTTCAAAAAGGCTGGTTCAAAGAAAAGAAAAAGATATAGCTACTTGAAGAAATTGTTGTAACCACCTAAACCGCCATCGTGCCGCAACAGAGGGCATTACAAAGCTTCTAAACGTGCCGAAATAAGAGGTGATCCAGCAAATGGAAGAAAAAAGCAGCATACATCTGGAAAGGGGCCTTCCATCTATATTCGACTTCTCTATTGCCCATACATTTAGTTCTTGAGCATTGCCTGCTCCACGGCTTTCAGCTTCATCAAGTGGGTGCTGTGAAAATGTTCAGTATTTTAATATGTATCACCCCCCCAATCTCCCTTCCCAATTACTCCCTGCAGGACATGGAGGTTCCTGATAACAATTTTGCAGGAAGCCAAACAAGTCAAACCCATTTTGCATTAAAACGGATAGTAAAAGTTAAATATTTAACAAACAAGCGAAAAATAAATTGTTGCAAAATGCGAAGATTACCTCAGCAGAATAACCAGATCTGCATCACCGGAGAGCCGGACGAGTCCTGAGGGCCCTTCTGCTCGAATAAACTGGATCTTTTCCCTGCATTAGAAAGAAGCTTCACATCAGTACCTTATGTAACATTGGATATAACCATCACTTACTGTACAGCAGCAGCCTTGCTTCACAGACTGGAGCGCCCCCTCTAGAAGTACACCGGCGGTGCAGTCTGGTACACTCACTATTGCAGGACACTGTTGTGTAGTCTGGTAAACTCACTATGGCAGGACACCGGCTGTGTGGTCTGGTACACTCACTATGGCGGGACACTGGTGTATAGTCTGGTTCACTCACTATGGCAGGACAATGGTGTGCAGTCTGGTACACTCACTATTGCAGGACACTGTTGTGTAGTCTGGTAAACTCACTATGGCAGGACACCGGCTGTGTAGTCTGGTACACTCTCTATGACAGGACACTGGTGTATAGTCTGGTTCACTCACTATGGCAGGACACTGGTGTGTAGTCTGGTTCACTCACCATGGCAGGACACTGGTGTGCAGTCTGGTACACTCACTATGTCAAGACACTGGTGTGTAGTCTGGTACACTCACTATGGCAGGACACCGGTGTGTAGTCTGGTACACTCTCTATGACAGGACACTGGTGTGTAGTCTGGTACACTCACTATGGCAGGACACCGCTGTGTAGTCTGGTACACTCTCTATGACAGGACACTGGTGTGTAGTCTGGTACACTCACTATGGCAGGACACCGGCTGTGTGGTCTGGTACACTCGCTATGGCGGGACACTGGTGTGTAGTCTGGTTCACTCACTACGGCAGGACAATGGTGTGCAGTCTGGTACACTCACCAGGGCAGGACACTGGTGTGCAGTCTGGTACACTCACTATGGCAGGACACCGGCTGTGTAGTCTGGTACTCTCGCTATGGCAGGACACCGGTGTGTAGTCTGGTACACTCTCTATGACAGGACACTGGTGTGTAGTCTGGTACACTCACTATGGCAGGACACCGGCTGTGTGGTCTGGAACACTCGCTATGGCGGGACACTGGTGTGTAGTCTGGTTCACTCACTACGGCAGGACAATGGTGTGCAGTCTGGTACACTCACCAGGGCAGGACACTGGTGTGCAGTCTGGTACACTCACTATGGCAGGACACTGGTGTGTAGTCTGGTACACTCACTATGGCAGGACACTGGTGTGTAGTCTGGTACACTCACTATGTCAAGACACTGGTGTGTAGTCTGGTACACTCACTATGGCAGGACACCGGTGTGTAGTCTGGTACACTCTCTATGACAGGACACTGGTGTGTAGTCTGGTACACTCACTATGGCAGGACACCGGCTGTGTGGTCTGGTACACTCGCTATGGCGGGACACTGGTGTGTAGTCTGGTTCACTCACTATGGCAGGACACTGGTGTGTAGTCTGGTACACTCACTATGGCAGGACACCGGCTGTGTAGTCTGGTACTCTCGCTATGACAGGACACCGGCTGTGTAGTCTGGTACACTCACTATGGCAGGACAATGGTGTGTAGTCTGGTACACTCACTATGGCAGGACACCGGCTGTGTAGTCTGGTACTGTCGCTATGACAGGACACTGGTGTGTAGTCTGGTACACTCACTATGGCAGGACACTGGTGTGTAGTCTGGTACACTCACTATGGCAGGACACCGGCTGTGTATTCTGGTACACTCACTATGACAGGACACTGGTGTGTAGTCTGGTACACTCACTATGGCAGGACAATGGTGTGTAGTCTGGTACACTCACTATGGCAGGACACCGGTGTGTAGTCTGGTACACTCACTATGGCAGGACAATGGCTGTGTAGTCTGGTACACTCGCTATGGCAGGACACCGGCTGTGTAGTCTGGTACACTCGCTATGACAGGACATCGGCTGTGTAGTCTGGTACACACCCTAGGACAGGACACTGGTGTGGAGTCTGGTACACTGACTATGGCAGAACAATGGTGTGCAGTCTGGTACACTCACTATGGCAGGACACCGGTGTGTAGTCTGGTACACTCACTAAAGCAGGACACTAGCTGTGTAGTCTGGTACACTCACTATGGCAGGACACTGTTGTGTAGTCTGGTACACTCTCTATGACAGGACACTGGTGTGTAGTCTGGTACACTCGCTATGGCAGGACACCAGGTGTGTGGTCTGGTACACTCACTATGGCGGGACACTGGTGTGTAGTCTGGTACACTCACTATGGCAGGACACTGGTGTGTAGTCTGGTTCACTCACTATGGCAGGACACTGGCTGTGTAGTCTGGTACACTCACTATGGCAGGACACCGGCTGTGTAGTCTGGTACACTCACTATGTCAAGACACTGCTGTGTAGTCTGGTATACTCACTATGGCAGGACACCGGCTGTGTAGTCTGGTACACTCACTATGGCAGGACACCGGCTGTGTAGTCTGGTACACTCACTATGGCAGGACACTGGTGTGTAGTCTGGTACACTCACTATGGCAGGACACTGGTGTGTAGTCTGGTACACTGACTATGGCAGGACACTGGCTGTGTAGTCTGGTACACTGACTATGGCAGGACACCGGCTGTGTAGTCTGGTACATTCACTATGTCAAGACACTGCTGTGTAGTCTGGTATACTCACTATGGCAGGACACCGGCTGTGTAGTCTGGTACACTCACTATGGCAGGACACCGGCTGTGTAGTCTGGTACACTCACTATGGCAGGACACCGGCTGTGTAGTCTGGTACACTCACTATGTCAAGACACTGGTGTGTAGTCTGGTATACTCTCTATGACAGGACAGTGGTGTGTAGTCTGGTACACTCACTATGGCAGGACACCGGCTGTGTAGTCTGGTACACTCACTATGGCAGGACACCCGTGTGTAGTCTGGTAATCTCCCTATGACAGGACACTGGTGTGTAGTCTGGTACACTCACTATGGCAGGACACCACCGGCTGTGTATTCTGGTACACTCACTATGGCAGGACAATGGTGTGTAGTCTGGTACACTCACTATGGCAGGACACTGGCTGTGTAGTCTGGTACACTCACTATGGCAGGACACTGGCTGTGTAGTCTGGTACACTCACTATGGCAGGACACTGGCTGTGTAGTCTGGTACACTCACTATGGTAGGACACCTCCGGCTGTGTATTCTCGTACACTCACTATGGCAGGACAATGGTGTGTAGTCTGGTTCACTCACTATGGCAGGACACAGGTGTGTAGTCTGGTTCACTCACTATGGCAGGACACTGGCTGTGTAGTCTGGTACAATGACTATGGCAGGACACCGGCTGTGTAGTCTGGTACACTCACTATGGCAGGACACCACCGGCTGTGTATTCTGGTACACTCACTATGGCAGGACAATGGTGTGTAGTCTGGTACACTCACTATGGCAGGACACTGGCTGTGTAGTCTGGTACACTCACTATGTCAAGACACTGGTGTGTAGTCTGGTATACTCTCTCTGACAGCACACTGGTGTGTAGTCTGGTACACTCACTATGACAGGACACTGGTGTGTAGTCTGGTACACTCACTATGACAGGACACTGGTGTGTAGTCTGGTACACTCACTATGACAGGACACTGGTGTGTAGTCTGGTACACTCACTATGGCAGGACACCGGCTGTGTAGTCTGGTACACTCACTATGGCAGGACAATGGCTGTGTAGTCTGGTACACTCACTATGGCAGGACACCGGCTGTGTAGTCTGGTACACTCGCTATGACAGGACATCGGCTGTGTAGTCTGGTACACACCCTAGGACAGGACACTGGTGTGGAGTCTGGTACACTCACTATGGCAGAACAATGGTGTGCAGTCTGGTACACTCACTATGGCAGGACACCGGTGTGTAGTCTGGTACACTCACTAAAGCAGGACACTAGCTGTGTAGTCTGGTACACTCACTATGGCAGGACACTGTTGTGTAGTCTGGTACACTCTCTATGACAGGACACTGGTGTGTAGTCTGGTACACTCGCTATGGCAGGACACCAGGTGTGTGGTCTGGTACACTCACTATGGCGGGACACTGGTGTGTAGTCTGGTACACTCACTATGGCAGGACACTGGTGTGTAGTCTGGTACACTCACTATGGTAGGACACCTCCGGCTGTGTATTCTCGTACACTCACTATGGCAGGACAATGGTGTGTAGTCTGGTTCACTCACTATGGCAGGACACAGGTGTGTAGTCTGGTTCACTCACTATGGCAGGACACTGGCTGTGTAGTCTGGTACACTGACTATGGCAGGACACTGGTGTGTAGTCTGGTACACTCACTATGACAGGACACTGGTGTGTAGTCTGGTACACTCACTATGACAGGACACTGGTGTGTAGTCTGGTACACTCACTATGGCAGGACACCGGCTGTGTAGTCTGGTACACTCACTATGGCAGGAGAATGGCTGTGTAGTCTGGTACACTCACTATGGCAGGACACCGGCTGTGTAGTCTGGTACACTCGCTATGACAGGACATCGGCTGTGTAGTCTGGTACACACCCTAGGACAGGACACTGGTGTGGAGTCTGGTACACTCACTATGGCAGAACAATGGTGTGCAGTCTGGTACACTCACTATGGCAGGACACCGGTGTGTAGTCTGGTACACTCACTAAAGCAGGACACTAGCTGTGTAGTCTGGTACACTCACTATGGCAGGACACTGTTGTGTAGTCTGGTACACTTTCTATGACAGGACACTGGTGTGTAGTCTGGTACACTCGCTATGGCAGGACACCAGGTGTGTGGTCTGGTACACTCACTATGGCGGGACACTGGTGTGTAGTCTGGTACACTCACTATGGCAGGACACTGGTGTGTAGTCTGGTTCACTCACTATGGCAGGACACTGGCTGTGTAGTCTGGTACACTCACTATGGCAGGACACCGGCTGTGTAGTCTGGTACACTCACTATGTCAAGACACTGCTGTGTAGTCTGGTATACTCACTATGGCAGGACACCGGCTGTGTAGTCTGGTACACTCACTATGGCAGGACACCGGCTGTGTAGTCTGGTACACTCACTATGGCAGGACACTGGTGTGTAGTCTGGTACACTCACTATGGCAGGACACTGGTGTGTAGTCTGGTACACTGACTATGGCAGGACACTGGCTGTGTAGTCTGGTACACTGACTATGGCAGGACACCGGCTGTGTAGTCTGGTACATTCACTATGTCAAGACACTGCTGTGTAGTCTGGTATACTCACTATGGCAGGACACCGGCTGTGTAGTCTGGTACACTCACTATGGCAGGACACCGGCTGTGTAGTCTGGTACACTCACTATGGCAGGACACCGGCTGTGTAGTCTGGTACACTCACTATGTCAAGACACTGGTGTGTAGTCTGGTATACTCTCTATGACAGGACAGTGGTGTGTAGTCTGGTACACTCACTATGGCAGGACACTGGTGTGTAGTCTGGTACACTCACTATGGCAGGACACCGGCTGTGTAGTCTGGTACACTCACTATGGCAGGACACCCGTGTGTAGTCTGGTAATCTCCCTATGACAGGACACTGGTGTGTAGTCTGGTACACTCACTATGGCAGGACACTGGTGTGTAGTCTGGTACACTCGCTATCGCAGGACACCGGCTGTGTAGTCTGGTACACTCACTATGGCAGGACACTGGCTGTGTAGTCTGGTACACTCACTATGGCAGGACACTGGCTGTGTAGTCTGGTACACTCACTATGGCAGGACACTGGCTGTGTAGTCTGGTACACTCACTATGGCAGGACACCACCGGCTGTGTATTCTGGTACACTCACTATGGCAGGACAATGGTGTGTAGTCTGGTACACTCATTATGGCAGGACACTGGCTGTGTAGTCTGGTACACTCACTATGGCAGGACACCACCGGCTGTGTATTCTGGTACACTCACTATGGCAGGACAATGGTGTGTAGTCTGGTACACTCACTATGGCAGGACACTGGCTGTGTAGTCTGGTACACTCACTATGGCAGGACACCGGCTGTGTAGTCTGGTACACTCACTATGGCAGGACACCACCGGCTGTGTATTCTGGTACACTCACTATGGCAGGACAATGGTGTGTAGTCTGGTACACTCACTATGGCAGGACACTGGCTGTGTAGTCTGGTAAACTCACTATGGCAGGACACTGGCTGTGTAGTCTGGTACACTCACTATGGCAGGACACTGGCTGTGTAGTCTGGTACACTCACTATGGTAGGACACCTCCGGCTGTGTATTCTCGTACACTCACTATGGCAGGACAATGGTGTGTAGTCTGGTTCACTCACTATGGCAGGACACAGGTGTGTAGTCTGGTTCACTCACTATGGCAGGACACTGGCTGTGTAGTCTGGTACACTGACTATGGCAGGACACCGGCTGTGTAGTCTGGTACACTCACTATGGCAGGACACCACCGGCTGTGTATTCTGGTACACTCACTATGGCAGGACAATGGTGTGTAGTCTGGTACACTCACTATGGCAGGACACTGGCTGTGTAGTCTGGTACACTCACTATGTCAAGACACTGGTGTGTAGTCTGGTATACTCTCTCTGACAGCACACTGGTGTGTAGTCTGGTACACTCACTATGACAGGACACTGGTGTGTAGTCTGGTACACTCACTATGACAGGACACTGGTGTGTAGTCTGGTACACTCACTATGACAGGACACTGGTGTGTAGTCTGGTACACTCACTATGGCAGGACACCACCGGCTGTGTATTCTGGTACACTCACTATGGCAGGACACAGGTGTGTAGTCTGGTACACTAACTATGGCAGGACACAGGTGTGTAGTCTGGTACACTCACTATGGCAGGACACAGGTGTGTAGTCTGGTACACTCACTATGGCAGGACACCGGCTGTGTAGTCTGGTACACTCACTATGGCAGGACATCGGCTATGCAGTTTGTAGTCCCCTAAGTGGAACAGACTTTACTGCCATACAGCCATTGTTGGGGAAGAACTGGACTATCCAAACCTAGGGCAGCTTATAATTTGTTTTGCAATCTATATAATATAATATATATATATATATATATATATATATATATATATATATATATATATATATATATATATATATATATATATATATATATATATCAGCAGGCAGATTATCCCAGGTGTTATATAAGGAAGAGAAAACATTTCAGGTTTGTTGTGTCATAAACACCTGGTCTAAAAGTGCTCGAATTAGTGGTTGGTAGCTAATATTCCTGGCACTCCAGAAGGTATTAAAGGTTAGCCCCATCCCATAGTTTTCGTTTTATTCTTCCGCACACACTTGGCCAGCGCTCCATTCGCTCTGACGTCACTGCGAGTGGGAGAAACATCCCCGCAGAGACAAAGAGTGGGGGGACACGGGCCAGCAGCGAGACCCCCAGCGATCTGCAAGTTACTCCTTTAACAAAAATTGTAATTAGAGATGAAAGCAGCGAATACCTGAGTGCATGATTCCTGCAGAGCTCATGCTGGCGCTCCTGGAGAATCTCAAAGATGTTTGGCTGACGCAAAAATGCAACAATTTTCTCATTGTAACCTGTGTAGAAGACAGAAATCCAATGGGAAGAGGGGGTGGCAGAACGGATTCAGTAAAAGCATATGGCTAGAAAGCAGACATTACAACTACCTGAGGGATGCAGTGTAGAGTAGAACTCAATGTAGCCTCTTATACAAGCTACACAGCAGAGAAACCCCCTGGCCTTCAGGCTGGTCACCATTTCATATCTATGGTCACCTTCAGAGTTGCCAGCACAAACAATGCTATAGACAATGGGGGACACTGAGGGTTAATAGGCTTAACTGGATGGACATGTCTTTTTTCTGCAATTATTTTCCATTCAGAAAAGTTTTTCTGCCACTATCTGGTGCAAAAGTTGCAAATTTTTGCATAAGTGGGAATTTGCACAAAATTAATGACTTTTTGCTATCTGCACCACCATCCGCCACTTTTTCTAAAAAAAAAATAAAAAATACAGCTTATTAGGAAGGAGCATGGCCATCCTGGACTAATACATTTATGTGTAACTTACCCCCAAAACTAGCATAAATTATACCAGAAATAAGAGCCAGGACGGATGTGGCATACAATTCTGCTTAAGAGGGGCTGAGATGCGACTAACACATGAAGGGCCGTGCACCTCTTCATCAATCAGACACATCAGGGAAAAAGAGGCGCACGCATGTATCAGTCCCATCTCAGCTCCTCCGTGCGCCAACACATGAATCTATGCCCGGAGTCAGCGTAGAGTTCTTCTATAATTAACGCCAGTTTCTGCCATAAATAATACATCAATGTGTCAGTTCAGAGTGGCCATGCCTCCTTCTGAAAGCCCATAGACGGCAGTCAGGGCAGTCACAGAACAAGCCGTGGTTAGGATAGGTAAAATCCAGAAAACTGGGTGAACAGACTGAGGTCAAACAAGAATCAAGAAGCAAACAATAGCACCTCTGCAGAACCTAATGGAACCTATTGCCACGGTCCCCAGCAGTGGAGGAGGGTGGGTTAGATAACCTGGGAAGTGTCTGCACTGGTTGGGGAAGGGCCTGTGCACATGTTGGTCCTTCAAGAGTTCAACCAAACACGCACACGCTCCCTACAGGCAGAACACAGCGGGATGGAGAGAGGATGCCAATGGCTGTGACTGGTGGAGGAGGAATGAGGTGGAGTGATGCACTGCCAGCCATGACTGTTGGCTATAACACTGATGTCCTTCTGTCCATCCTCTAAAGATGAAAAATAAGGTTCGGGTGTCACATGACACTCTCCTCCTAGAGATAACCCCCAAGGTCCGGTTTCTGCTAAACCCACAGCCCAACCTACTATAAAAGCTCCTAGCCATCTCAAACAGTGGTGCGTCTCCACAAAATCAACCATATGGAAGCCACCTATCTATCTATCTACAAAGGTGAAAGTCCTGCCTGCCTTACTGACTCACCACTAATTCTCTAACTTCCCGGTGTCATACAAACATGAAATTTGGCAGGAGAATTCTTTAGGCCCCAAATAGAAAAAGTAAAGGTTTTACAACTTAATTAGTCAATGCTAAGTGCGAAAGTATTGGCACCCCCATGTAATGTACCTAATCTAATTCTTTAACTTCCCGATGTTGTACAAACATGAAATTTAGCATGCCCATTCTTTATTTCCTAAATGAGGGGAGTGGGAGGGGTGGCACATTCTGCAGAAGGACATTGGTACATGCAGCCTGAGGAGAATCGAACGCTCCTCTATATGTATACATATTTTATTCCTCGCTTACTCTAAAGAAACCTTGACTTCATAAAATTTTCCATGAGAACAACAAGCAAACGTCTATATCAAATTAACTCGGACGAAGCCGGGTATATCAGCTAGTCACCACATAAAAGTATGTGTCATTGGTCATTAAACTAGTTGCATTATCAAGTTATACTTAGATTATTGTAAACAGCTTAACACGACTTACCGACCGGCATCATATCTTGGTAATGACTTCTAGTGACTGTATTAAAAGTGCTAGATGGCCTTGGTAATATGGGAGGACCTGAATGACGTGCATCTTCTCCAACCTATAGGCGTAAAACGATGAAGAACAGATAAGCGGATATAAAGAAAACACAGATGTGCAGAAGCTGAAAGGTTTAAAATGTCACCAGCATAAATCTGTTCAACTGATGTTGGCCTATGCAAGACCACATTATAGAGAAATGCTGAAGAGGTAGTCATGGTAGAAGACCACGTTATAGAGAAAGCTGTGGATGTAGGCATGGTAGAAGACCTACGTTATAGAGAAATTCTGTGGATGTAGTCATGGTAGAGGACCTACGTTTTAGAGAAATGCTGTGGATGTAGTCATGGTAGAAGAGAAATTAAGAAATTCTGTGAATATAGAAGATCTAAGTTGTGGAGAAATGCTGATATAGTCATGGTAGAAGACCATGCTATAGAGAAAAGCAGTGGATGTAGTCATGGTAGAAGAACTAAGTTATGGAGAAATGTCATGGATGTAGTCATGGTAGAAGACCTAAGTTATAGAGAAATGCTGTGAATGTAGTCATGGTAGGAGGCCTAGGTTATAGAGAAATGCTGTGGATATAGTAATGGTAGAAGTCCACATTATAGAGAAATGCTGTGGATGTGGTCATGGTAGAAGACCACACGAAAGAGAAATGCTGTGGATGTAGTCATTGTAGAAGAAAAAAGGAGAAATGCTGAAGATGTACAAGACCTACGGTATGGAGAAATGCAGTGCATGTAGTCATGGTAGAAGACCTAAGTTATAGAGAAATGCTGTGGATGTAGTCATGGTAGAATACCACGTTGTGGAGAAGTGCTGTGGATGTAGTTAATGTAGAAGACCACGTTATAGAAAAATGCTGTGGATGTAAAAGACCTAAGTTATGGAGAAATGCTGTGGATGTAGTCATGGTAGAAGACCTAAGTTATAGAGAAATGTTGTGGATGTAGAATACCCAAGTTATGGAGAAATGCTGTGGATGTAGTCATGGTAGGAGACCTACGTTATGGAGAAATGCTGTGGATGTAGTCATGGTAGGAGACCTAAGTTATAGAGAAATGCTGTGGATGTAGTCATGGCAGGAGAGAAATGCTGCAGATGTCGAGGACCTAAGTTATGGAGAAATGTTGTGGATGTAGTTATGGTAGAAGACCACATTATTGAGAAATGCTGTGGATGTAGTTTATGTAGAAAACCACGTTATAGAGAAGTGCTGTGGATGTAGTCATGGTGGAAGACCTAAGTTATAGAGAAATGCTGTGGATGGAGAAGACCTAAGTTATGGAGAAATGCTGTGTATGCATTCATGGTAGAAGACCTAAAATATAGAGAAATGCTGCGGATGCAGTAATGGTAGAAGTCCACATTATAGAGAAATGCTGTGCATGTGGTCATGGTAGAAGAAAATAGGAGAAATGCTGTAGATGTAGAAGACCTAAGTTATGGAGAAATACAGTGGATGTAGTCGTGGTAGAAGACCTAAGTTATGGAGAAATGCTATGGATGTAGTCATGGTAGACGACCACGTTATAGAGAAATGCTGTGGATGTTAGTCATGGTAGAGGACCTCAGTTATAGAGAAATGCTGTTGATGTAGTCGTGGTGGGAGACCTAAGTTATGGAGAAATGCTATGGATGTAGTCATGGTAGAAGACCACGTTATAGAGAAATGCTGTGGATGTTAGGCATGGTAGAGGACCTTCGTTATAGAGAAATGCTGTTGATGTAGTCATGGTAGAAGACCTAAGTTATGGAGAAATGCTATGGGTGTAGTCATGGTAGAAGACCACGTTATAGAGAAATGCTGTGGATGTAGCTGTGGTAGAAGACCTAAGTTATGGAGAAATGCTGTGGATATAATCATGGAAGAAGGTCTAAGTTGCGTCACGGTAACAGCCTTCCTTTAAATATTTCACAACAGAAATGGTGAAAAACCTCAAGAGATCTCTAAAGGTACAGAAGATGTGAACATAGCCTCAGGGAGTACCTTCAGATTACACCACAGTCAGTCGGCGAGCGAAGACCGTTAGACTAAGATCAAAGAGAGCGCTAGCAAGAGCAGAGACACAATTGATCTATATGGTGCATTAATTAATGTGGGCACAAAGCTTTTGAGTAAGCACTGTGTAAGAGATTCTGAGTTACAAACATCCAATACATCTCCACACAGATGCAATCAACGTTATATTCAGTTCCTCACTTTCCCAATCTAATATCTTGATTTAATTAACGTGCGCTCCCTAAAAACAAAAAGCCAAGGAAATGTAAGTTCTTCAGTTGTCCTCTTGTGTGAAATACTTCAACGCGATTGTCCGCTTCCCTTTTGAATTACAAGGCCTGTATTAAAGTAGCAAGCTGACAAGTACCCCAGGCCGCAGCCGCCAACATCCAGTGCTGCAGCTCGCTGTGGCCCCGGTGATTGTTGTGATATATGATGTCACAGGAAATCACCTGACTGCTGCAGACAATGAGAGGCTGCAGCGTCACCGCTTGTTCTCCTGGCATCAGAGTTCATATCTTGTGTGCCAAAATGCCAGGAGTCCAAGAATGTGAGGCTGCAGCGGTCACATGTTTCTCTGTGACATCATACGTCATAACAATCACTGGGACCACAGTTATTATAATGCAGCAGTGCTATTGAAAAGGGAACCAGACAACCCCATTTACCGTCATAACCAGCTATCTCTAACTTTTACCTACTTTATTTCTAGAAAAACAAGTTGGCAATAATAAATATAAAGATCTTAAAGGGGTTGTCCCGCGGCAGCAAGTGGGTCTATACACTTCTGTATGGCCATATTAATGCACTTTGTAATGTACATTGTGCATTAATTATGAGCCATACAGAAGTTATCAAAAGTTATTCACTTACCTGTTCCGTTGCTGGCGTCCTCGTCTCCATGGTTGCCGTCTAATTTTCGCCGTCTAATGGCCAAATTAGACGCGCTTGCGCAGTCCGGGTCTTCTTCTCTTCTCAATGGGGCTCCGTGTAGCTCCGCCCCGTCACGTGCCGATTCCAGCCAATCAGGAGGCTGGAATCGGCAATGGACCGCACAGAAGAGCTGCGGTCCACGAAGGTAGAAGATCCCGGCGGCCATCTTCAACCGGTAAGTAAGAAGTCACCGGAGCGCGGGGATTCAGGTAAGCGCTGTGCGGTGTTCTTTTTTAACCCCTGCATCGGGGTTGTCTCGCGCCGAACGGGGGGGGTGTTGAAAAAAAAAAAAAAACCTGTTTCGGCGCGGGACAACCCCTTTAACCCCTTAATGACGCATCCTTTTTTCCCCAGTTTTTTCCTTCGCACTAACATTAAATCATAACTCTTTTATTTATCCATCGACATCCCTGTTTGAGGGCTTGTTGTTGTTTTTTGTAGGACTAGTTGTAGTTTTCAATGGTGGTATTTATTGTACCACATAATGTACTAAAAAGCATTTATAAACTTCTAAATAAAGTGAAATAGAAGAAAACTGCAATTTTGCCTTTTTTGGGGGTGGGGGTCTTGTTTCTATGGTGTACACACTGCAGCAAAAATGACAACTTTATTTATTTACATATTTATTTTTCTGTACTTCATTCAAAAAATAAAATATCTTTGGAAAAAAAATTAAAATTATTTTCTGCCAGCGGTGGTCTCGCTGCTTAGACCTCCACCGATTCAAAGAACAGGGGTCTTATGCGGCCCCCTTCTTGTCACCCTTGCACTCACCCGCAATATTGTTGGATTGAAAGGAGCAGTGGCTGCATGTGTGCCGCTCCATTCACTTAATTGCGGCTGATGGAATTAGCCATGTAGAAGCAATCGGCAATCTTTGGCAGTCCTACTGAAGATGAAGGGACCGCACATCCACTGCAGCAAGGAGGAGAGGGGGACACGGGATCGGTGGGGGTCTCAACACTAAAATCCCCACACATCAGCCTTATCACCTATCCTACGAAACTATATACATAGTTAGAATTCTGGGTATAATAGATGATGGGAGAGATCTCTGTACTGAGCCTTGATATAACTATACATAGTTATTAGAGCGCCCCCTTGTTACAGTCCTGGGAATAATAGATGATAGAAGAGATCTCTGTACTGTCCCCTGATATATCTATACATAGTTATTAGAGCGCCCCCTTGTTACAGTCCTGGGTATAATAGCTGATAGGAGACAGCTCTGTACTGACCCCTGATATATCTATACATAGTTATTAGAGCGTCCCCTTGTTACAGTCCTGGGAATAATAGATGATAGAAGAGATCTCTGTACTGACCCCTGATATATCTATACATAGTTATTAGAGCGTACCCTTGTTACTGTTCTGGGTATAATACATGATAGGAGAGATCTTTGTACTGTCCCCGGATATATCTATACATAGTTATTAGAGCACCCCCTTGTTACAGCCATGGGTATAAATAGATGGAGGGAGAGATCTCTGTACTAACCCCTAATATATCTATACATAGCTATTAGAATACCCCCGTGTTACAGTCCTGGGTATAATAGATGATGGGAGAGATCTCTGCACTGTCCTCTGATAGGTCTATACATAGTTATTAGAGTGTCCCCTTGCTACAGTCCTGGGTATAACAGATGATGGGAGAGATCTCTGTATTGACCCCTGATATATCTATACATATTTATTAGAGCACCCCCTTGCTATAGTCCTGGATATAAATAGATGGAGGGAGAGATCTCTGTACTGACCCCTGATATATTATACATAGTTATTAGAGCGCCCCCTTGTTAGATGATGGGAGAGATCTCTGTACTGACCCCTGATATATCGATACGTAGTTATTAGAACGCCCCCTTGTTACAGTCCTGTGTATAATAGATGATAGGAGAGATCTCTATACTGACCCCCGATACATAGTTATTAGAGCGCCTCCTTGTTATAGTCCTGGGTATAAAAGATGATCGGAGAGATCTCTGTACTGACCCCTCATATATCTTACACCTGGGCAAGAAAAATGAAGAAAGCACATACAGAATGGTAGGAATTGGGCTAAGTAGCAGCACAAGTGAAAAAGACTTGGGTATACTAATAGATCATAGCCTGAACATGAGTCAACAATGTGATGCAGCAGCCAAAAAGGCAAACACAATTCTGGGATGTATTAAGAGAAGCATAGAGACTAGATCACGTGAGGTCATTATCCCCCTCTACTCTACCTTAGTCAGACCTCATCTGGAATACTGTGCCCAGTTCTGGGCACCCCACTTTAAAAGAGACATAGACAAACTGGAGCAAGTTCAGAGAAGAGTTACCAAGATGGTGAGTGGTCTGCAAATCATGTGCTATGAGGAACGGTTAAAGGATCTGGGAATGTTTAGCAGAAGAGAAGGCTGAGAGGAGACTTAATAGCTGTCTACAAATATCTGAAGGGCTGTCACAGTGCAGAGGGATTAGCCCTATTCTCATCTGCACAAGGAAAGACTAGAAGCAATGGGATGAAACTGAAATGGAGGAGACACAGATTAGATATTACACAGTGAGGGGGGGTCAATGAGTGGAACAGGTTGCCACGGGAGGTGGTGAATTCTTTTTCAATGGAAGTGTTCAAACAAAGGCTGGACAAATATCTGTCTGGGAGCCTGGAGGTCCCTTCCAACTCTACCATTCTAGGATTCTATGATATATCTATACATAGTTATTAGAGCGCCCCCTTGTTACAGTCCTGGGTATAATAGATGATGGGAGAGATCTCTGTACTGACCCCTGGTATATTATACATAGTTATTAGGTCGCCCCTCGGCCATCTTTTTTCTAAACTAAATAATCCCAATTTTGATAACCTCTCTGGGTATTTCAGTCCCCCCCATTCTATTTAGTACTTTAGTTGCCACCTTTGTATCCGCTCAAGCTCTGATATGTCCCTCTTGAGTACCAGTGGTTTCTCCAGTTAAGCTTACAGTTAACTACAATCCCCAAATCTTTTTCCATGTCAGTGTTACCCAGTGGTTTCTCATTTAGTGTGTAATGATGACATGTATTTCCCAGCCTATTTGCAGAACTTAACTTTACGGTGCTAAACCTTATTTGTCACTTTGCTGCCCCCAACTTATCTAGGGTACTATTGTATCTTGTCACCACCAGAAGTAGGGGTGGAGACCTTCAGTGACAGCTAAGGGGTATGTAACACCCCCAAATGTCCTGATTGGCTGGCTCCTGGAAGGTCCTAGCATCTCTTACCCGAGCCAGAGTGCTGAGCAGAGTACGATTCCCCCACTGTAAAGCTTTTACCCGGGCCTGAGTGCTGGGCAGAGGACAACCCCCCCTGCCGCAAAACTCTTACCCGGGCCGAAGTGATGAGCAGAGGACGCGCCCGAGGACGGTGGCAGTGGCAGCAGAGAAGGCCGGAGTGCTGAGCAGAGAACGTGAGTCTGAGAGCAGACACCGGAGTGGTGAGTGCCATGACCTGTAAGGCTAAGGAAGGGGAGCCAGCTGTGCAGCCAATCAGGAACAGGGGGCGTCATCAGCCTGTCAATCTTGTCTCCACTTCTACTTTCGGTGGTGACAAGATACAATAGTACTCTTATCTAGACCCGTATACAGGTCTATATGTACCCATATACTGCCCTATCTTGTGTTAATTACTTTACATGTAAAGATCACTGCCACTTCATTTGAAGGAGTCGCCAAGTGAAGGTTTTGGAGGATGTGAGCATTGATCCCGCTAAGTGAGCACTCTACCATTTGAGCTAATCCTGCTCACCCAAACTGGCAGCAACAAATGTTGTAGAACAGTACATAGACGCAACATGACTAACCTCTCCAGCACTATGGCTGCGCTGCCGCGTTAAATGCTGCCGATGAAGCAATGCACTAGTTGGTCTGCTGCTTTGTAATGGAAGACGAGGGTCAATAAAAGTAGTGCTCCTAGAATTATGATCAACAAAGAAAGGCTGGGAAAAAAGTAAAATACAAACTATAATTAGTTGCTTAACACAAAGATAACAGGCATATAACTAATTGGATGTAAGCATACACGTAAATAACCCAGCTTATGTTCACATCCGCACTTGAGGCTCCTTTCATCACAAAGTCTGTCAATTCTGATGGAAAATAACACTTCATGCATCAAGATTCTTCATTCAAAAGATGGAAACTGTGATGCAACCCAATGGACCCAATAGAAGTCAAAGGGGTCTTGTCGGGTGCGGGTGGGACCCATTCTACAACGGAATTGACACTGTGCCACAATGCAAGTACGATAAGTTTTCTTATAATGGAAACCATTTGTCATCATAGAGAGACAGAAATGTTGACATGTGTTACCGCAGCCCTGGAAGCCTCATATGTAGCAGCCGACTCTGCAGAATGCAAGGTCTGAAACCACTCTCAGCTAAATAACTTCTTGAATTATTTCCTGATCCATGTAAGCTTTCCACAGAAGTCTCATTACAGGACACAATTGTATGGCATTCATTTAGTTAAACGGTTTCCCCTAAATGAGCATTGCTGATATTCCTTAAAAATGAGACGGAGCAGAGCCTCCTTAACAGATAATGAGAAAGCTATAGCTTACAACTGATGGGAAAATGGCAGTAAATTGCCTCATTGGATAATCATCCATGGTATATAATGTTACCTTACACAACGGCAGGTGGATCTTGGTGAATCTACTTCCAACCTCTGGGGTGACAGATAGTGACACAGTTCCCATCAGACTGGAGTTCACACATGTATCCTGTATGCTAAGTAATATATTCTTTTGCTTTTCCATGTCTTGCTTTTTGTATCCTTTGATCTTGTAGGTCTCATTTAATGATATCTTGGCCAATGAGAGGAACGACTACTTGTAGTGGTTCCTTATCGGCACAGATGATAAGCAGTTTCTTACGCTCTTAGTCGGATGTACTTGGAAGCCCACCAGATCAAACCAGACATTCCTAGCTGAGATAAATGGGGATTGTGCTCAGCGTATGGCTACCCTCTTTTCACTTTAAGATAAGGGGATATGTCTATAATCCAAGTCATATGCTGAGGAGTTTTTAGCAGTCAGTTGTACAGTGTTCCTCTTCTACTCTGGGCTTATACTGGAGTTCAGCATCATGTTTGGAGTTTCATTGAAGGAGGAATTCTATTTTTCCAATATTTGGGTGCTCTCATGGACTTGTATACTTTAGACTTACTAGACCGGATGACTGAGATAAATAATTGCATTCGTCAGTGCTATTCTTCTCTGGTGCCCGTACAGACCACTGGGCATACCTGGTTGATGAGTTGTTACCCCTTGAGTACCACCTTAATTAAGGGATTACTCGAACAATATCTCCCGCCCCAGGACAGAATTTTGTTTTACAACTGGAGGGTGACAGTAGACTGCTGACAGTCAAAATAAGTGGTCTCTAATCTGTATGCAACGTGTAGGAGCGGACTAACAAACCACATTGTACATTTCATTTAATTGTGCTGCAAGCTCGTACATCCTTCATGATAGGACTAAACTTGAGGCGTGTGCACTAAGAGCCACTGAGAACTTCTTGGAATTACACGATCATGGATTTCCTGTAACCTCTGGTTTCCTTCAAAATCACCTCTGATTGCCAAATTGCAAAACTCCTATCAATACCCGTTTTACTGGGTGGCAGTAACACTCATTGTGCCCATACCTTGCTTTGATGATCGTGTTTCATTTCCCAGCCCCTTGGTAACTCCAGTTGTTTATTGGCAAATAAGTTTAAAAATCCCACCAGATCCCGATTATGTTGATAGCGCTCAAAATGGTGAGTATCTCTGCGAACTTTGGTGATCATATGCTTCAGACAAGTGTTATTTGTAAACATGCGATAGGCACTCTAGAAACACAGAAGCGGATATTGGTTAAAAACTAGCCGTGACATAAGAGTAGGTCATCAGTAACGCAGTACAAGGCAGTGATCTCTCATCGCCGGATACCGCTCGCCCTTCTATCAGCAACATCATGGTTATACAGAGGTCTTATGACACTAACAATAGTAGAGATTATTTGTAACATACCATTTTCAGCTGTTCTTAACGTCATTTACATCCTTACATGGCGGATAATGGTAATCTAGAACATCTGTATGCACATGATCGGGGCGGTCGGTAGCCAGAATGTGGCACTCACAGAGGTCTAATCTGATATAAATCATTGAACAGGAACTAAAAACTAACTTGTATTAGTATCCATTAAAGGGAGAGTCAATGTCAGACGGTGTGCATTAGGCTTGGATGAACAGCCACAAACCCGGGTTATGCACGAGAGCTCTATATCTATTAGTCTGTTCGCCAATTACATTAATAAAAGTTAGTTTTTGATCAGTGATTTATTCTTTCTAGTATACAAGTCTTCTTCTGCCTCTGTGACTTATTAAAAATCTAATATACCTTCATTGTAAAATAAACAACCCCGCCCCTGGAAGAAGTGGTCGTTTTGCTGCCAAACTCGTCCTGCAGTTCCATCTCAGGCAGATATGCAAATGGTTGGAGTTGTGGTGTTTAGATGAGCCGTCTTGTCACCGGCGGTCCTAAAAGGGATTCCGCCCTTGGCCTATCAGAGGCTCAGTTTTCAGGCGCTGTTGGGTTTTGTGTTTACAAGGGACGACAATTGCCCGGTATTGCTCCTTTGAGTGATTACTCCGGTGGTTATCGGCCGGTGATTATCGGCACTCTAGCACACTGCATGATTAAAGAGCTATAACAATAAGTAAGCTTATTTACTTACAGGGTTTGAATGCAAAACTGTAAAGAACTCTGGACTAGTAAGAAATTTCACCGGCGGGGAATTGAGCAGTAAACTGAGCCTGGACCTTGAGGTAGAATGAGGAAGCGCATTCTCCCTCCGGAAATCTGCCAAAAAAAACACAGCATTCAATAAGCTTATTCAGGTAACTTGTGTCTAGTCTTAGAAGCTATAATAATGGTGGGACACTAGATCACATGTTTGTATCAAAGTGTGACCAAATGGCAACACGTTACGTGGCTGCACACCGGAGCCGACCGAGGCAAAGAGTGTTCATGAGGCCCCAAAGATTTATATTAAAAAAACGCCTTACTGCGTATATCACATAAAAACGAAGAAGAAAGAGCAGAGCACCACAGGTAGAAAAACCGAGTCAGAAACCGGAATCCCCAAATGTGAAACAAATCCCCAAATAAATAATGAATGCATCGGGCAAAGATTCTATCAAATGCAGGTGCAAAATACATGTATTACATAGCTGATGCATTACATGTATTGGTGTACACATATGATGTAATACATGTATTACATAGCTGATGCATTACATGTATTGATATACATATATGATGTAATACATGTATTACATAGCTGATGCATTACATGTATTGATATACACATATGATATAATATATGTATTACATAGCTGATGCATTACATGTATTGATATACACATATGGTGTAATACATGTATTACATAGCTGATGCATTACATGTATTGATATACACATATGATGTAATACATGTATTACATAGCTGATGCATTATATGTATTGATATACACATACGATGTAATATATGTATTACATAGCTGATGCATTACACGTATTGTTATACATATATAATGTAATACATGTATTACATAGCTGATGCATTACACGTATTGTTATACATATATGATGTAATGCATGTATTACATAGCTGATGCATTACATGTATTGATATACACATATGATGTAATACATGTATTACATAGCTAATGCATTACATGTATTGATATACACAAAAGGTGTAATACATGTATTACATAGCTGATACATTATATGTATTGATATACACATATGATGTAATACATGTATTACATAGCTGAAACATTACATGTATTGATATACATATACTGTGTAACATATGTATTACATAGCTGATGCATTACATGTATTGGTGTACACATATGGTGTAATACATGTATTACATAGCTGATGCATTACATGTATTGATAGTGAGTCAGGTAGCCGGCTCAAGGTTGACTCAGCCTTCCATCCTTCCGAGGTCGGTAAAATGAGAACCCAGCTTGGTGGGGGGTAATAATTACCTGAAAGCGCTGCAGAATAAGTTGGCGCTATACAAATACCAAGATTTATTTTTATTTTATTTGATGCATTACATGTATTGATATACACATATGGTGTAATACATGTATTACATAGTTGATGCATTACATGTATTGATATACACATATGATGTAATACATGTATTACATCGCTGAAACATTACATGTATTGATATACATATACTGTGTAATATATGTATTACATAGCTGATGCATTACATGTATTGGTGTACACATATGATGTAATACATGTATTACATAGCTGATGCATTACATGTATTGAAATACACATATGATGTAATATATGTATTACATAGCTGATGCATTACATGTATTGGTGTACACATATGATGTAATACATGTATTACATAGCTGATGCATTACATGTATTGACATACACATATGGTGTAATACATGTATTACATAGCTGATGCATTACATGTATTGGTGTACACATATGGTGTAATACATGTATTACATAGCTGATGCATTACATGTATTGATAGTGAGTCAGGTAGCCGGCTCAAGGTTGACTCAGCCTTCCATCCTTCCGAGGTCGGTAAAATGAGAACCCAGCTTGGTGGGGGGTAATAATTACCTGAAAGCGCTGCAGAATAAGTTGGCGCTATACAAATACCAAGATTTATTTTTATTTTATTTGATGCATTACATGTATTGATATACACATATGGTGTAATACATGTATTACATAGTTGATGCATTACATGTATTGATATACACATATGATGTAATACATGTATTACATCGCTGAAACATTACATGTATTGATATACATATACTGTGTAATATATGTATTACATAGCTGATGCATTACATGTATTGGTGTACACATATGATGTAATACATGTATTACATAGCTGATGCATTACATGTATTGAAATACACATATGATGTAATATATGTATTACATAGCTGATGCATTACATGTATTGGTGTACACATATGATGTAATACATGTATTACATAGCTGATGCATTACATGTATTGACATACACATATGGTGTAATACATGTATTACATAGCTGATGCATTACATGTATTGATATACACATATGGTGTAATACATGTATTACATAGCTGATGCATTACATGTATTGATATACACATATGATGTAATACATGTATTACATAGCTGATGCATTACATGTATTGATATACACATATGGTGTAATACATGTATTGCATAGCTGATGCATTACATGTATTGATATACATATATGATGTAATACATGTATTACATAGCTGATGCATTACATCTATATATATAAAATTGAATGTATGTCTGCGTGTCTGTCTGTCTATTTGTCCTTTATGCGCTACTACACCATTCATCCGATCGCCATGAAACTTTGGGAAGTTGTTGAGTACACTCCTGGGAAGATTATAGGCATAGTACAACTATCCTATGATAAATGGCGCATGTGCGAGCGTAGCGACAGTTACGCCCCCCCCCCCACGTAGATCGTTCGATTTCCATCATTGCCACTAATTTTCTCACTTCCCGATGTCGTAGAAACATGAAATTTGGCACAAGCATTGATTATGTCATAACTAGGAAAAGTTAATGGGTCCCAACTCGATTATTCAATTCTAAGCGCAAAAGAATTAGCGTCTAAATTTTACGTATGGAATCTAATTCTCTCACTTCCCAATGTAATAGAAACTTGAAATTTGGCACGAGCATTGATTATGTCAGAAATAGGAAAAGCTAATGGGTCCCAACTCAATTATTCAATTCTAAGCGCAAAAGAATTATCATCCAAATTTTACGTACGGAATCTGATTCTCTCACTTCCCAATATAATAGAAACTTGAAATTTGGCACGAGCATTGATTATGTCATAAATAGGAAAAGATAATGGGTCCCAACTCAATTATTCAATTCTAAGCGCAAAAGAATTAGCGTCCAAATTTTACGTATGGAATCTAATTCTCTCACTTCCTGATGTCATCTATATATATAAAAATGAATGTATGTATGTCTATCTGTCTGTCCTTTATGCATTACTACACCATTCATCTAATCACCATGAAACTTTGGGAAGTTGTTGAGTACACTCCTGGGAAGATTACTGGCATAGTACAACTATGGGTGTTATATATTATAAAGCTGAGGTAACATGTAAGCTGCGCTGCGATTGGTTGTTATATATTATACCACTGAGGTAACACAAAAAAGCTGCGCTGTGATTGGTTTTTATCTAGATATATAAAAACGAATGTATGTATGTCTGTCTGTCTTCACAGCAACGCGCGACGGGTAAGCTAATGTATTGATATACACATATGATGTAATATATGTATTATATAGCTGATGCATTACATGTATTGATATACACATACGATGTAATACATATATTACATAGCTGATGCATTACATGTATTGATATACACATACGATGTAATACATATATTACATAGCTGATGCATTACATGTATTGATATACACATACAATGTAATACATGCATTACATAGCTGATGCATTACATGTATTGATATACACATACGATGTAATACATGTATTACATAGCTGATGCATTACATGTATTGATATACACATATGATGTAATACATGTATTACATAGCTGATGCATTACATGTATTGATATACACATATGATGTAATACATGTATTACATGGCTGATGCATTACATGTATTGATCTACACATATGATGTAATACATGTATTACATAGCTGATGCATCACATGTATTGATATACACAAAAGGTGTAATACATGTATTAAATAGCTGATGCATTACATGTATTGATATACACATATGATGTAATACATGTATTACATAGCTGATGCATTACATGTATTGATATACACATATGATGTAATACATGTATTACATAGCTGAAACATTACATGTATTGATATACACATATGGTGTAATACATGTATTACATAGCTGATGCATTACATGTATTAATATACACATATGATGTAATACATGTATTACATAGCTGATGCATTACATGTATTGATATACACATATGGTGTAATACATGTATTACATAGCTGATGCATTACATGTATTAATATACACATATGATGTAATACATGTATTACATAGCTGATGCATTACATGTATTGATATACACATATGGTGTAATACATGTATTACATAGCTGATGCATTACATGTATTGATATACACATATGATGTAATACATGTATTACATAGCTGATGCATTACATGTATTGATATACATATACGATGTAATATATGTATTACATAGCTGATGCATTACATGTATTGGTATACACCTATGATGTAATACATGTATTACACAGCTGATGCATTACATGTATTGATGTACATATATTATGTAATACATGTATTACATAGCTGATGCATTACATGTATTGATGTACACATATGATGTAATACGGCTAAATGTCTGACCACTGTCTATGTGTATATCACCCCTCACTCTCCACCTCGCCATACAGTGCACATCTCCTGCCCCTTTACCTTCTGTATCACCCCATTACTTGTAGTATATAAGCTCGTTGGAGCAGGAGCCGCACCCCTATTGTTTCCATCAATTGATTACTTTATAACCGTGGTTCTGTAATGTTTGTGCTTTTGTCTTTCTGTATCCCCTGTCTATGTAGGCGCTGCGGAATATGTTGGCGCTATACAAATAAAGTTTATTATTATTATTAATACTTGTATTACATAGCTGATGCATTACATGTATTGATGTACACATACGATGTAATACATGTATTACATAGCTGATGCATTACATGTATTGATGTACACATATGATGTAATACATGTATTACATAGCTGATATATTACATTGTATATGTGTATCAATACATGTAATGCATGTATTACATAGCTGATGCATTACATGTATTGATATACATATACGATGTAATATATGTATTACATAGCTGATGCATTGCATGTATTGATATACACATATGATGTAATACATGTATTACATAGCTGATGCATTACATGTATTGATGTACACATATGATGTAATACATGTAATACATAGCTGATGCATTACATGTATTGATGTACACATATGATGTAATACATGTATTACATAGCTGATGCATCACATGTATTGATATACATATATGATGTAATATATGTATTACATAGCTGATGCATTACATGTATTGATGTACACATATGATGTAATACATGTATTAGATATCTGATGCATTACATGTATTGATATACACATATGATGTAATGCATCAGCTATGTAATACATGTATTAAATGTATTGATATACACATATGGTGTAATACATGTATTACATAGCTGATGCATTACATGCATTGGTGTACACATATGATGTAATACATGTATTACATAGCTGGTGCATTACATGTATTACATAGCTGATGCATTACATGTATTACATAGCTGATGCATTACATGTACTGATATACACATATGATGTAATACATGTATTACATAGCTGATGCATTACATGTATTGATGTACACATATGATGTAATACATGTATTACATAGCTGATGCATCGCATGTATTGATATACACATATGATGTAATATATGTATTACATACCTGATGCATTACATGTATTGATGTACACATATGATGTAATACATGTATTACATAGCTGATGCATTGCATGTATTGTTATACACATTCTGTAATATATGTATTACATAGCTGATGCATTACATGTATTGATATACAAATATGATGTAATGCATTAGCAGTGTAATACATGTATTACATGTATTGATATACACATATGGTGTAATACATGTATTATATAGCTGATGTATTACATGTATTGCTATACACATACAATGTAATGCATCAGCTATGTAATACATGTTTTACATGTATTGATATACACATATGGTGTAATTCATGTATTACATAGCTGATGCATTGCATGTGTTGATATACACATATTCTGTAATATATGTATTACATAGCTGATGCATTACATGTACCGGTATTGATATACACATATGATGTAATGCATCAGCTATGTAATACATGTATTACATGTATTGATATACACATATGGTGTAATACATGTATTACATAGCTGATGCATTACAAGTATTGATATACACATATGGTGTAATACACGTATTACATAGCTGATGCATTGCATGTATTGATATACATATATGAAGTAATACATGTATTACACAGCTGATGCATCACTTGTATTGGTATACATTTATGATGTAATACATGCATTACATAGCTGATGCATTACATGTATTGATATACATATACGATGTAATATATGTATTACATAGCTGATGCATTACATGTATTGATATACATATATGATGTAATACATGTATTACATAGCTGATGCATTACATGTATTGATATACACATATGGTGTAATACATGTATTACATAGCTGATGCATTACATGTATTAATATACACATATGATGTAATACATGTATTACATAGCTGATGCATTACATGTATTGATATACACATATGGTTTAATACATGTATTACATAGCTGATGCATTACATGTATTGATATACACATATGATGTAATACATGTATTACATAGCTGATGCATTACATGTATTGATATACATATACGATGTAATATATGTATTACATAGCTGATGCATTACATGTATTGGTATACACCTATGATGTAATACATGTATTACACAGCTGATGCATTACATGTATTGATGTACATATATTATGTAATACATGTATTACATAGCTGATGCATTACATGTATTGATGTACACATATGATGTAATACGGCTACATGTCTGACCACTGTCTATGTGTATATCACCCCTCACTCTCCACCTCGCCACACAGTGCACATCTCCTGCCCCTTTACCTTCTCTATCACCCCATTACTTGTAGTATATAAGCTCGTTGGAGCAGGACCTGCACCCCTATTGTTTATTGTTTATTGTGTATTGTTATTGATATACATATATGATGTAATACATGTATTACATAGCTGATGCATTACATGTATTGATATACATATATGATGTAATACATGTATTACATAGCTGATGCATTACATGTATTGATGTACACAAATGATGTAATACATGTATTACATAGCTGATGCATTACATGTATTTAGAGATGAGCGAATATACTCCCCCCGCCTCCCGGCGCCCCCCGAATCTTCCCCCCCTCCAGTACGGAAGTACTCGAAAATCGCGGCGCTCGCGCGAAAAAGGGGTGTGGCCGAGTAGGTTCGCTCATCTCTACATGTATTGATATACACATATGATGTAATACATGTATTACATAGCTGAACAGAGTAGGTCCGTGCTATAAAATGACTGGCATTAATGTGATAAAAGTTCATATGTAAAGTGCAAAGTAAAACCAAACACAATGCAGCCAAATATCAGAACTTCTCCAGCACAAAGTACTAAAGAATCCGTCCCAAATAGGGAATATTTACTTACTTGATGGGTTGGGGACTCCGTTTTTCTACCTTGCTGCTCAGCCTTTTATCATTAGTGCTATATGATATCCACAATGAAGCATTTCTTACTGACGCTCCCCCTGCGTCCTGCAGGGTTTCTCTGTTTCGGTCTTGTTGTACTTTACAGTACATTTGTGTAAACCCCTTGAAGAGCTCACCTCCCCGCACAATGTCCTAGATGTCACTTGAGCATTGCCGTTAGTACTCTGCATGCTTCATCGGGACGGATCCTCTCAGTGCGCCATTGTGTCTGACGATACTTATTCAGACGTATTTGTTACCTTTACAGGTAAGGCTCGGCGATTTATCAAAAATGAAAAGCTCAATTTCATTGTCACTCTCTTCTCAAGGTTTGATTGTACATGGGAGCGGTCAGCGCTGCCCTTAAGGGCCTTTAAACCCAATGATTAGAATTTAAAAAATGCTGAATCATGTGAATTTGAACGGAAATCATTCAGTGTAAACACGGCCAACAATCAAACAAGAATTAGTTTGCTTATCGTTCAGCATTCATTTTATGTGGCATGTAAATTGGGTAGAGGGGTCCTAGTGGACGGGCTGGACTGCCTCTCTTCTCAGCAAGCTTGGCCCACAAGCCCATCCCACAGGGGGCAGGGCTAATCCTAATTTCATAACTCTGACAAAAATTTGAATTGTGCCTCAGCAAAATGGTGATTAATCAAATTGATTGAATTGCCCAACCCTAATTATAGGTACATCCTATTCAGGAAATAGCACTGCATAAACTCCATTAAATGGGTGCCTTTTGCACTTAAAAGAAGGTACACAAGCTCCAAATTGGCAGAAGTATTAGAAAACCTTCTAATATGCTTAAAGTGTACCTAAGTATTCAACAAGTTTTCTGCAATACCCCAGGTCGCCCTTATTCTCTCATTTGCTGCTGCTTGCACACGGTTTCAGGTCTATAAATTCTGATTTTTAGATGGCCATTTCCATTTTTCTGTTGCACTGCTGTATGCAATCTACTTTCAGGGAGGGGAGGTGTAGCAAGACTAATATTCTGCCAGTAGTTCACTGTCCTGACTTCCTTGCCCTCACTTCCCATGCTGCATTGTACTGTCTCAGGTCCAATCAGCAGGAAGGCAGTATCTGAATACCCGCCCCTCTGCTTTCGCAGGATGGTCAGGCATTCAGATACATTCTGGCCAAATGGTTAGTAAACCCACTATAGTGTGTGTATATCAATGGGTGGCTAAGAATATATAATAAAGAATTATCATCCATCCATGACATCATTCAGGTTTTTCAGCAATACACTATTATAATAATACAAAAAAGTAATGTATAACTAGCATGTCGATTACTGCAACTACCCTGGTAACAAGCCTGAGCCACCTGATAACAATTCGCAGGACCACCCTACTGACTCATCAGCTAACTGTAGATTGCCCTTTAGGACAACCAGTGCTAGTTACACAAACGCAATGCAGGGCGTTGTAGAAAGCTGCAGGTAACCAAGTACTAACAGCTCTAAAAAAAAGTTTTCAAATTGACACAAATTTTGGTCTGCTTCAGTGTTTTTAGATCTTTTAGTCAGATGTTTCTATGGTTACTGAAGTACAATTATAACACTTTTATCGACAAATACAACAAGTTTAGGCCAAGATTCAATATTTACGGTGGTGACCCTTCCAGACTTCTGCACTTCGCCATGACATGCTGGATATCAGCTTCTGGGCCAAATACTGACTAATGGAGTTTATCACACTTCTGTGCTTCTGTTTGCCCACCCGCTTTCTGAGAGTTGACCAGCTCAGGTCTGACTTTTGCTTACAAGATAAGAAAATGGAAATTAATTGACCTGCGTTTGAATGATGATAATCAACATCATCCCCCGCTACTGCTCCCTCAATCGCCTGTGGCACTTCCTCTGCCTGATCGTTGGTCATTGTCCGTCGGATGCTCTGATACCTGTCATTGTCAAAGCAAATACAAGGATACATTATTTATCTGCTGATCCCCAGCAGCACATTCAGGAGGCAGGAATATCGGAGAGCCAGAAGAAAGAACAAGAGTCACAGTAGTATCATCACTTCTTCTTCTTTATATGTTGGGCTAGTGCCCGTCATTACCAGGGTCGGGAGGCGGGTGCCATCTCACCGCAGCTATGGAAGGGGCGCAGTTTTATTGAAAATAGAAAAATCTTGTGTCTACCTTTATAAACAAAGAACATGTCCATCAGTGATGGAAGCACTATAGCTACAAGAGGCCTGGGGGGGCGGTGATCTGGTCTACCGTATCACTCACAGCTCCTCTGGGTGCTTCGCTGTGCTACGCCCTGACACAACTTATTGCCCGAACACAGTGTGCGGGCAGCAGCCTTCTGTCTACATCCAGCATGTAGCCCGTGGTCATCCTCTCTGGAGTCCTCCCCTGCCCACACTGGCCTTACCCTGTGCTGAGACTAGGTACTAGGGCCTCGGTACAGTAGATGATATCAGCCTTGAGACCTTAGGAGCTAGAAGCAGTTTTGCTGTGGGCATCTATCTATCTCAAACAGGAGTGTGAATGAACTGTAGCAGCTAAGCGGTAGCAGACTTTTAATTAAGACTATTTGGAAAGTTGCTTAAAAGGCTTGTCAAGGGAGTCAAAGCTTTAGCATAGAATATATGGTTGTAGACGCAATCCCTTATCTTAAAGGGGGCGAGGCGTATTTTTAAGCTCAACTCCTGTTTCTATTAACAACTAATCCAGCATAGAGTGGATGCGTTTCGGGGCCGTTGCGCCTCTTCCTCAGTATTTTAGCTGAGGACACACTGAACATGTGATTGGGAATTCGTGACAAATAGGTGGGTAATTACATGAAATTAAATTTAGAATTATAAAACATAGTTTAAAAGAAATAAGAAGTAGAAGAATGAAGAATACAAGCAGACAAATAATTAAATAATTAGGTACATCGCTTTCCATCTGATAGTTTGGCTAGTTCTAGGTTCACATTTATAGCAATACAATTAGATGCATGGGATAACTGCATAGGCTCAGTGACTTCTTGTAAATAATAAGCCTATACTATACAGACTAGACTTGCCTGAGTTTTCACCTCCGGCTCACCGATCCCTCCAGTGTCCACCCTCTTCCCGGTAGCTAAGTCACAAGACCATTTAAGTGGATGACAACTTTGGTCTGTGGTGACCAGAGCCTTCCGCCTCAGAATACTATTACTACTGGGGCCACTATGGGGAACGCTATAACTAGTGGGGCCACTGCGAGGTAACTATCACTATTGGGACCAGTAATGGGATTAATATCACTAAAGGGGCCATTAAAGGGGTCACTATTACTATTGCGGCCACTAAGGGGGACATTTACTATGGGGGCCACTATTACTTTGTCACTTCAGACAAATCTCAATGGTTCGAATGTGTGTGCGGTATCTTGTGCATTGGCACATTCCATGTCTGTAAAATTAATGTTTGTTTTTTTTTGCAGGGGGAATTGCGCCATTCCACACTTTGCCTTAGAAGCTTGAAGACTTCTGGCGCCCCTGGCTTCGGCCAATCACTGGCCTCAGCTGTTACCAATGCTGAGGCTGGGGATTGGTTGCAGTGGTCACATGCATAGACATCACATGACCAAACTACCCAGTGGTAAGTAGAGACCCGGAAGACTGGAGTGCCGGAGGTGATAGACAAGATGGAAATACTTATCGGACCCACAGCTACAGTAAATAACAGATGTGGATCCCATAACACCCCTGTCCTAACGGATGAGGTGGGGGAAAAATAGAGCAAACATGTTTGGCTGTTTACATAACTCCCAAAGAAGTGAATGGAGAGAGTTGTGCTACTTTCCATTCCAGATATTACATTTCCTTTCTTACTACTTGGCTTCTGGTTTCGCCCATGCTGCAATATGGAGTGCTTTCTTTTTATGCCATTTGCTGTTATGTATTGGTGTCCGGGAGCAGCCAGACGGGACTGAGAGGGGTTCCTGCACATCCGCATGGAGCGGCATCCCCACAATGGGCAATCTACAGATCCACATCTGAATCCCCGTGATACATGCAGATTTTGGTGTGCTTTCGCTGCGGAGTTTCCCCCCCCCACTTTAAGGGGTTATATCCGCTCCTGGCTTGATGAAGGGCTTTACGGCCCGAAACGTTGCTCGGATATATCAGGAGCATCTGTGACAAAAGGATTCATGAATTTTCGCAAACTGAAGAAGTGTGTCTTCTGTGAACAGGTCTAACATGATCCCAACCCGCAGATCTTCTCACTGAAACCAAACATCGTCTACATGCTTACCGTCTGTTGAGTTGCTCCATTTGCTGAATAGAGTTTGATCTCTGTAGGATCTGTGGAGCTGGAGGAGCGGTCGGACGCTGCCATGTTGTTGTACGGTTTACATGATCAACATAAAATATTCGACCGTGACTGTCAATCCGCGCTTCCCAATCTAAAAGCAAAACATATCTACATTGCAACTTCTCAGAATAAGCAAAACTTTCATTCTTCTCACAAACAAGTTTGTTAAAAATGGAGATCTGCGTTATGGACAGCGTCTCCACACGTTGAAGGGGTCATCCAGCGTCACTTCTGTCCAAGGGCCAAGTCTGGTAATGGTGAAACTACTGTACCAGCCATATCCCACCGACAGTGCTGGTCCTACAATCCCCTTTACGGACCCGGACAAGCCCCCTACAGGTTAGCTGTCTCTTTGCTTTTTAAAGTAAATGTTTCCTAGAAGTCATGGAGACACTAAAAAATATATTATTGATGGGGTCTTAGATAGAGATGAGCGAGTATACTCACTAAGGCACATTGTTGTTGAGCTATTTAAATAGTTTTTGTTCAAAAGGTTTTTTTTGTTGTTGAAAAGTTTGTAGATTTGGCAAATAAACATGATTTATATTGGAGGTAGAATAATCTTGTTTGTAATTGTATATTCTAAGACTAGAGATGAGCGAGTATACTCGCTAAGGCACATTACTGAAGCAAGTAGTGCCTTAGCTGAGTATCCCCCCGCTCGTCTCTTTAAAGATTTGGGGGCCGGCGCCGGTGACAGGTGAGTTGCGGCGGCGAGCAGGGGGGAACGGGCGGGAGAGAGGGAGATCCCCCCTCCGTTCCTCCCCGCTCTACCCCGCCCCCCGAATCTTTAGAGACGAGCAGGGAGATACTCGGCTAAGGCACTACTCGCTCGAGTAATGTGCCTTAGCGAGTATACTCGCTCATCTCTAGTCTTAGAATATATAATTACAAACAAGATTATTCTACCTCCAATATAAATCATGTTTATTTGCCAAATCTACAAACTTTCAACAACAAAAAAAACCTTTTGAACAAAAACTATTTAAATAGCTCAACAACTAATATAACAGGCGGTTTCTCCACATTCCTCACAAGATACCGCTGTTACTGATTAGGATTACTCCCCCCCCCCCCCTCCTGGGAGTCTTACCCCGTTCCTTATGGACAACAGCCTCCAGGTCACCAATATTATTGGTCCTGTATGCTGCAACCTCCTTCACCAAAGATTTTCCTTGGGGTTCATGTTAGGAGACTGATGGCAGCTCCGGAATCTTTCAGCCCTTCTTGGTGGACTGTAAGGTCTGCTGGGGATCAATGTCCTGTTGAAAGTGTAGTGGCCCGAAGTCTATATATCTGGCCCCTCCATAATTGTCATACATGTCATGTCTTCAATGTGGATGTACTGTGCAAATGTCTTGTCCTTAGTTATGTGTATTGCACAGCTGCAGCATGCAAGAGGTTAATGTCTGAGAGTGGCAGGGATATGTCTGGGAATGTAACAAGTTTGTCTAGTCACGTGGTGTTGAATGATATAAATATGAGCTAGCGAGGGATGTTTGTGGTCTTCTTTCTGCATCAACGGTTGAGAAAGTGAAGTGAAGTGAGTACCTTCAACCCTCATGTGGTGAAGGGATGGAAGCTGAAGAGAGGTATCCTGAGGTCCCCAATTCCAAGAACCATCTTTAAGGAGTGATAGAGGAAAAGGAGTCAGCCATGCAGCCAGTAAGTTACTTATTCTCGAGTGAGTGTCTGCGGAGTGTTGTGTCCCCTCCGGAGTTATCCTGCATTCCGGAGTGTGTGTGTCCAGGAGCGGAGTCATACAGAGAGCAACTGTAGGCCTGATTTCACCCAGTGTCCTCCTCCCTAACCGCCTTTTAAACTGTCTTTCCTGCACTGGCGTGTTAACCTGTGTTCTACAGATGAGAAGTCAAGTTGTCTAGTCACTGTTGGTTACCAGTGATTGAGTTTCCAAAGTTAGCCGTATGTGGACTCTATTATTTCTACCACCAAGGAATCAGTGGTGTGAAGGAACGATGGCGTCACAAGTGAGAACTTCTCAAGTCCACCACACATCCACAGGTAATTGCTGTCCAGGTGTTACCTGGAAAAAGCCTAGCAGTACCTTGGCCGAGGTTACGTGCATCCCTCCGGGGAGGAGTCTGGTAGAGCCACCGTGACAAGTGCCATCTCTATCTCGCCAGCTGCTCAGCATGGGCCTTGTCTTGGTCGCTGTGGGACGTTGCAGAAGGTCCAAGCTTCAGCTTCCTCACAGAAGACATAATCCCCTAGGACCTCCTGATACATGATGGAATCCAACTTGTCCTCCACGCGCTGCAGGTTTCCAGCCCCAGAGCATCACCAGGTCAGTGGAGGATTTTTGACCAACTGGTGGATTCTGGTGGCAGCCAGCGATAGTGCCCTCTTTCTGCCACATCTATGTGGTGTAGCCAGCGTTCCTTGAGCTACTTTTAACTTGTGAACTGCTTCCTATTGTCTCTCTAGGACCATTCAGTGTTTTTGCTATATTGTTGTATCCCTTTCCTTTGTACAAGGCAATGATCTCTTCTCTTAACTTTTTGAACCCCTCTCTTGGCTTGGCTATATCTTTTAACCTATTACCAAATGTCAGTCCACAAAGCCTTCGGCAGTCCAGGTGTCTGATGTGTTTTATCTCAAGCAAACTTGATGGAACTTATGGTCCCTTTACACGGGACGGGCTGTCAGGCAAATGATGTCCGACACTCGTCCTAGTGATGCTGTTACACAGGAGCAAGTATAGCTGGCATCACTCAGAGCGCGGTCAGCATGGAAGTGGAGCGGCCGGGGAGCGTTCTCACCCTCCATTCACAGTAAGCAGACAGTCGTTCAGAACTGAATGACTGCTGTATACACTGAACGACACGTCACTCAGTTCTTTGCATGCAGAAAACAATTCCCGTTCAGTCGCTGCATGCATGTATACCGTATAATTATTGTTCAGATTCACATAATGAAGCCCTTGATTAGTTGCATCAGGTGTGCTTAAGATAACAGCTGATTTGCAAATGCATGTGCTATTCAGAGGGGTGAATAATTCTGAGACGGCAGTAGTCATTAGAGGTATCATTTTGCAATGAATTTGGAGAAACCACTTGTTGGGCCCAATGTCCACGGGCGGGTTTGATTTGCGGAATCCACGCGGGGCACCCGCACAGAAGATCCGTAAAGCAAGCCACCCATAGGGAAACATGGGCGTCTGCAAATGAAATAAAGCATGTGGATTCGAAGTGCGGGCCTTTTGGTTCAGGAAAAGAAATCGCAGCATATTCCATTTCAGTACGGATCTCGCACAGACAGCTTTTATTAAAGTCAATGGAAGCCATCCGATCCGCAGCCCATCCACAATTGGATGGGGAAGCACGAGTTTAAAAAAAAGTACTGTGCATTTGCACCAACTGGCGCTTCTGCATGCATCTGCAGACCAGGAAATAGAAGACCCGGACAGGTAACGCAGTGTCCTCAGCCGTGGGCAGGCTCGGATTCCGCTGCGGGCTCCGATCTGCCCGTGGACATTGGGCCTTATATTAGTTAGTTATGTTAAGTGATTTAAATTCTTGTTATGTGATGTTTTTTTTTAATTTTGCAAACAGTTGAAAGTTAGTAAATTTGGCAAATAAACCTGATTTGCAGTGGGGGGTGAGGGTGGTGGGGGGAAAAGGGGGGGGGGGAGGTGAACACTAGCCCCAATCATTAACTATGTATGGGAGTCTGAATTCCACTTCCTGTTTATCAGTCAGCCATTTTTAGTTCCCCAGGAGGAGCTTGCACCCAGTTTTCTTAGACTCATTTGTTGTAGGTGTAATTACAAGACTGTTGAAGGATTGACACCACACTTTCCCAGATGGGATAAGCCAACGGCTGGTGACTTTTGCGCAGAGGGGTCCACTTAATATATCCCCTTTAGCAGCCAGTAAACATAATAAAAAATGAATCACACAAGAGGAGAAATGCAGATTTTTCTGTCATGCCTCTAGCGCCAACACTAACATACCTAAAAAAGGAAATAAAAAGTGAAATTGGAAAGAAAGAATGTCTCACTAGGCGGTAAAGCTTCATCTATCCTCTGGTATCTGCTGACATCTTGTCGGACTGAAGGAAGTGACCGCAATGGTTGATGGCCGTTCACTTGGGAACCTGCAGCACAACAGAATACTCAAGAGATGTCCCGTTCAGAAGTACAACGTCTCTAACATCATCGGGTTAGTCGGGACAGGCGCCCCCTCATGTGTATGTGCAATTACATGATCTTCATAAATCAGTCATACGTAAAGGGGTCGGACCACAACTGAAAGTTATCCCCTACCCATAGGATATCCACAGGTTAGGGGATAACTTGCTGATGGGTGGTGGCCTTACCGCTGAGACCCCCCGCCAATCTGGAGAAAGAGGGTCCCGTGTCTCCCGCACTGTGGACTGAATGGAGTACGGGTCGCAAAAGAACACTAGGGCTCCATTCACTTTCAGTGGGACTCTCAGAGATACCACGATGCTACCCACTTGGGTATTTCTGACCGTACATGCTTGACAGACGCTCCATTCTAGTGACGTTCCTGTGGGGGGGGGGGGGAGAAATGACAGGCAGAACGTTTGGCGGTGAGACCCCCACGCATCAGCAAGTTACCCCCTAACCTGTGGGCATCTTGTAGATAGAGGATCACCTGTAGTTGTCGTCCAATCCCGTGTGTGCAGGCCAAACTACTAAGCAAAACGGCAGAGAAAAACATTAAGTCATGAAGAAAAGAATTAAAAACCTTTATGTTAAAGGGGTTTTAGTGATTGATGGCCTAGCCTCAGGACTGACTATCAATAGCAGATCAGAGAGGGTCCGCCACTCAGGATCCCCACGATCACTCCATTGAGCGCTGCTGTCACTTCAGTCCGTGCCAGGTAGAGCCGGGTCCCTGCAATAAGCGGCTCACATGGCTGGAGCGTCGTATTCTGAGCTGCTGGATGCACGAAGCATTCCCAGTGCTGAGGCCCGGCTCGGTATGGAGGATAGGCCATCAATAGTTCAAAGCTGGGCGACCCAGCAGAAAGATGCCCTCAATCCAGTAAATGAGACGCTGGCCACATTTTACGTGATCTGGGATTGTTCAAACCTGGAAGCAACTAGAACAAGAGGAGAGAATTAATAGGGTTGTGCCAAGAATTAAGCTCTGGTTCATATGCGTAAATATGAAAATCTACGGGGGAAACGGAAAGCCGCTCCATAAGAGAAGGAATGGTTGTGATCGAGTGCACCCTATACCCAGTGGTGCCCCATACCCCGCGGTGCCACATACCCAGTGGCTATCAGCGGTTTCTGATAGTTGACAGCTGCTGGTTCTATAAGCCCATAAACGTAGTACATAGTGCTCATAAAGACCAGTCATATCAAGTTATCTCCTATCCACAGATAAAACACTTACTAGAATTTGCAGCAGTGTCTCTGTGCCCCCCACCCCCACCCCTCTGATCTTTTGGTGTAGGGGCTTCTGTTTACGGATTTTGCCAGTAAATTCAGAGAGAGTGATGAAAGAAGGGAAGGAGAAATGGCTTTAAGTGGAGAGAGAGGCGTTGCTCTACAATAAAATGTTTTACGAACCTTCATTTGTACTACTGATTTATGAAAAAAAAATTAAAAGGGTATTCCCATCCCATCCACAGGTGACGTCCGCTGTCACAACAAACATGGCTGCATCGCGGCGGCAGGGGACAGGTAAGTACTGCTGCTTTTCTTACTTTAGCACAGGGGGCCACTAAAGGGGGCATGTAGTCCAGCAACTAAACAACCCCTCGACAAGCTCTTCAACATTTCATTGTTACCATGTTCTATGCGAAAATAGCAAAAATGAAACCCAAAAAACATGGCAGGATTGTTTTTTTTTTCCATTTTACCCCATTTAACTTTTTTTTTCAAAGTTGTTCAAAACATGATGCTTTGCACCTTTACAGGAAATACAACTCCTCGACAAAAAACAAGCCCTCATGTGGCTACATCGATGGTTAATAAAAAAGTTATAGCGCTTGGAAGGCTGTATGCAAAAATGACAATGACAATGGCTGCGATGGGAAAGGGTTAAAGGGGTTTTCCGGGACTTCAGAGAAACATTTTTCAGGCTTAAGATAGGGTAAAATAAAATAGAAGCATATACTGCCCCGCAGCAGCGGTGGTCACGTGTCATGCATCGTGTGACCCCATCTATGGAACCATCCCCCTGAAGCTGGCTGAGGGCTCACACAATGTCCGGCATGTGACCGCAGCCATGGAGCCATCCCCCTGGAGCCTGTGGCTGGCTGAGGGCTCACACAATGTCTGGCATGTGACTGCCCCCTGGCTTCTACTAGGCTCTGAGCAGGCTGCTGCAGCGCTTGATGGAGAGCTGTTGCAGCGGTGCTCACATGTCATGCATCATGTGACCGCAGCCATGGAGCCATTCCCCTGCAGCATGTGGCTGGCTGAGGGCTCACACAATGTCCGGCATGTGACCGCAGCCATGGAGCCATCCCCCTGGAGCCTGTGGCTGGCTGAGGGCTCACACAATGACCGGCATGTGACCGCCCCCTGGCTTCTTCTAGGCTCTGAGCAGGCTGCTGCAGTGCTTGATGGAGAGCTGTTGCAGCGGTGCTCACATGTCATGCATCATGTGACCGCAGCCATGGAGTCATCCCCCTGCAGCATGTGGCTGGCTGAGGGCTCACACAATGTCCGGCATGTGACCGCAGCCATGGAGCCATCCCCCTGGAGCCTGTGGCTGGCTGAGGGCTCACACAATGTCTGGCATGTGACTGCCTCCTGGCTTCTTCTAGGCTCTGAGCAGGCTGCTGCAGCGCTTGATGGAGAGCTGTTGCAGCGGTGCTCACATGTCATGCATCATGTGATCGCTGCCATGGAGCCATCCCCCTGGAGACTGTGGTTGGCTGAGGGCTCACACAATGACTGGCATGTGACCACCCCCTGGCTTCTTCTAGGCTCTGAGCAGGCTGCTGCAGCACTTGATGCAGAGCTGTTGCAGCGGTGCTCACGTCATGCATCATGTGACCGCAGCCATGGAGCCATCCCCCTGCAGCATGTGGCTGGCTGAGGGCTCACACAATGTCCGGCATGTGACCGCAGCCATGGAGCCATCCCCCTGGAGCCTGTGGCTGGCTGAGGGCTCACACAATGACCGACATGTGACCGCCCCCTGGCTTCTTCTAGGCTCTGAGCGGGCTGCTGCAGCGCTGGATGGAGAGCTGCTGCAGTGGGGATTTATTTTCATTTATCCAACACCATTTTTAACCCTTAAAATTTTTTAAGTCCCAGAAAACCCCTTTAAATCACCGACCCTCTACTGACCTTGTCCCAATCTACAGAGCAAGACTGACTTACAGAAACAGGAAGCGTCAGTCCAGAACTGATCTGGGGCTCAGGATGACAACTGCAATATTACAAGATCTTTCTTAATAGATATTAACATGAAAATAAAAATCAGATAAAAATAAGAACACAAATTTTAAAAAAATCCCCAAACAACATTAAACAGATTTAAAATAAAAGCCTGATTTAAATAATATCCTTTATTTGATAAGATTCCATTTAAATCCTGCAGAAAGAGGTTTCTATAGAGCTTGGGGGGGATTATTTAAGAAAATGGTCCCATTTTCTTCCAAATCTAGTGGTTTATAAGGCACATTTTTCATCCTTGCACCACTCACCTGATTGTCTATCACACTCTGCAGTTCTCCTCTGTACATTGCACTCGCTTCCATGCAGTGCAGCCTCCTGTCTGATACTTATCAGGCACCATCTTGATGCTGAGATTTCTCCCTGCTTTATCTCCTCCATGCTATGCTAGCTCTCTCATGATGAATCAGCAGAGAATCACGTGACTAGCTAGAGCCAGTGCCATCTCTGCCTGTAGGGAGTACAGTGTGATTATCACTACTCCGTATATTCACCAAAATAAGCTACAGACCATAAGTATAGAGTCAGGAGGATGAGCTGCGATCTCCTCCATTATACTGGTGGGACAGGAATCAGTAAGTTTCTGTGTCTCTCTCTAAAGAGTCAACATATTACTATCACACAGGAAAAGTTGACTTCTTCTTGGGGGTTTCAGATCGAAAAGGAATAACTAAGGTAAAACCAGACACTTTAGGGCCAATTCATACCAGCGGTTTCTTTTGGGGAACAGAAAACGGGTAGAAAATGTTTCAGTTTTGCTGCCCATAGAAATTTATTTACGGAAGACTTTCCGTTTCCATCAATTTCTGCGTTTCCCGCCTCCATTCTGTTGATAACACTGGAATAAAAGCGCAGATTGCAGCACTTCAAAAACTGAAGCTAGACGGATCCATTTATAATTGCATTGTAGTCAATGGGAGAGAAATGAAACTGCAATGCAATTTGGTGGTGCCTCTTCAATGAATGTGGCTCAGTGGTTAGCACTGTTGCCTTGTAGTGCTGCAGTCCCAGCTTCAAATCTAATCAGGGGCAACATTTGTGTGGACTTTGAAAAACTCTATACAGGTGTCACCCTAGGTTGGATTTGAACTTAGAGCCCCAGCACTGCAAGGCAACAGTGCTAACAACTGAGCCACCATACTTGTTCTTTGCTCTTTCGTCTCGTGTGGAGGAGAACAACAAGAATGATTACAAATATTACATACAAAGTCCATACAGATGTCACCCTTGGTCAGATTTGAACCTGGAACTCCAGCACTGCAAGCACTCAGCCACCACACTTGTCCTTCCTTCTTCCAACATCGCCAGAGGAAGAAATAGTTAGGGATAGCGCTTTGGGAGGTGCCAAAAAGTTGGAATGGTTTAATATATATATGAAAGGGACATTATTTAATAGAGTCATGATTCATTATAGAAATTCATATTGTTATTCATACATTATAATGAATTTTAGAAAGAACTCCATTTTATACAAAATTAATTTTATATTATTTTAGAAAAACTAATTCTATATATTTCCCCTCCACAATTATCCCGCTGGGTGATAAAAGGGAATATATTATATAAACTCTTCATGAATAATGGGTATATGGGACACTTCTTGTTTGTGCTTTGATTTTTAGCCTATTTTAATGATAATTTCCTGATAATGATAGTTTCTGTATAAGACTATGTTTTTGCATTTTTGTCCCTTTTTCCCCCATATTCCTACCCTCCATTTTTTCTTTTATTTTCTATTTCAGATATAATGTTATTATTGTTTATCATGTGCAATGCCTTTTCTCCTTTGTCTGCCAGTGGTGCGTCCAGGGAACTTTATCATGTCCTCTGGAACACATCGACAGCGGGATTATGTCATTCTGATGCCGCCATAGCGCCTGATGGACCACAAGTAGAGTGCAGCGTCGCTCCCTACGTCATCCTGTGAGGGTATATGTATATATTGCCAAATGTTTTTTATGTTTTTATACCTGTATGCAAGTTCTATTCAAAGTTAAAATGAGAAAAACTTATATGTCGCTTTACATCAGATATTCCAAAAGTTTGCAAGGCTGAGAGAGATGTGTCCAGAAATTCAGAGATAATACAGAGCTGAACACGAAGGCCGCGTGCTTGGCTGTTTTCCCAGAGGCGCCGTATCAAGATAACGACTGTTCAACTACGTATATAACTTTCACTGTCTCAGGCCGGAAACCCGGACTTTACATATATGGTTATGCGGTGAATTTGAGCCAATGAGCCCATCACCCATTCCTAGTGATGAGACCAAAGGGTATAAGATCCCATGTAATCTGTAATAAAGTGCGCAGTCATGTCCCCGTGTGAGAAACTATACCAGACCTCCGTGTGTGGTGTCTCTTCTTTACCGCCGGCAGCGGGGCATTGGGGTGGGCCTGATTGGTGCTGTACGCAGAAATTTCCCTGACAATCCTGTGATGTCACCCAGGTGCGCCAGCCCCCGGGAGGCGTTACTGTAGCCCTACTGTAGGCTTCTCACTAGCAAAGCCAAACTCCTGCTGTACACTGATGCAGGGCAAACACCCTGAAACAGCTGTCTGTACATGGGGTCTGGCTTTGCTTTTAATCCCCAGTCATTGTTACAAGGCATGTATAAAGAGTTTGACTTTGGCGTAAATCGAATGCTGCCTTCCAATAGGTGGCACTGCAGAGGTATTATTTTATCTCCCTTATTTGCATATTACCCAGAGGAGCATGAATGGCCTTTTGAGTCTCCTCACTCACCGTCTAGGTGCTCTCCCTAAGGAGAAAATATAGCATTTTTGACCTGTAGTCCAACACACATGAGACCCAGCGTCGCTCCCTGCGTCATCCTGTGACGTCACTTGGGTAACCCAGCCCCGGGGAGGCGTTACTGTAGTTCTACACACATTGTGCCCAGCGTCACTCCCTGTGTTATTCTGTGACATCACTTGGGTGACCCAGCCCTGGGGAGGCGTTACTGTAGTTCTACACACATGCAGCCTCGCGTCGCTCCCTGCGTTATCCTGTGACATCCCTTGGGTGACCCAGCCCTGGGGAGGCGTTACTGTAGTTCTACACACATGGAGCCCAGCGTCGCTCCCTGCAATATCCTGTGACATCACTTGGGTGACCCAGCCCCGGGGAGGCGTTACTGTAGTCCAACACACATGGGGCCCAGTGTCGCTCCCTGCGTTATCCTCTGACATCACTTGGGTGACCCAGCCCCGGGGAGGCTTTACTGTAGTCCTACACACATGGAGCCCAGCGTCGCTCTCTGCACCATCCTGTGACGTCACTTGGGTGACCCAGCCCCGGGGAGGCGTTAGTGTAGTCCTACACACATGGAGCCCAGCATCGCTCCGTGCCTCATCTTGTGACAACACTTGGGTGCGCCAGCCCTGGGGAGCTGTTACTGTAGTTCTACACACATGGAGCCCAGCGTCGTTCCCTACATTATCCTGTGACATCACTTGGGTGACCTCGCCCCGGGGAGGCGTTACTGTAGTCCAACACACATGGGGCCCAACGTCGCTCCCTGCGTTATCCTGTGACATCACTTGGGTGACCCAGCCACGGGAGGCATTACTGTAGTCCTACACACATGGAGCCCAGTGTCGCTCCCTGCGTTATTCTGTGACATCACTTGGGTAACGCAGCCCTGGGGAGGCGTTACTGTAGTCCAACACACATGGGGCCCAACGTCGCTCCCTGCGTTATCCTGTGAAATCACTTGGGTGACCCAGCTTCGGGGAGGCGTTACTGTAGTCCTACACACATGCTGCCCCGGGGTCGCTCCCTGCGTTATTCTGTGACATCACTTGGGTGACCCAGCTTCAGGGAGGCGTTACGGTAGTCCTACACACATGGGGCCCCACGTCGCTCACTGCGTTATCCTGTGACATCACTTGGGTGACCCAGCCCCAGGGAGGCGTTACTGTAGTCCAACACACATGGGGCCCAGCGTCGCTCCCTGCATTATCCTTTGACATTACTTGGGTGACCCAGCCCCGGGAGGCGTTACTGTAGTCCAAACACACATGGAGCCCAGCGTCGCTCCCTGCGTTATCCTGTGACATCACTTGGGTGACACAGCCCCGGGGAGGCGTTACTGTAGTCCTACACACATGGAGCCCAGCGTCGCTCCATGCGTCATCCTGTGACATCACTTGGGTGCTCCAGCCCTGGGGAGGCGTTACTGTAGTTCTACAAACATGGAGCCCAGCATCGCTCCCTGTGTTATCCTGTGACATCACTTGGGTGACCCAACCCCTGGGGAGGCTATACTGTAGTCCAACACACATGGGGCCCAGTGTCGCTCCCTGCGTTATCCTGTGACATCACTTGGGTGTGCCAGCCCCGGGGAGGCGTTACTGTAGTCCTACACACATGGGGCCCAGTGTCGCTCCCTGTGGTATCCTGTGACATCACTCTGGTGACCCAGCCCCGGGGAGGCGTTACTGTAGTCCTACACACATGGAGCCCAGCGTCGCTCCCTGCGTTATCATGTGACATCACTTGGGTGACCCAGCCCCGGGGAGGCGTTACTGTAGTCCTACACACATGGAGCCCAGCGTCGCTCCCTGCGTTATTCTGTGACATCACTTGGGTGACCCAGCCCCGGGGAGGCGTTACTGTAGTCCTACACACATGGAGCCCAGCGTCGCTCTCTGCGTTATCCTGTGACATCACTTGGGTGACCCAGCCCAGGGGCGGTGTTACTGTAGTCCAAAACACAGGGGGCCCAGCGTCGCTCCCTGCATTATCCTGTGACATCACTTGGGTGACCCAGCCCTGGGGCGGTGTTACTGTAGTCCAACACACATGGGGCCCAGCGTCGCTCCCTGCATTATCCTGTGACATCACTTGGGTGACCCAGCCCCGGGGAGGCGTTACTGTAGTCCAACAAACATGGGGCCCAACGTCGCTCCCTGCGTTATCCTGTGACATCACTTGGGTGACCCAGCCCAGGGGCGGTGTTACTGTAGTCCAACACACATGGGGCCCAGCGTCGCTCCCTACATTATCCTGTGACATCACTTGGGTGACCCAGCCCCGGGGAGGCGTTACTGTAGTCCAAGACACATGGAGCCCAGGATCGCTCCCTGCGTTATCCTGTGACATCACTTCGGTGACCCAGCCCCGGGGAGGCGTTACTGTAGTCCAACAAACATGGGGCCCAACATCGCTCCCTGCGTTATTCTGTGACATCACATGGGTGGCCAAGCCCCGGAGAGGTGTTACTGTAGTCCAACACACATGGGGCCCTGCGTCGCTGCCTGCAATATCCTGTGACATCACTTGGGTGACCCAGCCCCGGGGAGGCGTTACTGCAGTCCAACACACAGGGGGCCCAACGTCGCTCCCTGCGTTATCCTGTGACATCACTTTGGAGACCCAGCCCCGGGGAGGCTTTACTGTAGTCCTACACACATGGAGCCCAGCGTCGCTCCCTGCGTTATCCTGTGGTGTCACTTGGGTGCCCCAGCCCCGGGGAGGCATTACTGTAGTCCAAGACACATGGAGCCCAGCGTCGCTCCGTGCGTCATCCTGTGACATCACTTGGGTGCTCCAGCCCTGGGGAGGCGTTACTGTAGTTCTACACACATGGAGCCCAGCATCGCTCCCTGTGTTATCCTGTGACATCACTTGGGTGACCCAACCCCAGGGGAGGCGTTACTGTAGTCCAAAACACATGGAGCCCAGTGTCGCTCCCTGCGTTATCCTGTGACATCACTTGGGTGACCCAACCCCAGGGGAGGCGTTACTGTAGTCCAAAACACATGGAGCCCAGCGTCACTCCCTGCGTTATCCTGTGGTGTCACTTGGGTGAGCCAGCCTCGGGGAGGCGTTATTGTAGTCCAACACACATGGAGCCCAGCGTCGCTCCCTGCGTTATCCTGTGACATCACTTGGGGGACCCAGCCCCGGTGAGGCGTTACTGTAGTCCAACACACATGGGGCCCAACGTCGCTCCCTGCGTTATCCTGTGACATCACTTGGGTGACCCAGCCCAGGGGAGGCGTTACTGTAGTCCTACACACATGGAGCCCAGCGTCGTTTCCTGCTTTATCCTGTGACATCACTTGGGTGACCGAGCCCCGGAGAGACGTTACTGTAGTCCAAAACACAGGGAGCCCAGCGTCGCTCCCTGAATTATCCTGTGACATCACTTGGGTGACCCAGCTTCGGGGAGGCGTTACTGTAGTCCTACACACATGGAGCCCAGCGTCACTGCCTGCGTCATCATGTGACATCACTTGGGTGTGCCAGCCCTGGGGAGGCGTAACTGCAGTTCTACACATATGGAGCCCAGCGTCACTGCCTGCGTTATCTTGTGACATCACTTGGGTGCGCCAGCCCTGGGGAGGCGTTACTGTAGTCCCACACACATGGGGCCCAGCGTCGCTCCCTGCATCATACTGTGACGTCACTTGGGTGACCTAGCCTCGGGGAGACGTTACTGTAGTCCTACACACATGGAGCCCAGCGTCGCTCCGTGTCATTCTGTGACATCACTTGGGTGTGCCAGCCCCAGGGAGGTGTTACTGTAGTCCAACAGACATGGGGCCCAGTGTCGCTCCCTGCGTTATCCTCTGACATCACTTGGGTGACCCAGCCCCGGGGAGGCGTTACTGTAGTCCTACACACATGGAGCCCAGCGTCGCTCCCTGCACCATCCTGTGACAACACTTGGGTGCGCCAGCCCTGGGGAGGTGTTACTGTAGTTCTACACACATGGAGCCCAGCGTCGTTCCCTACATTATCCTGTAACATCACTTGGGTGACCAAGGCCCGGGGAGGTGATACTGTAGTCCAACACACATGGGGCCCAACGTCGCTCCCTGCGTTATCCTGTGACATCACTTGGGTGACCCAGCCATGGGAGGCATTACTGTAGTCCTACACACATGGAGCCCACTGTCGCTCCCTGCGTTCTTCTGTGACATCACTTGGGTGACCCAGCCCTGGGGAGGCGTTACTGTAGTCCTACGCACATGGGGACCCACGTCGCTCCCAGCGTTATCCTGTGACATCACTTGGGTGACCCAGCCCCGGGGAGGCGTTACTGTAGTCCAACACACATGGGGCCCAGCGTCGCTCCCTGCATTATCCTGAGACATGACTTGGGTGACCCAGCCCCGGGGAGGCGTTACTGTAGTCCAACACACATGGAGCCCAGCGTCGCTCCCTGCGTTATCCTGTGACATTACTTGGGTGACCCAGCCCCGGGAGGCGTTACTGTAGTCCAACACACATGGGGCCCAGCGTAGCTTCCTGCATTATCCTGTGACATCACTTGGGTGACCCAGTCCCGGGGAGGCGTTACTGTAGTCCAACACACATGGGGCCCAGTGTCGCTCCCTGCATTATCCTGTGACATCACTCGGGTGACCCAGCCCCGGGGAGGTGTTACTGTAGTCCTACACACATGGAGCCCAGCGTCGCTCCGTGCGTCATCCTGTGACATCACTTGGGTGCTCCAGCCCTGGGGAGGAGTTACTGTAGTTCTACAAACATGGAGCCCAGCATCGCTCCCTGTGTTATCCTGTGAAATCACTTGGGTGACCCAACCCCTGGGGAGGCTATACTGTAGTCCAACACACATGGGGCCCAGTGTCGCTCCCTGCGTTATCCTGTGACATCACTTAGGTGCGCCAGCCCCGGGGAGGCGTTACTGTAGTCCTACACACATGGGGCCCAGTGTCGCTCCCTGCGGTATCCTGTGACATCACTCTGGTGACCCAGCCCCGGGGAGGCGTTACTGTAGTCCTACACACATGGAGCCCAGTGTCGCTCCCTGCGTTATCCTGTGACATCACTTGGGTGACCCAGCCCGAGGGAGGCGTTACTGTAGTCCTACACACGAGGCCCAGTGTCGCTCCCTGCGTTATCCTGTGACATCACTTGGGTGTGCCAGCCCCGGGGAGGCATTACTGTAGTCCTACACACATGGAGCCCAGCGTCGCTCCCTGCGTTATCCTGCGGTGTCACTTGGGTGACCCAGCCCCGGGGAGGCGTTACTGTAGTCCAAGACACATGGAGCCCAGCGTCGCTCCCTGCGTTATCCTGTGACATCACTTGGGTGACCCAGCCCCGGGGAGGCGTTACTGTAGTCCAACAAACATGGGGCCCAACGTCGCTCCCTGCGTTATCCTGTGACATCACTTGGGTGACCCAGCCCCGGAGAGGTGTTACTGTAGTCCTACACACATGGAGCCCAGCGTCGCTCCCAGTGTCATCATGTGACATAACTTGGGTGCGCCAGCTCTGGGGAGGCTTTACTGTAGTCCAACACACATGGGGCCCAACGTCGCTCCCTACGTTATCCTGTGACATCACTTGGGTGACCCAGCTCCGGGGAGGCGTTACTGTAGTCCTACACACATGGAGCCCAGCGTCGCTCCCTGCGTCATCATGTGACATCACTTGGGTGCGCCAGCCCTGGGGAGGCGTTACTGTAGTCCTACACACATGGAGCCCAGTGTCGCTCCCTGTGTTATTCTGTGACATCACTTGGGTGACCCAGGCCTGGGGAGGCGTTACTGTAGTCCTACACACATGGAGCCCAGCGTCGTTTCCTGCGTTATCCTGTGACTTCACTTGGGCGACCCAGCCCTGGGGAGGCGTTACTGCAGTCCAACACACATAGGGCCCAGTGTCGCTCCCTGCGTTATCCTGTGATATCACTTGGGTGACACAGCCCTGGGGAGGCGTTACTGTAGTCCAACACACATGGAGCCCAGCGTCGCTCCCTGCGTTATCCTGTGACATCACTTGGGTGGGCCAGCCCCGGAGAGACGTTACTGTAGTCCAACACACAGGGAGCCCAGCGTCGCTCCCTGAATTATCCTGTGACATCACTTGGGTGACCCAGCTTCGGGGAGGCGTTACTGTAGTCCTACACACATGGAGCCCAGCGTCGCTCCCTGCGTCATCATGTGACATCACTTGGGTGTCCCAGCCCTGGGGAGGCGTTACTGTAGTCCAACACACATAGGGCCCAGCGTCGCTCCCTGCGTTATCCTGTGACATCACTTGGATGACCCAGCCCTGGGGAGGCGTTACTGTAGTCCAACACACATGGAGCCCAGCGTCGCTCCCTGCGTTATCCTGTGACATCACTTGGGTGTGCCAGCCCTGGGGAGGCGTAACTGCAGTTCTACACAAATGGGGCCCAGCGTCACTGCCTGCGTTATCTTGTGACATCACTTGGGTGCGCCAGCCCTGGGGAGGCGTTATTGTAGTCCTACACACATGGAGCCCAGCGTCGCTCCGTGTGTCATTCTGTGACATCACTTGGGTGTGCCAGCCCTGGGGAGGCGTTACTGTAGTCCTACACACATGGGGCCCAGCGTTGCTACCTGCGTTATCCTGTGATGTCACTTGGGTGACCCAGCCCCGGGGAGGCGTTACTGTAGTCCAACGCACATGCGGCCCAGTGTCGCTCCCTGCGTTATCCTCTGACATCACTTGGGTGACCCAGCCCCGGGGAGGCGTTACTGTAGTCCTACACACATGGAGCCCAGCATCGCTCCCTGCACCATCCTGTGACGTCGGGTGACCCAGCCCCGGGGAGGCGTTACTGTAGTCCTACACACATGGGGCCCAGCGTTGCTACCTGCGTTATCCTGTGATGTCACTTGGGTGACCCAGCCCCGGGGAGGCGTTACTGTAGTCCAACGCACATGCGGCCCAGTGTCGCTCCCTGCGTTATCCTCTGACATCACTTGGGTGACCCAGCCCCGGGGAGGCGTTACTGTAGTCCTACACACATGGAGCCCAGCATCGCTCCCTGCACCATCCTGTGACGTCGGGTGACCCAGCCCTGGAGAGGTGTTACTGTAGTTCTACACACATGGAGCCCAGCATGGCTCCCTGTGTTATCCTGTGACATCACTTGGATGACCGAACCCCTGGGGAGGCGTTACTGTAGTCCAACACACATGGGGCCCAGTGTCGCTCCCTGCGTTATCCTGTGACATCACTTGGGTGTGCCAGCCCTGGGGAGGCGTTACTGTAGTCCTACACACATGGGGCCCAGCGTCGCTCCCTGCGTTATCCTGTGACATCACTTGGGTGACCCAGCCCCGGGGAGGCGTTACTGTAGTCCTACACACGGAGCCCAGCGTCGCTCCCTGCGTTATCCTGTGACATCACTTGGGTGACCCAGCCCCGGGGAGGCGTTACTGTAGTCCTACACACATGGAGCCCAGCGTCGCTCCGTGCGTCATCCTGTGACATCACTTGGGTGCGCCAGCTCTGGGGAGGCGTTACTGTAGTCCTACACACATGGAGCCCAGCGTCGCTCCCTGCGTTATCCTGTGACATCACTTGGGTGACCCAGCCCGAGGGAGGCGTTACTGTAGTCCTACACACATGGAGCCCAGCGTCGCTCCCTGCGTTATCCTGTGACATCACTTGGGTGACCCAGCCCCGGGGAGGCGTTACTGTAGTCCTACACACATGGAGCCCAGCGTCGCTCCGTGCGTCATCCTGTGACATCACTTGGGTGCGCCAGCTCTGGGGAGGCGTTACTGTAGTCCTACACACATGGAGCCCAGCGTCGCTCCCTGCGTTATCCTGTGACATCACTTGGGTGACCCAGCCCGAGGGAGGCGTTACTGTAGTTCTACACACATGGAGCCCAGCGTCGCTCCCTGCGTTATCCTGTGGTGTCACTTGGGTGACCCAGCCCCGGGGAGGCGTTACTGTAGCCCAACATGTGATTGTTCTCAGCAAGAGAAACGACGTAATCTTGTAGATATGATACCTTTTAATGGCTAACAAAAATACATGATGTTATAATAGCGAGCTTTCGTACCAACGCAGGGTACTTCTTCCGGCTAAAATGGATTGGATCTGAAGAGGCATGCATATTTATACATACTTATAACATACATACTTATGACAAGGCACAGATATGGATGTGATTGGTTCGCACTTAAAAGGAGTTCTGCAAAACAGAAAACAAACTTTTTTTGTCTAGGCACTGATAGCGGAGTGAAAGTTTTATGATCCCTAAATTACTGTTGGAGGGGGGGAGGTCAGCAGGCTTGACTTTCTACAAGAGATACACAAACATTTTTAGCTAAATACTGATAAGGGAGTGAAAGTTAATGGCCCCTGAATTACTGTTGATGGGGGTCTTATCTGTGCAATCAAGTCTCACACTTCCCATTCACGCATAAATCCTGGGGAATAATTTAACCCAGTATTCAGCGTGTCAAAGGTTGTTATCAATTTATACTCCCAAATTCTTCTGTGGTTTTGTGACTTGAAACCACCCTTCAATATCAAAACTCTCATATCTCCTATGTCATGTCCGTGGTTAGAGAAGTGTTCGGCCACAGGTAATTCTCTTCTTCTGTGTTCAATCGTGTGGCGATGAGATCTCATCCTGGCTTTGAGTTTCTGTCCTGTTTCTCCAACATAAAGACCCCCAACAGGACATTTACTGCACATGATCAGGTACACAACATTGGACGAGGAACATGTAAATGTCCCTGGGATCTTATAGTCCTGCTGTGTGTTGGGAATCCGTATCCTGTCCGCAGTCAGTATATGTGAGCAGGTCTTACAGCTCCTTACATTACAGGGATAAGTTCCTTTTTGTGTGTCAGAGGGTAATGCACTCCTGATTATAAAGTTCCTCAAGTTAGGGGGTTGCCTGTAACACAGAAGCGGAGGGTCCGGGAATATGGTTTTCAGACGGTCATCCTTGTGCAGGGTATGGTGGAGTTTTCTTGCGGTTTTCCTTAGTACCTCTAGTTGCGGATTGTAGGTCACTACTAGAGGCACACGATTGTTTCTTTCCTTCTCCTTGTATTGGAGTAGTTGACTTCTGGGTATCCTGGTGGCTCTGGTGATTTGGTCATCAATTGAGGTGGGATGGTAGCCCTGATTTATAAATGTTCTTTTAAGATGGTACAAATGTTCCTCTCTGTCTGTTGGGTTGGAGCAGATCCGGTTGTATCTGATGGCCTGGCTGTAGACAATGGACTTTTTGATGTGTTTAGGATGGAAACTGTCCCATCTGAGGTATGTAGGCCGATCAATCGGTTTTTGGTAAAGGGATGTCTGTATTGAGTTATTTGAAATCTTTATGGTGGTGTCCAAAAAGTTGATTTCTGTATGCGAGTAGTTTAATGTCAGGTTTATAGTGGGGTGGAATGCATTGAATCTTTCATGGAATTTTATTAATTCTTGTTCGGTGTTGGTCCAGATGATCATGATGTCATCAATGTAGCGGAAGTAGGCCAGTGGTTTGCTGGGGCAGGAGGCCAGAAAGTCACTCTCCAGTTTTGCCATAAAAAGGTTGGCATATTGCGGTGCCATTTTACTGCCCATGGCAGTCCCTGTGAGTTGCAGGAATTTCTCTTTGCCAAAGGAGAAATAATTGTGTGTGAGAATGAATCTTGTGAGTTGTAGCACTGCATCAGAGGCGACCCCATTGGCCTCAAGGTGCGCCTGGCAGGCAGTCAGTCCATCCTCGTGTGGGATGTTGGAATACAAGGATTCCACATCCATAGTGGCCAGGATGGTGCCATTGGGGAGGGGACCTACAGTTGACAGTTTGTTCAGTAGGTCCGTGGTGTCTTGCAGGTAGCTGGTTGTGTTTCTCACCAGTGGTTTGAGGATGCCTTCCACCCATCCTGAGATTCCTTCAGTGAGGGTTCCCACACCTGAGATAATCGGTCTTCCTGGGTTGCCAGCTTTGTGTAGTTTTGGAAGCATGTAGAATGTCCCCACCTTGGGGTTCTCCGGTATCAAGTCCAGAAGTTTTGTGGAGCCCACAGACAGGCTTCTAATGACCCTTCTCAATTCCCTCACATATGTCTGAGTCGGGTCTTGATTCAGTTTGGTGTAGTATCTGGTGTCCGTCAGCTGTCTGTTTGCTTCCTTTTTGTAGTCCGATGTGTTCATGAGGACTATAGCACCACCCTTATCTGCAGGCTTAATTGTGATTTCCTTGTTGCTCTTAAGTGCATGGATGGCCCTTCTTTCCTGCATATTGATATTAAATGTTTCACTTCCATGCTTGTCCAGTATAGTGGATTGCACTGCATGCCTAAAGGAGTCTATGTATTTGTCCAAAGTGCGACTCCGGCCAGGAGGGGGCGTCCAATCAGACTTCTTTTTGGCCCCAAGTTTATCCTGTGTTTGTGTGCTTGAAAGGCCTGTGTCCTCTTTATCATGAAAGAATTCTTTCAGTCTTAGTCTTCTGAAATATTCCTCCATGTCACTACAAAGTTCCGTTTTGTCAAGTGTTTTAGTGGGACAGAATGAAAGTCCCCTGGAGAGGACACTGAGCTCCACCTTACTGGGGTTGTGAGATGACAGACATGGAGCCGAACGTCGCTCCCTGCGTTACTCTGTGACATCACTTGGGTGTGCCAGCCCCGGGGAGCGGTTACTGTAGTCCAACACACATGGGGCCCAGCGTCGCTCCCTGCGTTATCCTGTGACATCACTTGGGTGTGCCAGCCCCGAGGAGAATATATCTATATTACACTCAAGTTCGGCACTATGGAGCAATTCCAGCAACCTCATTGGTTCTGATTCACAATTCCAGCAACCTGATTGGTTGTTTGCATTTCCTGATTCAACCTGATTGGTTGTTAGTGCCGAACTTGAGTGTAGTATAGATATATGCCCCCGGGGAGGCGTTACTGTAGTTCTATACACATGGATCCCAGCGTCGCTACCCGGCCGCTGTGTGACGTCACTCACGTGCCCACAAGATACTGTCACTGCTCCATTTATTGAAATGAACCTCCACATATAAATGTATGCTCGAAGAAGAGCTTTGTGATGCCCCGAAACGCCTTGCATTGATGACTTGTATCATTGCACATCTCCCTGTATACTCCTAGTTGGTCTGATTGAAGAACTGTTTGCTGGCTACAATTTCAGTTTAAGGGGGAAAGGGGGGGGGGGGGTCTCAAGGATATGAGACTTCCCTCCGAAGGAAGTCAGCTGTCAATTTTGATTTGCCACCCTTTCTCCTTATGTTGGATCTTTCTTTTTACATTCACTTACACCTCCAGAGGAGAAGGAAAAGAAGACGAATGTGAAGGAGAAGAAACTTAAGGAAGAGGAGAATAATAATAAGTAAAATAAGGAGGAGCAGGAGAGAGGGAGAAGAAGAATTTGAAGATCATCTTCCTCTCCTTTGGAAAAAGAAACAGCAGGAGGACGACAAAGGAAGAAGCTTGGTGGCTTAGTGGCTAGTAGTGCTGCTTTGTAGTGCTGGAGTTCTCGGTTCAAATCCGAAAATGGACATCATCTACATGGAGTTTGTATGTTTTCTCCTTATATTCCTCTGAAGTAGGGAGAAGGAAGACGCAGCATGGTGGTTTGCAGTGCTGGAGTTCTAGGTTCAAGTCACTATGGAGTTTTTTTTTGAGTCTTAGGTTTAAATCTCTTCCTTGATGAGAATTGAACCTAGGACCCCAGCACTGCAAGGTGACAGTGCTAGCCACTGAGCCACATTCATTGAAAAACATTCACTCACACAATACTTTTGCGATCTTTGCTAAAATTCATGTTGGGATGACCTAATTTTAAGGTTCAGGCACTAAGTTGTAGCCTCAGGTGTAGCAGCCGCAGGTCTGGAGAGTAGTCAGGTAAGATCCAGGGGTCAGCAACGGGAGGTCTTGTGTCGCAGTACAAATGGAGAAAGCGGGTAGTGTTGTCAGAAGAGAAGCCAGAAGTCGGTATCAGGAGGTCTCAGTTTAGATAGCAGAGGAGCAGGCAGCAGTGGTTCAAGGTCTGTGTAGCACAATAATCATGCGCTGGTGCAGTGGCAGGCTTTTATAATGAGCCTAATTGGGAACAGAGGGCAGGGTTAGGAACGGAGCTGGGTTTGCAGCATCTGGTAACAAGACAGAGAGTAATGCAGGGGAAGTGTCCAAAGACTGGATTGATCAGTAGTAAGACCTACTGACTGGAGTGCAGGAGGTCCCCGGTTCGATTCCTTGCATCAACCCTGTTTTGCAAAAATTGGCCTGATTTTATTGCTTATAGTGAGCAGTCCGCTGAGCAACATTCATTGAGGAGCCAACACCAGCACACAAAAAAACCTTGTCTAGCAGGCTGCAGAAGAAAACAGATTTGTTTTAAAGGGCTTGTCCAGTTGTAAACTACTGATGGTTTATCCTCAGGATAGGTCATCAATAGTAGATTGGCGGGCGTCTGCTGCATAGGACCTGTTCTCTAGACTGGTGTGTAAATATACTGAGCTGATTTCTAAAGAACGCAGACAGCTCAGTACCCACGGTAGTTGCCAGACTTGTTATTGCCGACACTGAAGTGAGTGGGAACTTTGCCTGCAATACCAAGCCTGGCCACTACAGTGGAAATAGCGTACTGGGCCAGAGAACAGCAGATCAGAAGGCATTCCAGATGGCAGACACCCACCGATCTATTACTGATGACCTATCCTGAGGATACACCATCAAAAGTTTACAACTGGACAACCCCTTTAAATGCTGAAAAACGGACACTGAGTGGAAAGCATTTATCTTTTTATTTTGACGGATCCATTTTATAAATCTGCCAAAAAAATGTGAAGCTTTTATGTTTCACTTCCATTTTTCTGATCTCCGTTTTTAGTTAAACTGGATCAGAATAAAAAAAAAGAAAAAGTTAGTGTGTACGTAGCCTTATATATACCGGGGGCTAGTTACAAAACAAACCAAAAAAAGCTCATTTTAGTGGCCCTTGATCAATTATTGGTTATGACATGTCATTGCAAAGTCAAATGACTTACCTGCAGTGGCACCTTCACTTGGCAAAGTGCTCTGTAAAGTATCCCTTGAGGTTGCCTGTGCTCCACCAGAGTCCTCGTCCTGAGGGTGGTGCCTACTGGTAGACCCGGATGGTATGTTTCTTCTCTGCCAGATTTCCTCGGTTTCGTCTCCTTCACATAACACTTCTGCTCCACTATGATCTCCCTCTTTATTTCTGCTGATGTTCACATTTGGAAGGGAACAAGGGCTGAAGAAGGAAGCCTGCACCTCTAAATCACTTGAAGGCCCAGATTCGAAAGCAGATGCCCCATATCCCTCAAAGTTTGAGCAAAGGGCGGGGCTCTCTGAACTGTCTACAGACGAAGAACATGTACTTTGTGTAAAACTTCCAGAAGAAACATTAAAATTAAAAATATTACCCCTCCCCTCATTCTCTGTCCGTTCCTCAACACCGCCGCTGGCGTCACAGGCGGCTTCGCCACTAATTAAGCTGTGTGCTCCTATTTCAGATGCTACCTGAGAAGGTGCACATAATGTAGTATCAGACACATTGGTATCAATGTCACTTATGCTGAGTTCACTTGTTTCGAGCACCTCATGGTTTGCATGTGAGGGTTCCGGTGTTCCCTCACAGATACACAACGTAGTATCTACCTCCTCAGTAACATTGTTACTGACTGCCGTACTCTCAACTTCCTCTGCAACCGCTCCCAACGTTGGTTGTGGTTGTGCATCTAACGTCTGAGCGTCACCTCCTGAGTTATCGGACATTTGTGAATTCGGCTGTGCACTTTCAGCGCTGCTTTCTTCCTCTTGACTTGAAGATATATTTAAGCAACTGTCATTTTTTGCATTTATGCTACATTTTAAAACAAGTCCACCCTCTTCCAGTAATGGCGAATGACACATCACATCTTGCCGAAATTCATGATCTTCTTCGTCTGAATCAATGTGGAGCATTGCATTGAGTCTCGTATCGGTGGGAAAACTGCTCCGAAGCTTTGGTGAAGCTCCAAGTGGACGATCACAAGTGACGGCGGCGGTAGCACAAGTTCTAGCGTTATTATTATTCTGTTCAAGGGCATCAAGGTAATCATTAAGAGAGTCCTGGCGATTTCGAATAGGCGATGTCCTTGAAGAAGTGCTAGTTGCCTCATTACAGTCTGCTTCAACAGTGATGCTTGATCTCATCCCATCCAGTAAAGATTCTGCATGTAGAGGGCCATTGGAATATGCAGAAGGTGAATCTTGACCTGCAGGGCTATCTTCATCATCGGAAGGTGTACCGAGATCTCCATTAATATTGTGAGCAGCAAGTAGGGTGCCGACTGCCTCGGGCGAAGCATCTGTGAAGACATTGAAAAAGAGAATACTACAAATGTTACATACAGAGATGCACCAAGCCTCTATGCTGCCTGAGATGAAGCGTGGAATACCTCCACTCCTTGTAACTCCCCGCAGGCAATGAAAGTGTCCACACATAACAGATATTTTAACCACTGAAACTTGTCGGAAGTGACAGACCTAAAGTGACTCCAGTGGTGTCGCAAATAATTAGTGTCCCCCTTAGTGCGCTCCATAAAAACGGTCACCCCCTTAATTGCCCCAGTATTGTAATAGTAACCCAGTTAGCGGCCCAAGTAGTAATAGTGATATTGTGGGCCGCAATAGTAATAGTGACCCCCACAGTGGCCTCAGTAGTAATACTGAGCACTAAAGCCGTCCCTGTTGTAATAGCAACCTCCATAATGGGTTCAACAGTAAAAGTGGCCCTCACTGTGGCCCCAGTAGTAATAGTGTCCCCTATATAGGCCTCAGCAGTAATAATGGCTCCAGTAGCAATAGTGTCCCCCACAGTGACCGCAGTTGTAATAGAGACCCACATAGTGGCCCCAGTAGTAATTGTGTCCCCCACAGTGACCCCAGTAGTAATAAAGACTCACACAGTGGCCGCAGTAGTAATTCTTTCCCCCACAGTGGCCCCAGTAGTAATAGTAACCCACATTGTGGCCCCAGTAGTAATAGTGACCCCCATAGTGGCCTCAGTAGCAATAGGGCCCCCTATATTGGTCCTATTAGTAATAGTGACCCCCATAGTGGCCTCAGTAGCAATAGGGCCCCCTATCGTGGTCCTATTACCAATGATGACCCCCCCATAGTGGCCCCAGTAGTAATGGTGCCCCTCACAGAGGTGCCAGTAGTAACAGCGTCCCCCATAAGTTTACTGAAAGAACTCAGACAGCCCTGTAACTTGTGAGCACTGTGTGGCAGTCTAATAGCCTGTAAAGCGGACTTGGAACTGGGACTAATGAATCGCTGACTACAATGGCGTGTAATACACTATAATGGCATTATAGACATCCAGGTAAAGGTCACCTGCTCATCAGATTTGCTTACCATCGTGAATTGATGATGTTATTTCAACTTTGAACTGTAAATATCCGCTTACATGATCAGTTGGAAGTCTTCTTCCCAGATTATAACTTAGGACCTGGTCACTGAAAGCAGACAAAAGGTAAGTACTCAGGTGTGTCTGTGCTCCCAAGTACCATTAACAACTACAGAATCCAACTAAATACATGTACAGCTTAAATCCACACACACTTTAATTCTCTTTTCTATGTTTAGGGTAGTTCTAGTGCTGGTTAAAGGGGTTGTCCAGTTGTAAACTATGAATGGCCTATCCTGAGGAGAGGCCATCAATAGTCGATAAGCGGGGGTTCCCTTCCTGGGGCACCTGCCAATCAGCCGTTCGTCTGAGCACTGAGATAATTTCTGCAAGAAGCAAACTACTCTATTCCCAGCCAGCCATGGTATTACAGGCACAGTTCCCATTGAAGTGAATAGGAGCTTTGTGTGCAATACCAAGCTTAGCCACTGCAGTGAGAATGGAGCTGTCTGCTTCCTGCAGAAATCAACTCTGTGCAGAATCACACCATCCCAGAAACATTGAAGCGTTTACATGGCAGAAATATTGTTTATTGACTACTTTGGGGGCGCAAGGGTATTTGGAGGGCGGATAGTTGGAATTTCTACCCCACCAGAATACACGCTTATTGGTTAAAAGTCCACTGAACGTAAAAAATACGTGTGAATGCTCGCTGCTGCGGTCTCTCGCTGAACAGTTGTTGCAGAAACAAGTGTATCTTCGAAAAATACAAGCACTCAGACACCGCATCAGCGAGTGTATCTACAAAGAACACAAGCGGTCAGACACCGCGGCAGGGAGTGTATCTACACAGAACACAAGCGGTCAGACACCACTGCAGGGAGTGTATCTACAAAGAACACAAGCGATCAGACACCGCGGCTGGGAGTGTATCTACGAAGAACACAAGCGGTCAGGCACCGCGGCAGGGGGTATATCTACAAAGAACACAAGCGGTCAGATACCGCAGCAGGGAGTTTATCTACAAAGCACACAAGCAGTCAGACACCGCCGCAGTGAGTGTATTTACAAAGAACACAAGCGGTCAGACACCGCGGCTAGGAGTGTATCTACGAAGAACACAAGCAGTCAGGCACCGCAGCAGGGGGTGTATCTACAAAGAACACAAGTGGTCAGACACAACGGCTGGGAGTGTATCTTCGAAGAACACAAGCGGTCAGGCACCGCGGCAGGGGGTGTATCTACAAAGAACACAAGCAGTCAGACACCGCGGCAGGGGGTGTATGTACAAAGAACACAAGTGGTCAGACACCGCGGCAGGGAGTGCATCTACGAAGAACACAAGTGGTCAGGCACCGCGGCAGGGAGTGCATCTACGAAGAACACAAGTGGTCAGACACCGCGGCAGGGAGTGCATCTACGAAGAACACAAGCGGTCAGACACCGCGGCAGGGAGTGTATCTATGAAGAACACAAGCAGTCAGATACCGCAGCAGGGAGTTTATCTACAAAGAACACAAGCGGTCAGACACCGCGGCTGGCAGTGTATCTACGAAGAACACAAGCAGTCAAGCACCGCGGCAGGGGGTGTATCTACAAAGAACACAAGTGGTCAGACACAACGGCTGGGAGTGTATCTACGAAGAACACAAGCAGTCAGGCACCGCGGCAGGGGGTGTATCTACAAAGAACACAAGCAGTCAGACACCGCGGCAGGGGGTGTATGTACAAAGAACACAAGTGGTCAGACACCGCGGCAGGGAGTGCATCTACGAAGAACACAAGCGGTCAGATACCGCGGCAGGGAGTGCATGTACGAAGAACACAAGCGGTCAGATACCGCGGCAGGGAGTTTATCTACAAAGCACACAAGCGGTCAGACACCGTGGCAGGGAGTGTATCTATGAAGAACACAAGCAGTCAGACACCGCGGCAGGGAGTGTATCTACGAAGAACACAAGCGGTCAGATACCGCGGCAGGGAGTTTATCTACAAAGCACACAAGCGGTCAGACACCGCAGCAGTGAGTGTATTTACAAAGAACACAAGCACTCAGACATAACGGCTGGGAGTGTATCTACGAAGAACACAAGCGGTCAGATACCGCGGCAGGGAGTTTATCTACAAAGCACACAAGCGGTCACACACCGCCGCAGGGAGTGTATCTATGAAGAACACAAGCGGTCAGATACCGCGGCAGGGAGTGCATCTACGAAGAACACAAGCGGTCAGATACCGCGGCAGGGAGTTTATCTACAAAGCACACAAGCGGTCAGACACCGTGGCAGGGAGTGTATCTATGAAGAACACAAGCAGTCAGACACCGCGGCAGGGAGTGTATCTACGAAGAACACAAGCGGTCAGATACCGCGGCAGGGAGTTTATCTACAAAGCACACAAGCGGTCAGACACCGCAGCAGTGAGTGTATTTACAAAGAACACAAGCACTCAGACATAACGGCTGGGAGTGTATCTACGAAGAACACAAGCGGTCAGATACCGCGGCAGGGAGTTTATCTACAAAGCACACAAGCGGTCACACACCGCCGCAGGGAGTGTATCTATGAAGAACACAAGCAGTCAGACACCGCGGCAGGGAGTGCATCTACAAAGAACACAAGCGATCAGACACCGCGGCAGGGAGTGTATCTACGAAGAACACAAGCGATCAGACACCGCGGCAGGGAATGCATCTACGAACAACACAAGCGGTCAGACACCGCGGCAGGGAGTTTATCTACAAAGAACACAAGTGGTCAGACACCGCGGCAAGGAGTGTATCTACAAAGAAAACAAGCAGTCAGACACCGCGGCAGGGAGTGCATCTACGAAGAACATAAGTGGTCAGACACCGCAGCAAGGAGTGTATCTACAAAGAAAACAAGCAGTCAGACACCGCGGCAGTGGGTGTATCTAACAATAATAATAATAATAAACTTTATTTGTATAGCGCCAACATATTCCGCAGCGCTTACATAGACAGGGGATACAGAAAGACAAAAGTACAAACATTACAGAACCACGGTTACAAAGTAATCAATTTATGGAAACAATAGGGGTGAGGGTCCGGCTCCAACAAGCTTACATACTACAAGTAATGGGGGGATACAGAAGGTAAAGGGGCTGGAGATGTGCACTGTATAGCGAGGTGGAGAGTGAGGGGTGATATACACATAGACAATGGTCAGACATTCAGCCGTGTGACGGCAGAAACAGTATGACTGCAGGAGCGGTTTATGATGGCTAGCAGGGATTGCAGTCAGTAGGTCAGGGAGCATGTTATCAGGCGGAGTACAGAGGGGTTTGTTTAGGGAATTCGGTATGCCTCCCTGAAGAGGTGCGTTTTTAGAGCACGTCTGAAGTTCTGCGAGTCCTGGATTGCTCGGGTAGCCTTTGGTAGTGTGCTCCAGAGGACCGGTGCTGCTCTGGAGAAGTCTTGGAGGCGGGAATGAGAAGTTCGAATTAAAGGGGAGCTCAATCTGGTTTCGTTAGCAGAGCGGAGAGCCCGGGCTGGTTGATGGATTGAGATGAGGGAGGCGATATAGGGGGGCGCTGCACTGTGGAGGGCTTTGTGGATGAAGGTGGCGAGTTTAAATTGAATTCTGTATTTAATGGGCAGCCAGTGCAGTGACCGGCACAGGGCAGAGGCGTCCGAGTAGCGGCTGGACAGGAAGATGAGCCTGACTGCCGCATTCAGGATGGACTGGAGAGGGTAGAGTCTGGTGCAGGGGAGGCCGATCAGCAACGAGTTGCAATAATCGAGCCGGGAGTGGATTAGGGCAACAGTAAGCGTTTTTAGCGTGTCCACAGTGAGAAAAGAGCGGATTCTTGCGATGTTCTTGAGGTGCAGCTGACATGTTCGGGCCAGAGATTGGATGTAGGGGGTAAAAGAGAGATCAGAATCAAATATGACTCCAAGGCAGCGGGCATGTTGTCTAGGAGTTATGGTGGCGCCACACACTGAGATGGAGATGTCAGGAGGAGGTCGGTTAGTGGAGGGTGGAAATACCAGCAGGTCAGTTTTAGAGAGGTTTAGTTTTAGGTAGAGAGAGGACATGGTGTTAGAGACAGCGGACAGACAGTTAGTGATGTTTTGGAGTAAAGGTACAGAGATGTCACGGGAAGAGGTGTATAGCTGGGTGTCATCAGCGTACAGGTGGTATTGGAGGCCAAATCTCCAGATGGTTTGTCCAATAGGGGCTGTGTAGATAGAGAAAAGAAGGGGGCCGAGGACAGAGCCCTGGGGGACCCCAACAGCAAGGGGAAGAGGAGGGGAGGTAGAGCCAGCAAAGGAGACACTGAAAGAGCGGTCAGATAGGTAGGAGGAGAACCAGGAGAGGGCAGTATCCTTTAGGCCAATGGAGCGTAGCATACTGAGGAGTTTGTGGTCAACAGTGTCAAATGCTGCGAAGAGGTCGGTAGGGAGTAATCGCCCCTCGATTTGGCTGTCAGTAGATCATTGGATACCCTTGTAAGGGCAGTTTCTGTCGAGTGTTGAGGTCGAAAGCCAGACTGTAGGGGGTCTAGGAGAGAGTGCTCTGATAGGTAAGCTTACAAGGCGGGAGTAAACCAGCCGTTCTAGTAGTTTGGAGATGAAGGGGAGGTTTGAGATGGGTCGGTAGTTGGCAGCATCAGTCGCGTCCAGAGTCGGCTTCTTTAGCAGTGGGGATATGGTGGCGTGTTTGAAAGAAGAGGGAAAGATGCCAGAGGTCAGAGAGAGGTTGAATATAGTGGTGAGATGGGAGATGACCACTGGGGAGAAGGAACGCAGGAGGTGTGAGGGGAGGGGGTCGCTAGCGCAGGTGGTGGGGCGAGCAGAGAAGAGCAATTTGGAGACTTCTTCCTCTGTCGCTGGTCTGAGTACAGACAGTGAGCAGGCGCTAGATGCAGTGCTGACAAGACTAGGGTCAGGGCTAGTCTGGGATTGGGAAGTTATTTCCTGACGGATGTCATCAATTTTCTTTTTGAAGTAAGCAGCCAGCTCTTCGGCACTGAGATCCGTCACCGGGGGCTGTGGTTTAGGGCTGAGAAGGGAGTGAAAAGTATCAAAGAGCCGTTTAGGGTTGTGGGATAGTAAGGAAACTAGAGAGGTGAAATAGACTTGTTTGGCATGGTGGAGGGCAAGGTTGTAGGTTCTGAGCATGAATTTGTAGTGGAGGAAGTCTGCGGACGTTTGCGATTTCCTCCACAGCCGTTCAGTATCTACGAAGACCACAAGCGGTCAGACAACGCGGCAGGGAGTGTATCTATGAAGACCACAAGCGGTCAGACACCGCGGCAAAGAGTGTATCTACAAAGAAAAAAAGCAGTCAGACACCGCGGCAGGGAGTGTATCTACGAAGAACACAAGCAGTCAGACACCGCGGCAGGGAATGCATCTACGAACAACACAAGCGGTCAGACACCACGGCAGGGAGTGTATCTACAATGAAAACAAGCAGTCAGACACCGCGGCAGGGGGTGTATCTACGAAGAACACAAGCAGTCAGACACCGCGGCAGGGAATGCATCTACGAACAACACAAGCGGTCAGACACCACGGCAGGGAGTGTATCTACAATGAAAACAAGCAGTCAGACACCGCGGCAGGGGGTGTATCTACGATGAACACAAGTGATCAGACACCGCGGCAAGGAGTGTATCTACAAAGAAAACAAGCAGTCAGACACCGCGGCAGGGGGTGTATCTACGAAGAACACAAGCGGTCAGACACCGTGGCAGGGAGTGTATCTACGAAGAACACAAGCGGTCAGACACCGCGGCAGGGAGTGTATCTACGAAGCCCACAAGCGGTCAGACACCGCGGCAGGGAGTGTATCTACGAAGACCACAAGCGGTCAGACACCGCGGCAGGGAGTGTATCTACGAAGAACACAAGCGGTCAGACACCGCGGCAGGGAGTGTATCTACGAAGACCGCAAGCGGTCAGACACCGCGGCAGGGAGTGTATCTACGAAGAACACAAGCGGTCAGACACAGCGGCAGGGAGTATATCTACGAAGACCACAAGCGGTCAGACACCGCGGCAAAGAGTGTATCTACAAAGAAAAAAAGCAGTCAGACACCGCGGCAGGGAGTGTATCTACGAAGAACACAAGCAGTCAGACACCGCGGCAGGGAATGCATCTACGAACAACACAAGCGGTCAGACACCACGGCAGGGAGTGTATCTACAATGAAAACAAGCAGTCAGACACCGCGGCAGGGGGTGTATCTACGAAGAACACAAGTGATCAGACACCGCGGCAAGGAGTGTATCTACAAAGAAAACAAGCAGTCAGACACCGCGGCAGGGGGTGTATCTACGAAGAACACAAGCGGTCAGACACCGTGGCAGGGAGTGTATCTACGAAGAACACAAGCGGTCAGACACCGCGGCAGGGAGTGTATCTACGAAGCCCACAAGCGGTCAGACACCGCGGCAGGGAGTGTATCTACGAAGACCACAAGCGGTCAGACACCGCGGCAGGGAGTGTATCTACGAAGAACACAAGCGGTCAGACACCGCGGCAGGGAGTGTATCTACGAAGACCGCAAGCGGTCAGACACCGCGGCAGGGAGTGTATCTACGAAGAACACAAGCGGTCAGACACCGCGGCAGGGAGTGTATCTACGAAGAACACAAGTGGTCAGACACCGCGGCAGGGAGTGTATCTACAAAGAAAACAATCAGTCGGACACCGCGGCAGGGGGTGTATCTACGAAGAACACAAGTGATCAGACACCGCGGCAAGGAGTGTATCTACAAAGAAAACAAGCAGTCAGACACCGCGGCAGGGAGTGTATCTACGAAGAACACAAGCGGTCAGACACCGCGGCAGGGAGTGTATCTACGAAGAACACAAGCGATCAGACACCCCGGCAGGGAGTGCATCTACAAAGACCATGAGCGTTCAGACACCGCGGCAGGGAGTGTATCTACAAAGAACACAAGTGGTCAGACACCACAGCAGGGAGTGTATCTATAAAGAACACAAGCAGTCAGACACTGCGGCAGGGAGTGTATCTATGAAGAACACAAACGGTCAGACACCGCGGTAGGGAGTGTATCTATGAAGAGCACAAGCAGTGAGACACAGCAGGAGGGAGTGTATCTACGAAGAGTACAAGCGGTCAGACACCGCGGCAGGCTGCGTAACTACGAAAAACACCAGCGGTCTGACACAGCGGCAGGGAGTGTATCTATGAAGAGCACAAGCAGTCAGACACCGCGGCAGGGAGTGTATCTATGAAGAGCACAAGCGGTCAGACATCGCGGCAGGGAGTGTATCTATGAAGAGCACAAGCGGTCAGACATCGCGGCAGGGAGTGTATCTCTGGATTCTGGAGGGGGGGGATGTCACAAGGTGTAGAGCCGACAACGGGATCTAGTGGGGAACATCACCGATGTAGAGCTGACAACGGGGTCTGGTGGGGGGATGTCACCAGGTGTAGAGCTCACAACGGGGTCTGACGGGGGGATGTCACCGTGTGTAGAGCTGACAACAGGGTCTGGCGGGGGGGATGTCACCAGGTGTAGAGCTCACAACGGGGTCTGGTGGCGGGACGTCACCAGGTGTAGAGCTGACAATGGGGTATGGTGGGGTAATGCCACCGGGTGTAGAGCTGACAACGGGGTCTGACGGGGAAGGGGGGTCACCAGGTCTAGAGCTGAAAACAGGGTCTATCAGGGGAATTTCACTAGGTGTAGAGCCAACAACAGGGTCTGGTGGGGGGATGACACCAGGTGTAGAGCTGACAGCGGGGTCTGACGGGGGGGATGTCACCAGGTGTAGAGCTGACAACGGGGTCTGGTGGCGGGACGGCACCAGTTGTATAGCTGACAACAGAGTCTGGCAGGGGATAGTCACCAGGTGTACAGCTGACAACGGGTTCTGGTGAGGGGATGTCACCAGGTGTAGAGCTGACAACGGGGTCTGGTGGAGGGATGTCACCAGGGGTAGAGCTGACAACGGGGTCTGGCGGGGGGGGGGGGGGGGGATGTCACCAGGTGTAGAGCTGACAACGGGGTCTGGTGGCGGCATGGCACCAGTTGTAGAGCTAAAAATGGGGTCTGGCAGGGGAATTTCACTAGGTGTAGAGCCAACAACAGGGTCTGGTGGGGGGATGACACCGGGTGTAGAGCTAGCAACTGGGCCTGGCGGGGGGATGACACCAGGTGTACAGCTGACAACGGGGTCTGACGGGGGGGATGTCACCAGGTGTAGAGCTAACAACGGGGTCTGGTGGCGGGACGGCACCAGTTGTAGAGCTGACAACAGAGTCTCGCATGGGATAGTCACCAGGTGTAGAGCTGACAACAGGGCCTGGTGGGGGGATGTCACCAGGTATAGAGCTGACAACGGGGTCTGGTGACGGGACGTCACCAGGTGTAGAGCTGACAATGGGGTATGGTGGTGGGATGTCACCAGGTGTAGAGCTAACAACGGGTCTGGTGGCAGGACGTCACCAGTTGTAGAGCTGGCAACAGCGTCTGGCGGGGGAATGTCACCAGGTGTAAAGCTGACAACGGGGTCTGGTGGGGGGGGGGGGTGTCAACAGGTGTAGAGCTGACAACTGGGTCTGGTGGTGGGATGTCACCAGGTGTAGAGCTGACAAGGGGGTCTGGTGGAGGGATGTCACTAGGTGTAGAGCTGACAACGAGGTCTGGTACGGGGGATGTCAAAAGGTGTAGCGCTGACAATGAGGTCTGGTGAGGGGATGTCACCAGGTGTAGAGCTGACAATGGAGTCTGGTGGTGGGATGTCACCAGGTGTAGAGCTGACAATGAGGTCTGGTGACGGGACGTCACCAGGTGTAGAGCTGACAATGGGGTATGGTGGTGGGATGTCACCAGGGGTAGAGCTGACAACGGGGTCTGGCGGGGGGGGGGGGATGTCACCAGGTTTAGAGCTGACAACGGGGTCTGGCGGTGGGATGTCACCAGTTGTAGAGCTGACAACTTGGTCTGGTGGTGGGATGTCACCAGGTGTAGAGCTGACAACGGGGTCTGGTGGCGGGAAGTCACCAGGTGTAGAGCTGACAATGGGGTCTGGCGGGGGAATGTCACCAGGTGTAGAGCTGACAACAGGGTCGGGCGGGGGGATGTCACTGGGTGTAGAGCTGACAACGGGGTCTGGTGACGGGACGTCACCAGGTGTAGAGCTGACAATGGGGTATGGTGGTGGGATGTTACCAGGTGTGGAGCTGACAATAGGGTCTGGTGGTGGGATGTCACCAGGTATGGAGCTGACAACGGGGTCTGGTGGTGGGATGTCACCAGGTGTAGAGTTGACAACGGTGTTTGGCGGGGGGGTGGGGGGATGTCACCAGGTGTAGAGCTGACAATGGGGTCTGGCGATGGGATGTCACCAGGTGTAGAGCTGACAACTGGGTCTGGTGGTGGGATGTCACCAGGTGTAGAGCTGACAACGAGGTCTGGTGGGGGAAGGCCCCTGGTGCAGAGCTGACAACGGGGTCTGGTGGTGGGACGTCACCAGGTGTAGAGCTAACAACGGGGTCTGGTGGCAGGACGTCACCAGTTGTAGAGCTGGCAACAGCGTCTGGCGGGGGAATGTCACCAGGTGTAGAGCTGACAACGGGGTCTGGTGGGGGGGGGGGGGGTGTCAACAGGTGTAGAGCTGAAAACTGGGTCTGGTGGTGGGATGTCACCAGGTGTAGAGCTGACAAGGGGGTCTGGTGGAGGGATGTCACTAGGTGTAGAGCTGACAACGAGGTCTGGTACGGGGGATGTCAAAAGGTGTAGCGCTGACAATGAGGTCTGGTGAGGGGATGTCACCAGGTGTAGAGCTGACAATGGAGTCTGGTGGTGGGATGTCACCAGGTGTAGAGCTGACAATTGGGTCTGGTGTTTCATCCCATCGTATGGGATGAACGAGAAAGCCATATTTGTCTCCCCAACACACCCATCTTCCCTTGCATCACTATCTGAAGCTCCTCAGGTAATGGAGGCAAATCCCTCAACACATCTACGGGATCTGGTGGGCAGCGGCCGCGGACGCTGACTGCAGTCATTGAGGCCAGAAGGGCCAAAATTGGGATGTAAAATAGGAATAACATCTAATTTCATGGCCTTCTATGTGTCCCAGTACTTCTGCGAGCACAGGTTACGTACAGACCACACGGGTACATCCTGCAGATGTGAACACAGCTTTGCATGGATCCTATGCAGGAAGCTTTTTGGATGCTTCTTTAGAGCCATTATCATCTGGCCCGGAGATTTGGCGGGATATGAGGGGACGGAAGAGCTTCATCAAGGGCTTTTCTGGTTGAGTTGCTTTGTTCTCCTCCTTTGTAACACAAAAACATGCTTCAAGCACTGCTAACAGATTTTCTGCTCCGATGACGACTTCTACTTCACAAAGCCGGCACCGTCATCATGGAGGAGCGCGGACATGGCACTGCATATAGTAGCAGTGCAGTGCAGGGGGAAACACAACAGGCCACCACCAACTGCTGAACAGAGAATGAAGTACTGGCATTCTGCTGCTCACACAGGACACCTCTGACCTGGTCAGCTGCACCAATTTATGTCCACCATCTGTCCTGCTCAGGTGTAACTCCGTGAGGAACGAACCGGATCTGCATAACGGATGCTAGTAACCTCCGCGATATATACCTTCCGTCCCTCACTTCACCTCTCACCCTGCCACAATATATATGTGCAGGGTAGTCAGATAATTGATTTAAAGGGGATTTCTCAATGGGTGAAGTCAACGAGGTGGGCTGATCCCCGGTTTTGCTTCTATACTTATCTCCCATCTGAATAGGCTTTTCTCTAGTCTGGCTCCGTGAATATGTCAAGTGGGTGGTCCTCACCGCTCACTCTCTCAATGGGTAACAACAGACTAGACTGACAGTCCTATGTGACTTATAGTTAACAACACCCTCATGAAAACCTTCGATGTATCCAAAATGACACGTGGCAACGCCGAATGAGCAGCCCCTAACAAACCGAAATGTAATATGAGGGTAAAGCCTGCGATGGGATCTCTAAGAGCCATTCCTATACACAGTGTCACCGTAGATGTAAGCAGCTACGAGGCGGCCAGCAGTGGCAGCACCATGGAGATCTACCGCCTTATTATCAGCATATGGGTGCATTCACACGGATGAACGCGACATCGGTCGGAGAAACTTCTACCAATAAGGAAGCTTGTAAAATTGCGAAGTTTGCTGCGAGCATGTAGAGATTTGTGAGAAAATCGTATCGCTGTACAACATCAGTCCAGCCTGCGAACAAGTCACTGCACCAGAATTGGAGGCGTTACTCAGCAAGAAAAGGAAGGGGACCGCTGACAGAGGCGGACCGCCCATCGGATGGTCTGCAGCTCATTAGCATAGTATATGCATATGGCGCGGGAGAAACTTATTGGCCGATATCTTGACGTGGGAGACTGGCAATAAATAAGGTAACGCTGATGTGCCAGCGGGTTTGTAGCATTACAGTAAGCCCACGGTGGGCAGCAGATGTACGTGCAGTAAGAGACCGCCACCAGATGGATCTAAGAGACCGCCGCCGGATGGATCTAGGAGACCGCCGCCGGATGGATCTAAGAGACCGCCGCCGGATGGATCTAAGAGACCGCCGCCGGATGGATCTAAGAGACCGCCGCCGGATGGATCTAAGAGACCGCCGCCGGATGGATCTAGGAGACCGCCGCCGGATGGATCTAGGAGACCGCCGCCGGATGGATCTAGGAGACCGCCGCCGCCGGATGGATCTAGGAGACCGCCGCCGGATGGATCTAAGAGACCGCCGCCGGATGGATCCGAGGAGCTCGAGGGATTCCATAGACTCATACTGAGAGACATAGGCTAGCTGAGGCGTAATGGAGGAGGCTGTGCCCCTGCTGTCCCCACATGTCTTCATCATCTCCTGCTCCTCCATAAGATCCTTGACTGCCTATTCTCTCCCCTCTGTCAGGCCAGTTATGGGCATGGTAGACAGGTGGGCATGAGTGGGTAGTAAGCACTATGGGTGCCAGCATGTGTAGGGCTGGGGGCTGTGGAGCTGCGGAAGGGCCCCCAGATGGCCACCGAACTGCCCATAGGTGAGCTAATAGAACCCCCCAATGCATAAGTCAGGAGGTGCTCTACACTGGAAACCCACCCTTGTACCAGCAGTGCAGGAGCGCAGCGCATCACCAGCACATTCGTTAAGGAATATTTACCCAATTGCATGTCTTTCCAAGAGCCTCTGCACCGGAATGGTCAATTTTCCCAGAAATCTTTTGATGATCGGACGACTTTTGGCAAATTTATCTTTTAGTTCAACTTCCAAAACATCCGTCAGAAGAGCAACAAAGGAGTATTTCTGAAGAAAACAAAGAGCGAGATTAGACAGGAAAACCGCGTACATTGAGCGCACCTCAGTCAAGCCGTGTACGGGGAGCGCACCTCAGTCAAGCCGTGTACAGGGAGCGCACCTCAGTCAAGCCGTGTACGGGGAGCGCACCTCAGTCAAGCCGTGTACGGGGAGCGCACCTCAGTCAAGCTGTGTACGGGGAGCGCACCTCAGTCAAGCCGTGTACGGGGAGCGCACCTCAGTCAAGCCGTGTACGGGGAGCGCACCTCAGTCAAGCCGTGTACGGGGAGCGCACCTCAGTCAAGCCGTGTACGGGGAGCGCACCTCAGTCAAGCCGTGTACGGGGAGCGCACCTCAGTCAAGAGTATAACATATAGAACATAACAGGGCATTGACCTATAATCTATACTTCGGACAACCCCTTTAAATGACCACATTTTCTTAACCCCTTAACCACAGTGGACATACATATATGTCCTGTGTGTTGAGGGTTTTTGTGGAAGGGGTCGGGAGCCGATCAATGCGGGTGCTGGCTGTTTGTCACAGCGAACACCAGCCGGGTGAACGCTGGACACAGCTCTTTAAATACCGCTATCAGTTCTGACAACGGCATGTAAATCCCTCGATCGAAGTTTGGGTATCTGGAACGCCCCCTTCCCACCATGATGTGATCTTGAGGACTGTGGCTGATAGCCTGGGAGGCCATAACTGTGGCGTGACTGACCGCCTGTCAGAGAGCGACATAATGTAACACTGTGGTATATAAACAGGGGGGGCCATCTCCACATGACCCCTTTAAGGTTGGACCCCATTCCTGTTATGCTGACCAGAGAAGCACAGCCTTTCGCCAGACGCCTAGTCAGCTAGTTGGTGTTTCAAAAAGGTGCCTTTTTGTTGATGCCCGTGCACAGCACCACTGTGTGATTTGTACCGTGGTGTAGGTGGTTTGTGTGTGCTTTGTTCACTTTTAATACCTCCCGATGCCAAACTGGATTTGTAGTGTTCGCAATAATTGTTGATCTCCTTTCTTGACCATGATGGGCAAAAGTTGGGAATGTGCTCTTTTTCCCAGGCCGAATGGACATCTTTAGATAAGGGTCCGGATTAAAAAACATCCCTTTCTTCAGCCCCACAGCTCTAATATCTGAAAGATAGAGTAAAGCGAGTAATAAACATCTCATAATATAAAAAAAATTGTGAAGCAGTAAGATAAGCGGGCCGGATTTGTCAAAAACATCTTGGGGACACATTTCCTGCAGTGCTAGATCTGTACTAACTGGGTGTTTACCGGATGCCCAACAACACTGCTACATTGGTAGGGTTGGGGTCCAGGAGAATGGTTAGGGGACCTCAAACTATAATGTTCCACAACATGTCTGATACCGGCGCCTGGACCCCCAAACGACCCAAAGACTGGGCCACATAGTGCTGCCAGTAGGCGCCGTCTGTAATTCTCAGTCATTTCACTGCTCTTGCATATGGCCTTCTCCCCACAGACAAAAACCAAAAAAACAAGGAAAACAAAGCCATTGTGTAAAACCTTGAAAGGCAAAAAAATGAAAAGGCAAGTCAAGGCACAACTCCATGGAGTACGTCTGAGGTCTTCCAAGGAGGAGGGGGCTCCTTTCCTTTCAGCTATATGACCCCTGACATCTATTAAGTCCAAGGCATGAGGTATGAGGTCCAGTGTTGGAGTGCTGCCCAATCTCTCCATGTTTTGTTTTAGATATTTTGTGGATTTTACCGTTGTTCCATTTGTGGGCTGTTTCTTCAAATAATTATCAGATCTCATTCAAGTAGGCAAATCATGTGGTTCGGTCCGCTAGCGGGCGAGTGCAACGCACCATACATGTGTAGCGGGAAGAAGGCACAGGAGCGCAGTCCTTGCCACTAGCAGCAGGTGTCAGATGTACATTACAAAGGCTCCCAAAAACCATTCTACATGCGTGCTCCAGAAGCCAAGTGGCGCTCTATCCCTTCTGAGCCCCGCCATGTGCCCAAACAGAACTGACGGACCAGAGGATCTTGCTGCACCCTATATTGTGCAACAAATTGTGTCCTGTTTGTTCTACTATCGCCTCTTGAGAAAATGAAAAGTTCCATGGATTGGGGATAACATTATATTGTGGCACAGCTTCTTTACAGGGGATATGTAATCAGAAAATGACCTGTTGTAGAAGTCACTTCGGGGGGCTTCTGCTCAGTCGTTCATATACACACACACACACACACACACACACACTACCTAGCTGATATACCCGGTTTCGCCCGAGTTAATTTGGTACTGGTGTTTATCCGGTGTTCACACGGAAAATCTTATGAAGTCGTCGTTACTTTCTCTGCGTTACCCAGGAAACACCACGTGGAGGAAACCATGCGACAATTCATTTATATAAAACTAGCTTACCCGTCGCGCGTTGCTGCGAAGACTGACAGACATACATTCATTCGTTTTTATATATCTAGATAACAACCAATCACAGCGCAGCTTTCATGTTACCTCTGCGGTATTATATATAGCAACCAATCGCAGCACAGCTTTCATGTTACCTCAGCAGTATAAGAAATAGCAACCAATCACAGCACAGCTTTCATTTTACCTCAGCAGTATAAGAAATAGCAACCAATCACAGCACAGCTTTCATTTTACCTCAGCAGTATAAGAAATGGCAACCAATCACAGCACAGCTTTCATTTTACCTCAGCATTCTCAATATCCAGCAATTGTCTTGCGAAACGTTCGGCGGATGCATCATTTTCTGGTTGAACACTCATCCCGTTGCTCGTAATGCCTTTTGCTTTCGTGCTTGAGATGGAAATCAAACGATCTTTGTCTGGGGGGCATAACTGTCGACGATGCTCACACGTGCGCCACCTATCGTAGGATAGTTGTACTATGCCAGTAATCTTCCCAGGAGTGTACTCAACAACTTCCCAAAGTCTCATGGCAATTGGATGAATGGTGTAGTAATGCATAAAGGACAGACAGACAGACATACATTCATTTATATATATCAGGAAGTGAGAGAATTAGATTCCGTACATAAAATTTGGACGCTAATTATTTTGCGCATAGAATTGAATAATCGAGTTGGGACCCATAAGCTTTTCCTATTTATGACATATTCAATGCCCGTGCCAAATTTCAAGTTTCTATGTGAGAAAATTACATTCCGTACGTAAAATTTGGACGCTAATTCTTTTGCGCATAGAATCGAATAATCGAGTTGGGACCCATTAGCTTTTCCTATTTATGACATATTGAATGCCCGTGCCAAATTTCATGTTTCTATGTGAGAAAATTACATTCCGTACGTAAAATTTGGACGCTAATTCTTTTGCGCATAGAATCGAATAATCGAGTTGGGACCCATTAGCTTTTCCTATTTATGACATATTGAATGCCCGTGCCAAATTTCATGTTTCTATGTGAGAAAATTACATTCCGTACGTAAAATTTCGACGCTAATTATTTTGCGCATAGAATTGAATAATCGAGTTGGGACCCATAAGCTTTTCCTATTTATGACATATTCAATGCCCTTGCCAAATTTCAAGTTTCTATGTGAGAAAATTACATTCCGTACGTAAAATTTGGACGCTAATTCTTTTGCGCATAGAATCGAATAATCGAGTTGGGACCCATTAGCTTTTCCTATTTATGACATATTGAATGCCCGTGCCAAATTTCATGTTTCTATGTGAGAAAATTACATTCCGTACGTAAAATTTGGACGCTAATTCTTTTGCGCATAGAATTGAATAATCGAGTTGGGACCCATTAGCTTTTACTATTTATGACATATTCAGTGCCCGTGCCAAATTTCATGTTTCTATGTGAGAAAATTACATTCCGTACGTAAAATTTGGACGCTAATTCTTTGGCGCATAGAATTGAATAATGGAGTTGGGGCCCATTAGCTTTTCCTATTTATGACATAATCAATGCTCGTGCTAAATTTCAAGTTTCCATGACACTGGGAAGCGAGAAAATTAGATTCCGTACGTAAAATTTGGACGCTAATTCTTTTGCGCTTAGAATTGAATAATCCAGTTGGGACCCATTAGCTTTTCCTATTTATGACATAATCAATGCTCCTGCCAAATCTCAAGTTTCTATGACATCGCGAAGTGAGAGAATTGGTGGTAGTGATGGAAATCGAACGATCTACGTGGGGGGGGGGGCGTAACTGTCGACGACGCTCACACGCGCGCCATTTATCGTAGGATAGTTTTACTATGCCTATAATCTTCCCAGGAGTGTAATCAACAACTTCCCAAAGTTTCATAGCGATCGGATGAATGGTGTAGTAGCGCATAAAGGACAAACACACAGACACACAGACACGCATACATTCAATTTTATATATATAGATGACATCAGGAAGTGAGAGAATTACATCACATACGTAAAATTTGGGCGTTAATTCTTTTACACTTAGAATTGAATAATCAAGTTAGGACCTATTAACTTTTCCTATTTATGACATAATCAATGCTCGTGCCAAATTTTAAGTTTCTATGACATCGGAAAGTGAGAGAATTAGATTAAGTACATAAAATTTGGACGCTAATTATTTTGCGCTAGAATTGAATAATCGAGTTGGGAGCCATTAGCTTTTCCTATTTATGACATAATTAATGCTCGTGCCAAATTTCATGTTTCTATGACACCGGAAAGTGAGAGAATTAGATTCCTACGTAAAATTTGGATGCTAGTTCTTTTGCGCTACAATTGAATAATCGGGTTTACTCTTTACTTTTCCTATTTAGGACATAATCTATGCGTGTGCAAAATTTCATGTTTTTACGACATCGGGAAGTTGGAGAGTTAGTGGCGAGTCAGTCGGTGAGTGAGGGCTTTCGTCTATATATATATTATACACACATACATACATACATACACACGCTAGGGGTCAGTACAGAGATCTCTCCTATCATCTATTATACCCAGGACTGTAACAAGGGGGCACTCTAATAACTATGTATAGATAGATATATCAGGGGTCAGTACAGAGATCTCTCCTAACATCTATTATACCCAGGACTGTAACAAGGTGGAACTCTAATAACTACGTATAGATATATCAGGGGTCAGTACACAAATCTCTCCCATTATCCATTTATACACAGGACTGTAAAAAGGGGGCGCTCTAATAACTATGTATAATATATCAGGGGTCAGTACAGAGATCTCTCCCATCATCTATTATACCCAGGACTGTAACAAGGGGGCGCTCTAATAACTATGTATAATATATCAGGGGTCAGTACAGAGATCTCTCCTAATATCTATTATACCCTGGACTGTAACAATGGGGCACTCAGTAGTGACCCCTGATACATCTATACATAGTTATTAGAGTGCCCCATTGTTACAGTCCAGGGTATAATAGATGTTAGGAGAGATCTCTGTACTGACCCCTGATATATCTATACATAGTTATTAGAGTGCCCCATTGTTACAGTCCAGGGTATAATAGATGTTAGGAGAGATCTCTGTACTGACCCCTGATATATTTATACATAGTTATTAGAGATCGCTCCCATCATCTGTTATACCCAGGTCGATAACAAGAGGGCGCTCTCTACGTCTAGAGGAAAGAAGGTTTCTACAACATAAAAGGGGGTTCTTTACTGTAAGAGCAGCGAGACTGTGGAATTCTCTCCCGACGATGCGGTGATGGTGATATGATATAAGAGGGACCTGGATGCCTTTCTTGAGCATTACAATATTACATGTTATATCACTGATTACTCAGAAGGGTCGGTGATCCGGGGATTATTCTGATGACCAAATTGAAGTCAGGAAGGAATTTTTCCCCTTAAAATGAGAAAAGCTGTCTTTTACCTCATTGGGGCTTTTTGCCTTCCTCTGGATCAACATTGGTCGGGGGAGGGTAATATCCGGTACTAGATGGATGTGGGGCTTTTATCAGGCTAAGATACTATGCTACTATGGTATTGAAGAGTAGCTGTGCCTTTAATAGGGGCATCCTCAGGCCCGGGGCCTCGGGCAGCATGAGCTGTATATACCGCCCCGACTACAGTCATACTGAGGCGTAACATGTTTAGTATTCTCATCACTTCTCCATTAATAATACTGTCACCTGGAATTCTATGGAAACACACGGCTTTGATATGCAGATTTGGTTTCATAAAAAGAACCAAGGCGTACTTTCCAGAGCCCCTTGTGTGTCAGTAAATGATGCCTCCAGTAGATGTATATTACAGGTTACATCAGCATTTCACTCTTTAACTTCAGAAGTAAATCTCCTACTCTCTCAATATTAAAGGAAACTGGGGTCCTTATTAGTGGGGTGTACAGGTGGGACTCCAGGTCAATGTACAGTGATGCAAGGTGTCCCAGGTGGGGTCCTTATTAGTGGGGTGTACAGGTAGGACTCCAGGTCAATGTACAGTGATGCAAGGAGTCCCAAGTGAGGTCCTTATTAGTGGGGTGTACAAGTGGGACTTCAGGTCAATGTACAGTGATGCAAGGAGTCCCAAGTGGGGTCCTTATTAGTGAGGTGTGCAGGTGGGACTGCAGGTCAATGTACAGTAATGCAAGGAGACCCAGGTGGGGTCCTTATTAGTGGGGTGTGCAGGTGGACTCTAGGTCAATGTACAGTGATGCAAGGAGTTCCAGGTAGGGTCCTTATTAGTGGGGTGTACAGGTAGGACTCCAGGTCAATGTACAGTGATGCAAGGAGTCCCAAGTGGGGTCCTTATTAGTGAGGTGTGCAGGTGGGACTGCAGGTCAACGTACAGTAATGCAAGGAGACCCAGGTGGGGTCCTTATTAGTGGGGTGTGCAGGTGAGACTCCAGGTCAATGTACAGTAATGTAAGGAGTCCCAGGTGGGGTCCTTATTAGTGGGGTGTGCAGGTGTGACTCCAGGTCAATGTACAGTAATGCAAGGTGTTCCAGGTGGGGTCCTTATTAGTGGGGTGTACAGGTGGGACTGCAGGTCAATGTACAGTAATGCAAGGTATACCAGGTGGGGTCCTTATTAGTGGGGTGTGCAGGTGGACTCTAGGTCAATGTACAGTGATGCAAGGAGTTCCAGGTAGGGTCCTTATTGGTGGGGTGTGCAGGTGAGACTCCAGGTCAATGTACAGTAACGCAAGGTGTTCCAGGTGGGGTCCTTATTAGTGGGGTGTGCAGGTGACTCTAGATCAATGTACAGTAATGCAAGGGGTCCCAGGTCGGGTCCTTATTAGTGAGGTGTGCAAGTGAGACTCCAGGTCAATGTACAGTAATGCAAGGTGTCCCAGGTAGGGTCCTTATTAGTGGGGTGTGCAGGTGACTCTAGGTCAATGTACAGTGATGCAAGGGGTCCCAGGTCGGGTCCTTATTAGTGAGGTGTGCAGGTGAGACTCCAGGTCAATGTACAGTAAGGCAAGGTGTCCCAGGTGGGGTCTTTATTAGTGGGGTGTGCAGGTGGGATTGCAGGTCAATGTACAGTGATGCAAGGTGTCCCAGGTAGGGTCCTTATTAGTGTGGTGTACAGGTGGGACTCCAGGCCAATGTACAGTAATGTAAGGAGTCCCAGCTGGGGTCCTTATTAGTGGGGTGTGCAGGTGGGACTCCAGGTCAATGTACAGTAATGCAAGGTGTTCCAGGTGGGGTCCTTATTAGTGGGGTGTACAGGTGGGACTGCAGATCAATGTACAGTAATGCAAGGTATACCAGGTGGGGTCCTTATTAGTGGGGTGTGCAGGTGGACTCTAGGTCAATGTACAGTGATGCAAGGAGTTCCAGGTACGGTCCTTATTGGTGGGGTGTGCAGGTGAGACTCCAGGTCAATGTACAGTAATGCAAGGTGTCCTAGGTGGGGTCCTTATTAGTGGGGTGTGCAGGTGACTCTAGATCAATGTACAGTAATGCAAGGGGTCCCAGGTCGGGTCCTTATTAGTGGGGTGTACAGGTGAGACTCCAGGTCAATGTACAGTAATGCAAGATGTCCCAGGTAGGGTCCTTATTAGTGGGGTGTGCAGGTGACTCTAGGTCAATGTACAGTGATGCAAGGGGTCCCAGGTGGGGTCTTTATTAGTGGGGTGTACAGGTGGGACTCCGGGTCAATGTACAGTAATGCAAGGTGTCCTAGGTAGGGTCCTTATTAGTGGCGTGTACAGGTGAGAATCCAGGTCAATGTACAGTAATGCAAGGTGTCCCAGGTTGGGTCCTTATTAGTGGGGTGTGCAGGTGGGACTCCAGGTCAATGTAATAATAATAATAATAATCTTTATTTGTATAGCGCCAACTTATTCCGCAGCACTTAATGTACAGTGATGCAAGGAGTTCCAGGTGGGGTTCTTCTAAGTGAGGTGTGCAGGTGGGACTCCAGGTCAATGCACAGTAATGCAAGGAGTCCCAGGTGGCGTCCTTATTAGTGAGGTGTGCAGGTGGGACTGCAGGTCAATGTACAGTAATGCAAGGTGTCCCAGGTGGGGTCCTTATTAGTCGGGTGTGCAGGTGGTACTCCAGGTCAATGTACAGTGATGCAAGGAGTTCCAGGTGGGGTCCTTATTGGTGGGGTGTGCAGGTGGGACTCCAGGTCAATGTACAGTAGTGCAAGTTGTCCCGGGAGGGGTCCTTATTAGTGGGTAGTGCAGGTGGGAATCCAGGTCAATGTACAGTGATGCAAGGTGTCCCAGGTGGGGTCTTTATTAGTGGGGTGTACAGGTGGGACTCCGGGTCAATGTACAGTAATGCAAGGTGTCCTAGGTAGGGTCCTTATTAGTGGGGTGTACAGGTGAGAATCCAGGTCAATGTACATTAATGCAAGGTGTCCCAGGTGGGGTCCTTATGAGTGAGGTGTGCAGGTGAAACTCCAGGTCAATGTACAGTAATGCATGGTGTCCCAGGTGGGGTCCTTATGAGTGATGTGTGCAGGTGAGACTCCAGGTCAATGTAAAGTAATGTGAAGAGTCCCAGGTGGGGTCCTTATTAGTGGTGTGTGCAGGTGGGACTCCAGGTCGATGTACAGTAATGCATGGGGTCCTGGGTGGGGTCCTTATTAGTGAGGTGTGCAGGTGGGACTCCAGGTGGGGTCCTTATTAGTGGGGTGTACAGGTGGGATTCCGGGTCAATGTACAGTGATGCAAGGAGTTCCAGGTGGGGTCCTTATTGGTGGGGTGTGCAGGTGGGACTCCAGGTCAATGTACAGTAGTGCAAGTTGTCCCGGGAGGGGTCCTTATTAGTGGGTAGTGCAGGTGGGAATCCAGGTCAATGTACAGTGATGCAAGGTGTCCCAGGTGGGGTCTTTATTAGTGGGGTGTACAGGTGGGACTCCGGGTCAATGTACAGTAATGCAAGGTGTCCTAGGTAGGGTCCTTATTAGTGGGGTGTACAGGTGAGAATCCAGGTCAATGTACATTAATGCAAGGTGTCCCAGGTGGGGTCCTTATGAGTGAGGTGTGCAGGTGAAACTCCAGGTCAATGTACAGTAATGCATGGTGTCCCAGGTGGGGTCCTTATGAGTGATGTGTGCAGGTGAGACTCCAGGTCAATGTAAAGTAATGTGAAGAGTCCCAGGTGGGGTCCTTATTAGTGGTGTGTGCAGGTGGGACTCCAGGTCGATGTACAGTAATGCATGGGGTCCTGGGTGGGGTCCTTATTAGTGAGGTGTGCAGGTGGGACCCCAGGTGGGGTCCTTATTAGTGGGGTGTACAGGTGGGATTCCGGGTCAATGTACAGTAATGCATGGTGTCCCAGGAGGAATCTTTATTGGTGAGGTGTGCAGGTGAGACTCCAGGTCAATGTACAGTAATGCAAGGTGTCCCAGGTAGGGTTCTTATTAGTGGGGTGTACAGGTGGGACTGCAGGTCAATGTACAGTGATGCAAGGTGCCCCAGGTAGGGTCTTTATTAGTGGGGTGTGCAGGTGGGACTCCAGGCCAATGTACATTAATGCAAGGAGTCCCAGGTGTAGTCCTTATTAGTGGGGTGTGCAGGTGAGACCCCAGGTCAATGTACAGTGATGCAAGGAGTCCCAGGTGGGGTCCTTAGTAGTGAGGTGTGCAGGTGGGACTTCAGGTCAATGTACAGTAGTGCAAGGTGTCCCGGGTGCGGTCCTTTTTAAGTCAGGTGTGCAGGTGGGACTCCAGGTATTCCCCGATATAAGGAATCTAAGCATCTGATGGAAACAAGGTCACGCCAAAGAAAAGGCCGAAGCGCCAGCTGCTCCGAGGACAAACAGATGCCAGGGATTAGTCAGCAGCAAATGAAGTCTGACCGTGCAGCGCTGCAGCCTCATCAGGATGGAGGGTCCCACGTTCTGATGCTGCACCGCTTAGTCATTACCTCCAGGCTACAAGCACACCCGGCAGGAATCTCAGGACAGTTGTAGGCGTTGCGAGGCGCACACAACTCGCGTGAATACGAACTCCATTCGTTGGACTAGGGTCCTACACATGAGTGATGCTGCGAGCTGAAAAATCTTTGCAGTTCCTATTTTTTCGCGTCCCTCGGAGCGCATCGCCCGTTGTATGCGTGAGATGAAGACAATGGGAAACACTTGCCGAGCAATAAAACAGGCGCCGGGGATCAGAATTCCAGAGAAGTTATGGGAGGTGTTACTGCAAGAAAAATGCCTCATGCCTGCGAGTAGAATGCACGCTGATGAGAGCAATAATCGGGACGGTTTCTTGGGGCAATATCACGCTCACCCGCATTAACACACAGCAGTACAGGCTGCGCGGACTCCACATATGCAGCGTATTTACTGCGCACTGACTATTTTACGCGTGTAACACGCGGGCCATATACTGCGTGCGGCGCCCTTCTTCCTCATCGCTACGGCATTGGCCAACGGAGGGGAGATGTTCACACTTGTAATCTTGTTGGTACACATGGTGTGGTCCACCATGAGGACGCCCGACCCTCTTATTCTGGGAGTTGTTGCCTGTTCTGGGAGGCGGTCATCTTTCCCACCTCTATAAGTGAAGATCTGTGCGCTCGTCGCTGATGCCTCCTAGGGATCCGCTGGAGGGATCCAGAATGGGGCTGCCATCAGCCGAAGCTCTGCTACATGGTTATCTTCTGCTATGTACGTCAGTTTGCGGATGGAAGATGGTAAGGAACGGTTCTCACAGCTGACCCGGTGCATATTTTGGTCTGTGACTAAATAGCGTGTTCACGACCAATAATTGCCAATTCATTGCGTATTTCAGCCTTTTTTGCATAAACTTTTTTTATAACTGGCGGGAATATGCAGAAGAACTGGACGCAAATGATCGTGGAAACCGTCAACTGCAAACAGAAACACCAACAGAATTAGAACCTGATTTCCATGGGGATGCGGTTGAGTGGGCACCGAATCAGCTACCAAATCAGAAAGCCTCTGGAATCAATTGCATACCTGCTGAGCTGCCCGAGCCTTGGCCGGCCAGGCGCCAACAGCAGGAAAACACATCATGGCAAAAAGATTGGCAAGGTCAGTTTTTGTCCTGCCTCCCAAAAAAGGCGATCTGAGAGAATGTTCAAACTACTGCATGATAACCCTAATATCGCATACAAGCAAAACGCTACTGAAGAGTATACAAGAAGACATGACGGAGATGGTGGAACAGGAGCTCCCTGATGCAAAAGACGGAAGAAGAACAAGAGACCAAACTGCAACTCTCCGATGGATCATGAAAAAGGCTCGGCATACCAGAAGGAGGCGTACATGTGCTTTATCAATTACAGCAAAGCCTTCTATTGCAATGAACATGACAAGCTGTGGCCATGCCCAAGATAAATGGGAGTCCCAGGACATCTCAAGCGACTCATACAGTCGTTATATGCGAACCAAGACCCCCAACGGTAACACAGAGTGGCTCATAATAGGTGAAGGCGTACGCCAAGGCTGCATCTTAATCCCTGCAGTGTTCAATCTATATGCAGAGGCAATGAAATGTAGACAAATCCAACATTTCAGTCAAGATAGGTGGAAGAAACCTCAACAATCCCAAATCTGCTGATGATGCCACCTCGCTGGCAGAAAGTCGGGAAGATCTTAAACAACTGATACTAAAAGTTAAAGACGGAAGTGAAGAAGCCGACCGGTACTGGAATGCCAAGAAAACTAAGCTCAAGACAACAGCCGGCAACATCAACAATGAGATCGAAGCGGGTTGATACTTCATGTTCTTCAGATCGAAAATCACCTACAATGGAGAATCGGGACTGGAAATAAAACGATGAATCATGCTAGACCACAACACAAGGTAAAGTATGGAGAAGATCTGGGAAAACAAAGACATAAGCATCGCAACAAAATGCCAGATAGTCAGCGCAATCCTCAATAACAACCTATGGCTGCAAAGGTTGGCCACTAAAGAAACCGGAAAGAGGAAGATTGATGCCTTCACACCTTGGTGCTGGACGCACACAGGGGTGAGAGCCCTGTGTATGGTGGTACTGATAGCATGTGCCCGCTTAGCTGATCGGCAGACCTCATCCAATCAGCTGTTGATGACCCATCCTGAGGACACGTCAGCTTCCATATGTGCATTAAATGTATTCCAACGTCTACTTGCCAAACTGCGTATCACTATGAACAGCTTTTATTAATTGCAACAAAACGGAAAGGAAATTTGTACACAGCGCCTAAAGTGTTAAAGAAGTTTTGCAAGATCAGCAAAAAAGGAAGGAGGAAATGGCATAAAAAGAACCAGTTAAAGGGGTTGTCCCGCGGCAGCAAGTGGGGTTATACACTTCTGTATGGCCATATTAAAGGGGTTGTCCCGAGGCAGCAAGTGGGTCTATACACTTCTGTATGGCCATATTAATGCACTTTGTAATGTACATTGTGCATTAATTATGAGCCATACAGAAGTTATAAAAAGTTTTATACTTACCTGCTCCGTTGCTGGCGTCCTCGTCTCCATGGTGCCGACTAATTTTCGCCCTCCGATGGCCAAATTAGCCGCGCTTGCGCAGTCCGGGTCTTCTTCTTTTCTGAATGGGGCTCCGTGTAGCTCCGTGTAGCTCCGCCCCGTCACGTGCCGATTCCAGCCAATCAGGAGGCTGGAATCGGCAATGGACCGCACAGAAGCCCTGCGGTCCATGAAGACAGAGGATCCCGGCGGCCATCTTCAGCAGGTGAGTATGAAGACGCCGGACCGCCGGGATTCAGGTAAGCGCTGTGCGGGTGGTTTTTTTAACCCCTGCATCGGGGTTGTCTCGCGCCGAACGGGGGGGGGGGTTTAAAAAAAAAAAAAACCCGTTTCGGCGCGGGACATCTCTTTTAATGCACTTTGTAATGTACATCGTGCATTAAATATGAGCCATACAGAAGTTATTCACTTACCTGCTCCGTTGCTAGCGTCCCCGTCGCCATGGATCCGTCTAATTCTGATGTCTTCTTGCTTCTTTAGACCCGCTTGCGCTGTGCGGTCTTCTTCCTGGTGAATGGGGCCGCTCGTGTCGGAGAGCTGGTCCTCGTAGCTCCGCCCCGTCATGTGTGCCGATTCCAGCCTCCTGTGGACCGCACAGAGCCCACGGTGCACCATGGGAGAAGACCCGCGGTGCATCGTGGGTGAAGATCCCGGCGGCCATCTTGGTGAAGGAAGAAGAAGGAAGACGTTGCAGAGCGGGGATTCGGGTAAGTAATAAATTTTTTTTTTTTTAACACATCCTTTGGGGTTGTCCTGCGCCGAACGGGGGGCCTATGGAAAAAAAAAACCCGTTTCGGCGCGAGACAACCCCTTTAAGCTTGTTTAATCCCCTCCAAAGTTCCCTGCCAGCCCTTACTTACCGTGCCACCGTCATGACGTGCCTGTCGACATGTGACTGCTGCAGCCAATCACTAGCCTCAGTGGTGTAGAGAACAAGGCCAGTGATTGGCTGCAGCAGTCACATGTGCAGACAGGCTGCAACATAGTAAACACAGAGCAGTGGGCAGTGGGGATTTAACAGGTGAGGGATGGCTCTTATTATTTTATGCCCCCCCCCCCCCCAGTCTGTTTTAATTAATAAAAGCAGATTAATGGTAAAATCTATCAGTACCTGATAACGTGAAGCTAGCCAGCTTTCGACATTGCTGAGAAGCAGAAAATCCATCCATGCCATCTGCACCCATCTACAAAGAAAGGACACATAAATGTCTGATGAGGTATGACGCATACTAAATAATAAAGTAGTAAGACAGTACTGAAGGCAGCGGGCGTCAATCTAACTCTACCACTAGGTGGAGGTCTCAGAGGGGGGTCCCGCACCCACCGGGGGGTGTATGCCATATGCTGCGGAGACGCATTAAAAGAGGTTGTTCAGCTGTAAACCATTCATGGCCGATCCGCACATCAGGCAATCAATGGTGGATTGAAGGGGTTGGATGCAACATGATGCTGTGCAGGAAACAAATGGCGGCATGTTTTATCTTGCTGCGTGCTCTCACACCACAGCACCAGTTGCTTTTAATGGGGCCGGCGGCAGCAGCACGCCACATGCTGGGTGCCCGCGATCCAAGGTCTCTCATTGGAAACAATGGGAGAAACTCTGCGATCCTCCGAAGTGATGTAAGGCTGTTTTGACATAAAAATGCCTCTCACTCTTAGGGAATTGACATGGTGGGGAGCGCGATATGGGGGCTGATTCGTCGCCCCTGTGAAGTTAGCCTGAAGGGTTACAAAGCTATTGTTCTCTTATCTCAACACAACAAAATCTATTGTAAAGTAATTAAAAGTGTAAATAAACCACCCAGATATCACCTTGTACTAAAGGGAAATCCATCTGTACGCGGGCGTTCCCTTTGACTCCTGCAGTTTAGGAAGAGCTGTGTTGGTTCTGCAGGAAAACAATATTGCAGCTTTGGACAAGTAGAGCTCAATCTACTTTAAACAGCTGTAGCTCCGGCTCTATCAGGGCTAGGACTCTGGGCTAAAACATGACGTACAAACCTTTACAGAACTGGAGCTGCAGCCATTTGAAGTGGGGTTGGGAATACTGAATTTACAGTTGTCATTTTTTAGACAGTGTGCGTAGAGTAAAGGGGGAGAGGGAGGGGAGACAGGCAAGAAGCAGAGAAGATCTTCTCCTGTCTCTCCCTGGTCCCAGGGAAGGGGGTGGCATGAATTTTAGTTCATGTTATTACCCCTCCCCCATTAAATCAGAGAGCTTACTTGCTCCTCTAATCACTCATCTACACCATTTAACCCCGTAATCATTGTTGACTTGGCCATTTTTACTGAAAAAAATGTAAAAAACTTTTTTTCCTTACACAAGGCTTTATATATAAAAAAATAAAATGAATTTAAAAAATTGCACAATTGTTATCGCCACATCTGTAGAAACACGCACTATACAATATTACTGTAGTCATCCCACACAGCACATTTTATAACTGAAAAAAATCTTTAAAAAATGCTAAAATAGCTGTTTTTTGATCATTTTGCTTCCCCAGAACAGGAATAAAAAATAATTTTTAAAGTCGTATATACCGCTAGATGGTACCAGTTGCCCCATGAAAAGCCAACCCTCATAGAGCTCCGTCGACTGACAAAACTGCCCTGGTCTTGGAATGTGGCGCCACAAAAGTGTTTATATTCTGCAAAAGTGGTAAAACACAATAAAACCTCTCTAGATTCGTGTTGTGACAATCTGAATGCGAACCTAATATTTATATCGCACTCGTGTGACTGCTGGAGATCGATAACTTTGAGGCCGGAGCTGCAGTCACTCCACAGCCCTATTATATTCCTGACTGCCCACCATGTAATACCGCACTTCTCCAGCAAGTGACAGGAGCGCACAGCCATGGCAGCCGGCCCCGGGCCCCTCAGAAGATGTTATTATCCACAAAACTGGCTGCACTACAGCTCACTAAAGAAAAGTGTGACGTCCTGGCAAAGTGTGAATAACGTGAAAGGGCCCGCTCTCACCCCAGTAACTGCAGAGAATCATTCTGAGGTCACTGCTGCTCCAACAAATAAACACAAACATATGTTATGCCGCAGTAAGCTTACCACTACCGTGGGGTTTTTCACAGTGATGCAAGGAGTCGTCGCTCTCAGAGATCCGCTGATACCATGATAATACTTAAAACAAATCTTTATTTCAGCTGAAAACAAAGAACAGGAGATGTGATCAGTGGTGTTCTAAGGGTTAATAGAATATGGCCTGCGTGGACATCGTCTGGGTCTCTGGGATGTGGTGGACTGCAGATCCCTGCCTCCAGAAGCCCGGGAGATGCATGCTGAGCCTTACCTGTGTATAGTCTCGCCATCTCTCCTTACTTAGGCCTCATGTCCACTGGCTAATTCAATTTACAAAATCTGCGCCCATAGAGATGCATTGGACGCCTGCAGGTAAGTAAATACCTGCGGATGTCATTTTTCCCTGTCGCGCGGATCGCATGTGCGGGAAATCACCCGCGGCATGCTCCATTTTCTGCGGGTTTCCCGCACGGACGGCCCCCGCAGGCTTCCATTGGAAGCCGTCCAGAGCCGTGGCACACCCGCAGCGTGGGAGTGCAGGAGAGAAGGAGTTAAAAAAAAGAGAGAGTATGGCGCATGCGCACGGCACGCTGCTGACGTGCTGAGCACATCCGCCGGGCCAAAGAAAGAAGATCCGGCCGCGACGGAGGGGAGATCCGCAGCATCCGGACAGGTAAGTAAATCTTATTTTCAGGCCTCATGTCTGCGGTAGGGAGGAGGGACTTGTTGCGGGATTCTGCATGGAGAATCTGCGCGGGCCCGAACTTCCCAGTGGACATGAGGTCTTAAAGTGTACTGGAGTTTTCAACAAGTTCTCTGCAATCCCCAAGGTTTTCCTTCCCCTCATTTGCTGCTGTTTGTATACTCTTTTGTATCTGTAAACTGTGATTTTCAGGTGGTCTTCCACATTTTTCTGTTGCCTTGCTGTTTGTAATCCACTTTCAGCGAGGGGGCCTGTAGCAAGCCTAGCATTCTGCCAGTAGTTTACTGTCCTACACTTCCTTGCCTTTACTTTATATACTGCACTGCATTGTCTCTGGCGCAATCAACAGGGAAACAATATCTGAATGCTCACCCCTCTGCTCTCCCAAGACAATCAGGCATTTAGAGACATGTAGCACACCCACATGCTGTAACAGCAGGAGAGGTAGAGACTGTGGAGATCATTATCACAGTGTCTGCAGATCTGTCAGCCAGTTGCTATGGAAATGTCCCTATGTCCTTGTTACTAAGAAAGTTCTGTGTCAAATGACAGATAGTAGATTGCAGAGAAGCTGAAAGGGAGACCCCTAGTGGCAGCCACCTCATATGCGATTTACAATGGTAAAGCAACAATATTTTTAATGCAAGTATATTACAGAAATGATGAAACTGACACAAGCCAGTGGATGAGCAGAAGCTGTCTGAAAGTCACTGCCCCTTTAAAGTCCCCACACACAATAGTATTTGGTTGTCCCAACAACTCTCTAATGTGCTTCAAAGATGGCACAACTTCTCCTCAGCAGATGATGTCGGGGAAAACAAGGATCGTGGACATTGAATGTCAACCCCCAATCCTTTTTGTTCTCTGGAAGATACAGGGAGATAGAGGATCTGGGGAAAGCAGAAGCTCTATGGTCCCATCTAGGCTTCCAACAGTCTAACAGAGTCATTAAAGGGGTTGCCTGATTGTTGACTACTGATGGCCTATCCTCAGGACAAATCACCAATAGAAGTCAGTGGAGATTTGTCGCTGAGGACAGACACATGCTGATCTGTTTGCTAGGCTGGAACTCTCATGCACTGAGCTGGTTTCTGCAGGAAGCAAACAGCTCCATTCTTACTCCAGTGGCCAGGCTTGGTATTGCAGGCCAAGCTCCTATTTGTTTCAGTGGAAATTTAGCCTGCAGTACCAAGCCTGGCCACTGCAATAATAATGGAGCTGTCTTGCTTTCTGCAGAAATCAGCTCAATGCACAAGAGCACCAGCCTGCAAACAGCTGTTTGACATGAGTCCTAGCTACAGACATATCCCTACTGATCTACTATTGATATTTTGAGGATAGGCCAACAATACTTTACAAGTGGACAACCCCTTTAACTCTCCAACCCTCTAATGAGATCAATCTGTTGTCCTGTAGGTATAGCAAAGCTGAATACGGAGCAACAGAAGATATCTGCTTCTTGTGACTGCTCTGATGGTCGGAGTGAAAACTGGAATGTTTCAAAAAAATTATGCAAATAGTCACAGAAAAATGTCCTCCAAAATGAAAAAAGTTTATAAAAACTGATTTATATAATATGTCGTTTCTCACTTAAATCATCATATGGAATCAGCTGACACCAGCTACATGGCGTCCACATATAGCAAAGCCAAGACAGCTATGTCAGCTTCTGGGTTCTCCGCGTTCCTATTGTGACTTTGGTAATACTGATGTAGTAATAGCACCAAAATAATGGTTTTATCAATGGAACAGCAAAGAAAAAAGTGTGAGCAGGGCCTTATTGACTCAGCCAACGTTTACATGTGCGTTGTGATTCCCGCCCGGAGGCGCCATCACAGATGTGGCTGCACGCAGAGCTTTTCCTTCCACCAAAAAAGTCGCGGCTGGGTGGCAAGCAGGTGGACCCCATTATAGTCAATACGCCCGGCGATGTTTGGTGGGGATTGCTCTTTCTTGCTTCCCAAATGGAAAGCGGAATCTCCATCGCAGGTGTGAAAGCCTTACAAACAGCAATGTCCTTTGTGTGAAGCCCTTGTGATGTGACGTAATGATCACTGCATGGATTTCCCTGGAGGTAACCCTGGTTAAGAGTAGAAGACAATGATTTCAGGTCCCAGCCCCCTTTTATAGCAGCCAGGGAGCTCTTATACTTCAGTCAGTATGACGGAGTGCTATCAGCTGCCCCATCCTCCTTAACCCTTTCTCCTGAGCCAACGGGAAGATCACTGAAATGATGTCAGCAGCTCATTTTGTGGCAGGCCTGAAATTCAGTGGAAACGGGGTATTGTGTGATTTAGGGCTACCACACACTTGCGTTTTTCGTTAACGCGATGGTCAATGGGACTTTCTAATGTTAACAATGCAACGCATCCAAAAAAAATAGAAGCCTGTAGGAGCCGTCCCCGCGGGAGACCCGCACTTAAATGGAGAATGGTCCGGATTTTTTCATGCTCCATATTTTTTCTAATTCACTTTTATTGACCATCCGCGGGTATTTATCTACCCGCGGGTGGTCAATGCATCCCTATGGGATGCGGATCCGTGTGCGGGTGATCCACTGCGGATTTTAATTATTATTCTGCCCGTGGACATGAGGCCTAATTATCTGAACCCTTTATAACAATCTAGACTTAATGCAAACTGCCACTATAACAAATTAAGCAGCAGAATCTGCGAGGACCAAACTTTGTGTCAGTCTCAAAACGTTTGCCAACAACTGTACAAAATCTCCGATGTAATGCATGTACGTCCGGTTTCAGATCTACGTCCAGAAGTTCTGTGCCGATCCAGCTGAAAACACCACAAGAAATAGTCCTGCATGCAGCCGGGTGGAAAGTGGGCAGACCCTATTATAGTATTATAGTCAATGGGGTCCGTCCAGCGCCAGAACCGTTGGGCCACACAGATTCCCCTTTCCTGCTACACTAATGGAGCAGGTAAGCAGAATCCCCAGCGCAGATGTGAAACCACCGCAAGAAATACAAAAACCCCACTTGTATTTTACCAACTTACAATCCCCAATAATTACAAGGATTACTTACGTTCCATAAAATAGGGACCGGCTTCGATTCTCCAGACAATTTGTCCTTTCTGAGTTCCAGTTACACCTCGATTCTTGGAATCCCAAAAGTTTGCAGGAGAATTTTCATCTGAAAAGGAAATATAAACAGTAACAGGATCAAAAGTTACCATAAAAATAAAAGCCATGTTTTGGAGAGCTGTGATAGGTCCGGCCAAGTAACATGTTCTCAGCATTAGAGATGAGCAGCATACTCGCTAAGGGCAATGACTCGAGCGAGCATTGTCTTTAGCGAGTACCTGTCCACTCGGAAGAAAATATTCGGCTGCCGCGGAGAGCGGCGGGGGGATAGGAGGGGAGATCTCTCTCTCCCCCCGCATCTCCCTGCTCACTCCCGCAACTCACCTGTCACCCGCGCCGACACCCGAATCTTTTCTTCCGAGCGGGCAGGTACTTGCTAAGGACAATGCTCGCTCGAGTAACTATTGCCTTGAAACACACACTTGCTTTACTGATTGTACAGAACAAGGTCAAGAGCCGCTACAACATTCGGGGAACCCATCAACAGTATAAACGCTATTCACCAGGAAATCGGGACTGATGTTCGCTTTCTGATCTCCGCACTACGTACTTTGCAAAACTATAGACAGGAAATAAAGTATTCTTAAAGGAGATGTGACAACACAGAGATTAAAAGTCTTTTCCCCACCAGAAACCCAGTATTTATTGCATATCGTAAGTACGCTCCACAAACACCTGACCAGGAAATGTCCAACAACTGGGAGCAACACTGAAGCAGCTGAGCGCCATAGAAGAGCAGACGGCAGAAAAAACACACAGGGTCCATCTAGTCTTATGTTATTTCCTTTTTATTTGTTTCGTAAGATGACAAACGGACACAGACAGACAGACAGACAGAAGAGAAACATAGAAATGTAAAGTCCTACATCTGGGCAAGAAAAATGAAAAAAAGCACATACAGAATGGGAGGAATTGGGCCAAGCAGCAGCACATGTGAAAAAGACTTGGGTATACTAATAGTTCATAGACTGAACATGAGTCAGCAGTGTGATGCAGCAGCCAAAAAGGCAAACACAATTCTAGGATGTATTAGGAGGAGCATAGAGTCTAGATCACGTGAGCTCATTATCCCCCTCCACTCTTCCTTAGGCTTCATGTCCACCGGGAAAATCAGGCCCGCTACGGATTCTCCATGGAGAATCCGTAGCGGGTCCCTCCTGCCCCGCGGACATGAGCGCTTAAAATAAGAATTAACTTACCCGCAGCGGACCGGGCAGTTCTTCTCTTCTTCACGGCCGGATCTTCTTTCTTCGGCCGGCGGATGTACTCGGCACGCCGGCAGCGTGCCGTGCACATCCGCCCGGCCGAAGAAAGAAGATCCGGCCGTGAAGAAGAGAAGAACTGCCCAGTCCTCTGCGGGTAAGTTATTCTTATTTTAGGTCTCCCGCGGATCCGGACGGCTTCCATAGGCTTCAATAGAAGCCTGCGGGAGCCGTCCCCACGGGAGACCGGCACGAAAATGAAGCATGTCACGTTTTTTTTCATGCTCCATTTTTTAAAATTCCCTTTTATTGACCATCCGCGGGTATTTATCTACCCGCGGGTGATCAATGCATCCCTATGGGATGCGGATCCGCATGCGGGTGATCCGCTGTGGATTTTAAATCCTATTTTGCCCGTGGACATGAGGCCTTAGGGTTCCTACCCACTTGCATTTTTTTTACGATGTGATACCGCTGCGCGAGTGTCAATGGGACTTTCTACTATTAAAAACGCATCGCAAGTTGGTGCTTTGCGATTTTTGTGCGATGCGTTTTTAACATTAGAAAGTCCCACTGACAATCGTGTGAAAAAAACGCAGTGATATCACAGCATTTAAAAACCGCAAGTGGGTAGGAGCCCTTAGTCAGACCTCATATGGAATACTGTGTCCAGTTTTGGGCACCCCAATTTAAAAAAGACAGACAAACTGGAGCAAGTTCAGAGAAGAGTTACCAAGATGGTGAGCGGTCTGCAAATCATGTCCTATGAGGAACGGTTAAAGGATCTGGGAATGTTTAGCTTGCAGAAGAGAAGGCTGAGAGGAGACTTAATAGCTGTCTACAAATATCTGAAGGGCTGTCACACTGCAGAGGGATCAGCCCTATTCTCATCTGCACAAGGAAAGACTAGAAGCAATGGGATGAAACTGAAAGTGAGGAGACACAGATTAGATATTAGACAGTGAGGGGGATCAATGAGTGGTACAGGCTGCCACGGGAGGTGGTGAGTTCTCCTTCAATGGAAGTCTTCAGAGGCCGGACAAATATCTGTCTGGGATGATTTAGTGAATCCTGCACTGAGCAGGAGGTTGGACCTGATGACCCTGGAGGTCCCTTCCAACTCTACCATTCTAGGATTCATAGATTTGAGATAGATAGATAGATAGATAGATAGATAGATAGATAGATAGATAGATAGATAGATAGATAGAGACATGTGACGTATATAAACATGTAGATAGATATGAGATAGCTAAACTGATAGATAGGAGATAGAAAGACAAGAGAGATAGATATGGAATATATAGATAGATATGAGAGAGAAAGATAGATATATATGTGATAAATAGATGTGAGAGGGAGAAAGACAGATCGAAAGACAAATATGAGAGAGGTGGACATGTGTAAGATATATAGACGTATAGATAGATATGAGATAGATAAACAGATAGATATGAGATAGAAAGATATGAGAGATAGATAGATACGAGATACCTTAGATATGAGATACATAGATAGATATGACAGAGAAATTGATATCAGATAGATAGATATAAAAGAGAAAGATAGATAGATAGATAGATAGATAGACAGATGTGAGAGAGAGAGAGAAATATAGATATGAGGTAACATAGTAACATAGTAACATAGTATGTAAGGCCGAATGAAGACATTGTCCATCTAGTCCAGCCTGTCTATCCTACTGTGTTGATCCAGAGGAAGGCAAAAAACCCCAAGGCCAGAAGTCAATTAGCCCTTTTGGGGAAAAAATTCCTTCCCGACTCCCTAATGGCAATCAGACTGTTCCCTGGATCAACCCCTAATAGTTCCTACCTGCCTATATTCCAGGATTGCACTTAACCTAATATTTATATCCTGTAATATCCTTCTTCTCCAGAAAGACATCAAGTCCCCTTTTAAACTCCTCTATGGATTTTGCCATCACCACTTCCTCCGGTAGAGAGTTCCACAGTCTAACTGCTCTTACAGTAAAGAACCCCTTTCTGTGTTGGTGATGAAACCTACTTTCCTCTAATCGTAGCGGATGTCCTCTTGTTACCGTCGAGGTCCTGGGTGTAAACAGATCGCGGGAGAGATCCATGTGTTGTCCCCTCATGTACTTATACATGGTTATTTGGTCGCCTCTTAACCTTCTTTTTTCTAGAGTAAATAGTCCCAATTTGGATAGCCTCTCTGGGTATTCCAGTCCCGTCATTCCATGTATTAGTTTAGTCGCTCTTCTTTGAACCCCCTCAAGCACTGTGACATCTTTCCTGAGCACCGGTGTCCAGAATTGTACGCAGTATTCCATGTGAGGTCTGACAAGTGCCTTATATAGTGGGAGGATGATGTTCTCGTCCTTCGCCCCTATTCCTCTTTTGATGCACCCCAAGACTTTATTTGCCTTTGCAGCGGCTGACTGGCATTGGTTACTCCAGTTTAGTCTATTATCCACTAATACCCCCAGATCCTTTTCCATATCACTTTTCCCTAGTGGTACCCCATTAAGTGAATATTCGTGACATCCGTTCCTCTTGCCCATGTGCATAGTCTTACATTTTTCAACATTGAACTTCATTTGCCATTTTTCTGCCCAAGCCCCCAGCTTATCCAGGTCCGTTTGTAGCCACATATTGTCCTCCGTTGCATTAATTACATTGTATAATTTTGTGTCATCTGCAAATATTGATATTTTGCTGTGCAGCCCCTCTATCAAGTCATTAATAAATATGTTGAACAGAGTGGGGCCTAATACTGAACCCTGTGGCACCCCGCTAGCGACTGTGGTCCAATCAGAGTACGAACCATTTATTACCACCCTCTGCTTTCTATCGTTGAGCCAATTTTTTACCCACTTACACACGTTTTCGCCCAGTCCGAGCTGCCTCATTTTGTATATTAGCCTATTATGTGGCACGGTGTCAAAGGCTTTAGAGAAGTCCAGATATACAAGATCAATAGATTCTCCCTGGTCCAGCTTAGAGCTTACTTCATCGTAGAAACTGATCAGATTTGTCTGACATGAGCGACCCTTCATGAATCCATGCTGGTGAGGAGTTATTCCCTTAATCTCCTTGAGGTACTCATTGATGGCGTCTCTCAGAATCCCCTCGAAAATTTTTCCCGTTACTGAAGTGAGACTTACTGGCCTGTAGTTACCAGGCTCACTTTTACTCCCTTTTTTGTAGATTGGTACCACGTTGGCAATGCGCCAGTCCAATGGTACTACTCCAGTCTTGATAGTGTCTAGAAATATAAGGTATAGCGGCCTAGCTATCTCGTCACTTAGTTCCTTTAGTATCCTTGGGTGTAATCCATCTGGGCCCGGTGATTTATCAATTTTAGTTTTCTTTAGACGCTTCCGCACCTCCTCCTGCGTTAGGTATGTGATATTTTGTGAGGGGTTTGTTTTATTCCTCTGCTCCTCGTGTGGCATTTCCTTTTCTTTGGTGAACACACTTGAGAAGAAACTGTTTATTAGATTTGCTTTCCCTTCGTCATCATCAATGATTTCTCCTGCATTGTTTTTTAAAGGGCCAGTGCTCTCCCTGCAAATCCTTTTGCTGTTTATGTAGTTGAAAAATAGCTTCGGGTTGTTTCTGCTCTCTTTTGCGATCCGTCTTTCCGCTTCCTCTTTGGCAGTTTTAATCGTATCTTTGCATATTTTGTTTTTTTCCCTGTATGATTTTAGCGCTTCTTCGCTGCCTTGTTGCTTTAGTAGTTTGAACGCTTTCTTCTTTTCGTTTATTGCCCCTCGTACCGTCTTGTCGAGCCACATTGGTTTCCTTTTAGCTGAGTTACTTTTATTTCTGAAGGGAATGAACTGCTCACATGAGGCGATTAGGATCCTTTTGAACTCTTCCCATTTTTCCTCCGTACTGATATTTTTGAGGATGTTGTCCCAATTAATGTTACCGATAGTAGTTCTAAGCTCATCAAATTTTGCTTTACTAAAGTTTAGTTTCTTTGTTACTCCTTGATAAGGCATCCTATTGATTGACAGCTGGAAGTTGATTATATTGTGGTCGCTGTTCCCCAAGTGCCCCTCAACCTGCACCCCCTTTATACGTTCCGGTTTGTTAGTTAGCACTAGGTCCAGAATGGCTTTCCCTCTTGTTGGTTCCTGCACAAGTTGGTTCAGGTAATTGTCTTTAATTACTCTCAAGAACTTATCACCCCTGTGAGATTTGCAGGTTTCGTTCTCCCATGTTATATCTGGGTAATTAAAGTCCCCCATGATAATTACTTCGTTTCGTTTTGACACCTCCTCTATCTGCCTTAGTAGTAAGTCTTCAGTTTCTGCTGTTGCTTTTGGTGGTCGATAAAAGACCCCTATCAGGATTTTGTTGTTTTTTCCCCCCTGTATTTCTACCCACAGAGATTCCACCTGTTCGTCTCCTACCCCTATATCCTCCCGTAGCCTCGGCTTCAAGTTCGATTTGACGTACAGACATACCCCTCCCCCTTTCTGGTTCCTTCGGTCTCTTCTGAAGAGATTGTACCCCTGCAAATTCACCGCCCAATCGCACTTATCATCAAGCCATGTTTCAGTAATTCCGACCATATCATAGTTTTCATCAGTCATTCTCGCTTCAAGCTCGCCCACTTTACCGATCAGACTTCGTGCATTCGTGATCATACAATTTATTTCATTTTTTTTGTTTTTTAAATTTGTTTTGTTGCTATTCGTACTTATGGCTGATCTGTCAGTTCTAACTGTACTAACCCCACCCCCTGCTCGACCCCCATTCCCTTTGCTTGGACCCGGATCGCTAGTTACACTGACTACCCCACTATTTCTCATTTTACCCTCCCCCCCAGTCCCTAGTTTAAACACTCCTCCAGCCTTCTAGCCATCTTTTCCCCCAGCACAGCTGCACCCTCCCCATTTAGATGCAGCCCGTCCCTACGGTAGAGCCTGTAGCCGACCGCAAAGTCAGCCCAGTTCTCCAGGAACCCAAATCCCTCCTTCTTGCACCAACTCCGGAGCCACTTGTTTACCTCCCTAAGGTCCTGCTGCCTTTCTAGTGTGGCTTTAGGTACAGGTAGTATTTCCGAGAAAACTACCCTGGAGGTCCGCGCCCTGAGCTTGGACCCTAAGTCCCTGAAATCATTTTTGAGGGCCCTCCATTGACCTCTAATTTGTTCATTGGTGCCAACGTGCACCATGACCGCTGGATCCTCACCAGCCCCTCCCAGTAACCTGTCAATCCGATCCGCGATGTGTCGAACTCGAGCGCCAGGAAGACAACACACCGTTCGACGATCCCGGTCTTTATGGCAGATTGCCCTCTCTGTCCCCCTAATAATTGAGTCCCCCACCACTAGAACCTGTCTAGCCTGCCCTGCGCTCCCCGTCCCTGTCTCACTGGAGCAGTCATCCCCCTGGCGTTCAGAGGGCGTGTCGTGCTGCAGCTAGACAGAATATGAGAGAGATTGATATGAGATAGATAGATATAAGATATAGATAGATAAGAAATAGATAAATATGAGAAATAAAGATATGAGATAGATAGATAGATATTATATAGATAGATATGAGATAGATAGATATGAGACAGATAGACAGACAGATAGATGTGAGAGAGAGAGAAAGATAGATATGAGATAGCTAGACAGAATATGAGAGAGATTGATATGAGATAGATATAAGATATAGATAAGAAATAGATAAATATGAGAAATAAAGATATGAGATAGATAGATAGATAGATAGATAGATAGATAGATAGATAGATAGATGACCACTAAGGGTCTCCCTTCCTTCTAATTTGCTGAGTGTGATTGTTCTCAGTGAGAGAAACCAAGTAATCTTGTAGGTATGATACCTTTTTAATGGCTAATAAAAATACACAATGTTACATCAGGTTATCAGGTCTTCTATCGATTCTTTATCAGGTTAGAATGAAACTGGTTTGGAAAGGGCACATATATAATATACAAATGCAGAGAGGACACCCCTCTTGATTGAAACACAAATCTTCACACGCAGAAATTTGAGACTGTTTTGCACTTAAATTGAGCTGAGCCATAAATACTTAATCAGTCCACTGAGCTTCGGAATGTGACAGTTTTATGATGTGTCTTATCTCTTCTTCAACCTGCACATGGAAGGAGATGCGGCACCACCTATTGGATGGCGACATTATTAGAAATCAAGTTCTACATTTTTATGAAGTTTAAAAAAAAAAAAAATGGGAAGAGGACCTCCCTCTCGACCTCCTTCAGATCTTCCATATTTTCCACTTATGCAAGAATCCCGGGCTGAGGTTCATTCCATTCTTGAGGGTATCAAACATGGCCATAAATTTGTACTCCCAAAATTCTTCTGTGATGCCGTGACTTGAAATTGCCTTCAGTATAATAACTCCCATCTGCTCTATGATGTGTTCCTGACCACAAACATGTTTTGCCACAGGTAGTTCAGTATTTCCCTCTCTTATTGAGTGGCAATGAGATCTCATCCTGGCTCTCAGTTTTTCACACATATAAAACAATCACATTCCTGAGCTCAGTGGACTGATTAAGTATTTATCTCTCAGCTCAGTTTGGCTGTTGTTTTAAGTTTTGAGTTCAAAACAGTCTCAAATTTCTTCGTGTGAACATTTGTATTTCAATCAAGAGGGGTGTCCTCTCTGCATCTGTATATTCTATATGTGCCGCATCCAAACCAGTTCCATTCAAACCTGATGAAGGATCAATAGAAGACCCAAAAGCTTGCTGTATCATCATTTATTTTTGTTAGCCATTAAAAGGTGGTATTAGTGTATCTTGACGCCAGCAGGCACCGCTGGTGGAGTCAAGATTGACAGGGGGCTGACGCCCCCTGAACATGATTGGCTGCACGGCTGCTTGCCCTGTTGGTCCTGGAAGGACACTAAATGATTGGCAGCAGCGGGAGCCCCGAGCCGGCGGCAGACAGCACATAGGTGTTAGGATGGCTAGCGGGACACAGCAGAGACTGGCTGGCCACCCGCCTGGATCATCGGCGAAGCGCATCCTGCGGCCGCAGAAATTTAGACTGGACAGCAGGGGAGCTGACCATATGGAGCCCTGAGGCGGCGGTCCGCACGGAGGTGACAGGCGGATGCCGGGACACAGCGGACAGACGGCGGGTGGCTGTCTGCTGCGGAAAGAATAGGAGCGGTGATCGGGGGTGCAATGGGCGTTAGGGAGCACAGCCGGAATCCCTGCGGCTTCTGTGTGTGCATTGATTAGTGCCTGGGCTGCTGGTGCAGTAGCCTCAGCTTGGGGGTTACTTTCCTTCGGAGCCTTATATTATTAGACATTAATGCAGGCCAAAAATGGCAACATTAACATCTAATAATGTACGTCTGCAAAGACAAGTAACCCCCAGGCTAAGGCTACTGCAGCAGCAGCCCAGGCACTAATCAATGCACACTGTGCAGTTAAGACTTTCCCGTCTTGAGCCAATTAGGAGCTAGGGGTGTGAGAGGGGCGTTCTCCCTGTCAAACCCCTAGCTTCTGGTGGCGTCAAGATACACTAATACCTTAAAAGGTATCAAACCATTCATATAGAAAGGTTTCCATCATGTCCCCCTCTCCCTTCTCTCCTCTGGTAACATATATAAAGGTTTCCATCATGTCCTTCCTCTCCCTTCTCTCCTCCTGTAACATATATAAAGGTTTCCATCATGTACCTCCTCTACCTTCTCTCCTCCTGTAACATATATAAAGGTTTCCATCATGTCCCCCTCTCCCTTCTCTCCTCCTGTAATATATGTAAAGGCTTCCATCCTGTCCCCCTCACCCTTCTCTCCTCCTGTACCATATACAAAGGTTTCCATCATGTCCCCCCCCCCCCCTTCTCTCCTCTGGTAACATATATAAAGGTTTCCATCATGACCTCCTCATCCTTCTCTCCTCCTGTAACATATATAAAGGTTTCCATCATGTCCCCCTCTTCCTTCTCTCCTCTGGTAACATATATAAAGGTTTTCATCATGTACCCCCTCTCCCTTCTTTCCTCCTGTAACATATATAAAGGTTTCCATCATGTCCTTCCTCCCCCTTCTCTCCTCCTGTAACATATATAAAGGTTTCCATCATGTCCCTCTCTCCCCCTGTAACATATATAAAGGCTTCCATCATGTCCCCTCTCCCTTCTCTCCTCCAGTTACATATATAAAGGTTTCCACCATGTCCCTCCTCTCCCTTCTCTCCTCCTGTAACATATATAAAGGTTTCCATCATGTCCCCCTCTCCCTTCTCTCCTCCTGTACCATATACAAAGGTTTCCATCATGTCCCCCTCTCCCTTCTCTCCTCCTGTACCATATATAAAGGTTTCCATCATGTCCTCCTCTCTCCCGTCTCTCCACCTGTCTTTCCTGAATTTTTTTATGCCTAAAACCTTCCAGTATTTTGGGAGCCTGTCTTTGGACATATTCTATATTATCAATGAGTTTTTATTGGCAAGGTCTGCAGAGCTGAACGCCATGCTCAATACACTTTAAGCAGTCCTTTAACCCTTTCCAATCCAATTTGTATCCTGGTTTTCCTAGGGGGCTTACTCTTTTTCTGCCGTTATACAATGGCGCTATCTGCTGGCTAAAGCCAGTACTGCATGAGAGGACACGTTGGATAGGCTCCGACAGCAGAGAGGCTTGCAATATACAGTAAGAGAACCCCAACGGATGTCTTGCAACATCGGACCTGTACAGCCTTAAATCATAATGTCTTTAGACGTCAGATAGTGGATTGGAAAGGGTTAATACAACTACATTATTGAAGTTTAGAAAGTCTAATTTCAAGGAAGTGGGTGAGTGTTAGGGTTGAGTGATTAATGAAATCAAATAAAAATGTGCAAATTGATATTAGTTTCACCCATGCAGGTGGGGCCAATATTGGGCATAGTACACACAGCAAGGAGTGGAGAATCCCATTGCTGCATAGAAATCTAAAGGTGGTATTACAGTGTCAATATGGGTAGAAACATGAACTAACCCAGGGCTTCAATCTGTAGCAGAACAGATACACAGATATAGATCAGCCTCAGTATTAATATTGTCCCATATATTGTCCTCAGTAGTATTAGTGTCCCCTATATTTGCCCCAGTAGTAATAGTGACCCCCATTGTAGCCCCAGTAGTAATAGCATCCCCTATATTGACCCTGATAGTGACCACCATTGTGGCATCAATAATAACAGCATCCCCTATATTGGCCCCAGTAGTAATAGTGTCCCGTGTATTAGCGCCAGAAGTAATAGCATCTCCCTATATTGACCCCTATTGTGGCCTCAGTAGTAATAGCCCCCCCTATATTAGCCCCAGTAGTGATAGTGTCCATTATATTAGCCCCAGTAGTAATAGTGTCCACTATATTAGCCCCAGTAGTAATAGTGTCCACTATATTAGCCCCAGTAGTAATAGTGTCCACTATATTAGCCCCAGTAGTAATAGTGTCCACTATATTAGCCCCAGTAGTAAGTGTCCTCTATATTAGCCCCAGTAATAATAGTGACCCCCTATATTAGCCCCAGTAGTAAATGACCCCCTATATTAGTCCGAGTAGTAAGTGACCCCCTATATTGGTGGCCCCAGTAGCAAAAGTGTCCCCTATGTTGGCCCCAGTAGCAATAGTGATCCCCACTGCAACCCCAGAAGAAATAACGTTCCCTATATTGGCCCCAGTAGTAATAGCGTCTTCTATACTGGCCCCAATAGTACAATGTCTCCTACATTGGCTCCAGTAGTAAAAGTGACCCTTATTGCAGACCCAGTAGTAATAGGCTCCCTTACTATGGCCCCAGTAGCAATAGCGCCCCCCATGGCCGCCCCAGTAGAAATAGGGTCCCTCGTTGCTGCCCAATCGGTTTTAGGGTCTCCCATTGCCACTATGCTCTTCAGATGCAGGTAGAGGTTTAGCACTGCAGATTACAATAGAGGCGACTGGAACAACCGTGGGCCCTTTTAGAGGCTTAGGCCCGGGGCGGTTGCCCCAATTATAATCCGCCATTGGTCCCCACTTTACGCGGATCACATGCCTGGAGCCAGCCACCGGTCCTGCATGCTCATTTCCTCATTACAGGGTGTCCGGACACCACTACAGCGGTGAGTAGAGCGAGGACCTAGACCCTCCGTCGGAGCCCCTGGCAATCACTCACGGAGCCCCAAGGGTTCTGCTGAGCACACTTTGGGGCACCCCGCTTTAGTACAGTACATAGACTTCAGGGAACAGCTGCATCCATGTGTAGAAGAGAAGAGTGATGCATAACTAATATGTGTACCCCCCAAAGTCAATGCCATATCAAATTATATTCAAAACAATACCAAATATAAAAAACAGCTAAAACCACATATATGGGCCCCCTGCACACGGGCGCAAATTCCACGGCGGGGTTTCCCACAGAATTTTCGCCCGTGCCCGCTTGCATTAGATAATGGAATCCTATGCAAACAGCCACGATATGTCCACGTGAAAACACGCGCGGAAAACAAATCGCGGCATTTCCTATTTCTGTGCGGGTCTCGCAGTAGTGATAGCCCGGCTCGGCTCTGCGCATGTGCCAACTGGGCAGCGGCGGCACATCACAGAGCAGAGACGCAGGGAGCGGGTGAGCCGCAGGGCTGTGCAGGGGCACGGGTCTGCATCCCGCTGCGTGAATTCTCGCAGCGGGATCCGACCCGGCTGTCTGCAGGCAGCCATAGGCCGAGCCAAGGGATAGTAGTCCGCCTCTGATCCGGCACCACACCCGCTGGAGGAGGCCGCAACCCTGTCATCGAACCTCAGCAGTATAAGAAGTGAAAGTTGCACTCTGATTGGTTGCTCTGGGCAACAAGGACCGATTTTCTTTTAGCCAGCTCTCATAAATCTGCCCCTGTGGCGCAACAGCGGGCAGATGAAATATACAAAGACGACAGGGACACTGCAAGCGGGATGAACTGAGGCGGCCCAAACTGATGGACGACAGGGACACTGCAAGCGGGATGAACTGAGGCGGCCCAGACTGATGGACGACAAGGACACTGCAAGCGGGATGAACTGAGGCGGCCCAAACTGATGGACGACAGGGACACTGCAAGCGGGATGAACTGAGGCGGCCCAGACTGATGGACGACAGGGACACTGCAAGCGGGATGAACTGAGGCGGCCCAGACTGATGGACGACAGGGACACTGCAAGCGGGATGAACTGAGGCGGCCCAGACTGATGGACGACAGGGACACTGCAAGCGGGATGAACTGAGACGGCCCAGACTGATGGACGACAGGGACACTGCAAGCGGGATGAACTGAGGCGGCCCAGACTGATGGACGACAGGGTCACTTCAAGCGGGATGAACTGAGGCGACCCAGACTGATGGACGACAGGGACACTGCAAGCGGGATGAACTGAGACGGCCCAGACTGATGGACGACAAGGACACTGCAAGCGGGATGAACTGAGGCGGCCCAAACTGATGGACGACAGGGACACTGCAAGCGGGATGAACTGAGGCGGCCCAGACTGATGGACGACAGGGACACTGCAAGCGGGATGAACTGAGGCGGCCCAGACTGATGGACGACAGGGACACTGCAAGCGGGATGAACTGAGGCGGCCCAGACTGATGGACGACAGGGACACTGCAAGCGGGATGAACTGAGACGGCCCAGACTGATGGACGACAGGGACACTGCAAGCGGGATGAACTGAGACGGCCCAGACTGATGGACGACAGGGACACTGCAAGCGGGATGAACTGAGGCGGCCCAGACTGATGGACGACAGGGTCACTTCAAGCGGGATGAACTGAGGCGACCCAGACTGATGGACGACAGGGACACTGCAAGCGGGATGAACTGAGGCGGCCCAGACTGATGGACGACAAGGACACTGCAAGCGGGATGAACTGAGGCGGCCCAAACTGATGGACGACAGGGACACTGCAAGCGGGATGAACTGAGGCGGCCCAGACTGATGGACGACAGGGACACTGCAAGCGGGATGAACTGAGGCGGCCCAGACTGATGGACGACAGGGACACTGCAAGCGGGATGAACTGAGGCGGCCCAGACTGATGGACGACAGGGACACTGCAAGCGGGATGAACTGAGACGGCCCAGACTGATGGACGACAGGGACACTGCAAGCGGGATGAACTGAGGCGGCCCAGACTGATGGACGACAGGGTCACTTCAAGCGGGATGAACTGAGGCGACCCAGACTGATGGACGACAGGGACACTGCAAGCGGGATGAACTGAGACGGCCCAGACTGATGGACGACAGGGACACTGCAAGCGGGATGAACTGAGACGGCCCAGACTGATGGACGACAGGGACACTGCAAGCGGGATGAACTGAGGCGACCCAAACTGATGGACGACAGGGACACTGCAAGCGGGATGAACTGAGGCGACCCAAACTGATGGACGACAGGGACACTGCAAGCGGGATGAACTGAGGCGGCCCAGACTGATTGCTAGCAACAGAGACTTCAGATCTTAGAGGAGCTGGAAGCAAAGTCTTTCAAGATTTCCCCAAATTACATGAATCCACTTTGATGTTGTGTTAAACAGCGAGACGTTCTCTCTGCATTATTAATACCCAGCGTCTCGGCTGAGACAGCCTGACAAGGTAAATGCATGAAGTGGATTGGTTGTGGGGTGTGTGCACCCTATAAACGCCGCACACATCTACAAACAGCGGGTCACTCCTGCATACGCCGTATGTCCGGCACTTATAGATGGCTGCGGTATTCACATAACATACAGCTCACGACTCAGAAATCACAACGGCATCAGGATATGGTTGCTAAAGCGTCGCCAACACAATTTTACTGGGAAGCTGCTCTTAGTAGGATATCACCTGCCAACGTGTATGTATAACTAGTAACATAGTATGCCAGGGTGAAAAAAAGACAGGCTCAGCCTGTTTCTGTCCCCCCCCCACCACCTTGTTGATCCAGAGGAAGGCAAAAAACCCTAATCAGACAGAAGCCAATTTACCCCACCCTGGGGGAAGAAATTCCTTCCTGACTCCGTAATGGCAGTCAAAATACACCCTGGATCAACGCTCTTCAGAGAAAAGTTCCTTCCTGACTCCAAGTCCGACAGTCGGAAGATTCAGCTAACAACAACCCATTCTGACTATTTAATGCCTATATTCTATGTCCTAAGACAATTAAAAACAAAGGAGTAGGTGGCTGAACTAGATCTGGAGTATGTCCATAGAGGAACTAAGTGTATGTTAGCTAGGCAAGCTGAAAGGGAATGCTACAACAGTGTGAGTTAATAGAGGTGCTATGCGAGCAGCCTGATTAGAAGTGTCCTAGGTAAGCTGAAAGGGCCGTCATTTATAACCACTATCATAGTCACACAGCATGCAGTCCTCAGGCGAGGGTAGCCAATACTGGGACTGCAGGCAGCCAATACTGGGACGCACCGGGTGTTAGCTGATGAAGATGCTATAAGAAGCAGCCACAATATAAGATTCAGGACATTGCTATGCTAATTATGTCTTAATCACAGTTGTGGCATAAGCTGGAAATATCAGAGAGATTTGTGTATATGGCTAAGGACACTTTTGGGGAGAACACTTAAGTGCATGTATTTTGGGCTGACAGTAATTTTTGTAATAGGGTTGGATGGAAAATTGTTGCCCTTTGTCTTCTGCAGCTTCTACATATCCCTGTGTGCAGACACCGCAGTCTAATCTGTTCTCACACAGGCGCTCCTTACAGCATTTTAGCGTTTGAAACACCAGCTAAGAACGTTGTACTGAGCCTCCATTGATTTCAATGAGACTTCTCAGGCGACGGTTTTAGTGCAGTGTTACTAAAGCCGCGCTGATCAGACGCTGCCTGTTCTATTTCAGTGCGCCACACTGCTTTTATCGCATTACATCACCCACTGTAATGCCATTAAAAATACTGTTTACAACACATTTTTACAGACGCCTGTGTGAGACCGGCCTGAGTCTGAGCAGGAGATCGGGGAGTGTGCTGGGCTGAGTCTAAGCAGGAGATCGGGGAGTGTGCTGGGCTGAGTCTGAGCAGGAGATCGGGGAGTGTGCTGGGCTGAGTCTGAGCAGGAGATCTGTCAGTGTGCTGGGCTGAGTCTGAGCAGGAGATCTGTCAGTGTGCTGGGCTGAGTCTGAGCAGGAGATCTGTCAGTGTGCTGGGCTGAGTCTGAGTAAGAGATAGGGGAGTGTGCTTGGCTGAGTATGAGCAGGAGATAGGGGAGTGTGCTGGGCTGAGTCTGAGCAGAAGATAGGGGAGTGTGCTGGGCTGAGGTATTGGTTTACCTCTGTGCTATCATCTCCTGAATGCACTCATCAGCTAATTCATCACCACCACAAAGTGCATCATAAATTAGTGGACAAGAAGTGCGGAAGAGGAGAAATAAAAGCAGAAACCAAGCAGTCAGTCCAGCTTCACTGACAGATGAGACTTAGGCTGCGGTGTCCATATAAAGCGATAGGTAGAAGCTGCAGAAGACAAAAAGTGCAAAAGGTTTATTGCAAAAATTTTCAGGACAAAATACATGCAATTAAAGGGCAACTCTGGTGAAAACACATTTTTCCGTCTCTGCCCCCCTCACTGATTGCCTATCAATTCTGCAGGTCTCCTCTGTGTATTGTAGCCACGTTCATGCAGTATTCCATATACAAGTCCCCCAGTCCCAAGTACTTACACATACAAGTCACCCAGTCCCAAGTACTTACACATACAAGTCACCCAGTCCCAAGTACTTCCACACACAAGTCACTCAGCCCCAAGTACTTCCATATACAAGTCACCCAGTCCCAAGTACTTAGGCATACAAGTCACCTAGTCCCAAGTACTTAGACATACAAGTCACCCAGTTCCAAGTACTTAGGCCTCCTGTCCACGGGGAAAATCAGGCCCGCTCCGGATTCTCAATGGAGAATCTGCAGCGGGTTCCTCCTGCCCCGCGGACATGAGCGCTGAAAATAAGAATAAATGAGAATAAACTCACCTCCCATCCGCTCCGTTTCTTCTCTTCGCTGCGGCGTCATCTTCTCTGCGTCGCGGCCGGATCTTCTTTCTTCGGCTCGGCGGATGCGCATGATGACGTCGGTGACGTGCCCCACGCATGCGCCGTCCCGAAGAAAAAAGATCCGGCCGCGACGGAGAGAAGATGGCGCCGCGGCGAAGAGAAGAAACGGAGAGTGTGAGTAAATTCCGAATTTTGTCTCCCGCGGGTCCGGACGGCTTCCATAGAAGCCCGCGGGAGCCGTCCCCGCGGGAGACCCGCATGAAAATGGACCATGGTCCAGATTTTTTCATGCTCCATTTTTTTTAAAATCCCTTTTATTGACCATCCGCGGGTATTTATCTATCCCGCGGGTGGTCAATGCATCCCTATGGGGTGCGGATCCGCGGGCAGGAGAAGAGTTAAAATCTGCTGTGGAGCCCTAAGACATACAAGTCACCCAGTCCCAAGTACTTCCATATACAAGTCACCCAGTCCCAAGTATTTCCATATACAAGTCACCCAGTCCCAAGTACTTCCATATACAAAAGTCACCCAGTCCCAAGTACTTCCCCATACAAGTCACACAGTCCCAAGTATTTCCCCATACAAGTCACCCAGCCCCAAGTACTTCCCCATACAAGTCACCCAGTTCCAAGTACTTCCACACACGTCACCCAGTCCCAAGTACTTCCATATACAAGTCACCCAGTCCCAAGTATCTCCCCATACAAGTCACCCAGTCCCAAGTACTTCCATATACAAGTCACCCAGTCCCAAGTACTTCCATATACAAGTCACCCAGTCCCAAGTACATCCATATACAAGTCACCCAGTCCCAAGTACTTCCATATACAAGTCACCCAGTCACAAGTACTTACATATACAAGTCACCCAGTCCCAAGTACTTCCATATACAAGTCACCCGGTCCCAAGTACTTCCATATACAAGTCACCCGGTCCCAAGTACTTCCATATACAAGTCACCCGGTCCCAAGTACTTCCCCATACAAGTCACCCGGTCCCAAGTACTTCCATATACAAGTCACCCGGTCCCAAGTACTTCCATATACAAGTCACCCGGTCCCAAGTACTTCCATATACAAGTCACCCAGTCCCAAGTACTTCCCCATACAAGTCACCCAGTCCCAAGTACTTCCCCATACAAGTCACCCAGTCCCAAGTACTTCCCCATACAAGTCACCCAGTCCCAAGTACTTCCCCATACAAGTCACCCAGTCCCAAGTACTTCCCCATACAAGTCACCCAGTCCCAAGTACTTCCCCATACAAGTCACCCAGTCCCAAGTACTTCCCCATACAAGTCACCTAGTCCCAAGTACTTCCCCATACAAGTCACCTAGTCCCAAGTACTTCCACATACAAGTCACCCAGTCACAAGCACTTACACACACAAGTCACCCAGTCCCAAGTACTTACATATACAAGTCACCCAGTCCCAAGTACTTCCATTTAAAAGTCACCCAGTCCCAAGTACTTACATGTACAAGTCACCCAGTCCCAAGTACTTCCATTTACAAGTCACCCAGTCCCAAATACTTCCATACACAAGTCACCCAGTCACAAGTACTTCCATATACAAGTCACGCAGTCACAAGTACTTCCATTTACAAGTCACCCAGTCACAAGTACTTCCATTTACAAGTCACCCAGTCAGAAGTACTTACATATACAAGTCACCCAGTCACAAGTACCTACATATACAAGGCACCCAGTCCCAAGTACTTCCATTTACAAGTCACCCAGTCCCAAGTACTTCCATATACAAGTCACCCAGTCACAAGTACCTACATATACAAGGCACCCAGTCCCAAGTACTTCCATTTACAAGTCACCCAGTCCCAAGTACTTCCATATACAAGTCACCCAGTCCCAAGTACTTCCCCATACAAGTCACCCAGTCCCAAGTACTTCCCCATACACGTCACCCAGTCCCAAGTACTTCCCCCATACAAGTCACCCAATCCCAAGTACTTCCGCATACAAGTCACCCAGTCCCAAGTACTTCCCCATACAAGTCACCCAGTCCCAAGTACTTCCCCATACAAGTCACCCAGTCCCAAGTACTTCCCCATACAAGTCACCCAGTCCCAAGTACTTCCCCATACAAGTCACCCAGTCCCAAGTACTTCTCCATACAAGTCACCCAGTCCCAAGTACTTCCCCATACAAGTCACCCAGTCCCAAGTACTTCCCCATACAAGTCACCCAGTCCCAAGTACTTCCCCATACAAGTCACCCAGTCCCAAGTACTTCCCCATACAAGTCACCCAGTCCCAAGTACTTCCCCATACAAGTCACCCAGTCCCAAGTACTTCCCCATACAAGTCACCCAGTCCCAAGTACTTCCCCATACAAGTCACCCAGTCCCAAGTACTTCCCCATACAAGTCACCCAGTCCCAAGTACTTCCCCATACAAGTCACCCAGTCCCAAGTACTTCCCCATACAAGTCACCTAGTCCCAAGTACTTCCCCATACAAGTCACCTAGTCCCAAGTACTTCCACATACAAGTCACCCAGTCACAAGTACTTACACACACAAGTCACCCAGTCCCAAGTACTTACATATACAAGTCACCCAGTCCCAAGTACTTCCATTTACAAGTCACCCAGTCCCAAGTACTTCCATTTACAAGTCACCCAGTCCCAAGTACTTACATGTACAAGTCACCCAGTCCCAAGTACTTCCATTTACAAGTCCCCCAGTCCCAAGTACTTCCATACACAAGTCACCCAGTCACAAGTACTTCCATATACAAGTCACGCAGTCACAAGTACGTCCATTTACAAGTCACCCAGTCACAAGTACTTCCCCATACAAGTCACCCAGTCCCAAGTACTTACACACACAAGTCACCCAGTCCCAAGTACTTCCCCATACCAGTCACCCAGTCCCAAGTACTTACACATACAACTCACCCAGTCCCAAGTACTTACACACACGTCACCCAGTCGCAAGTACTTACACACACGTCACCCAGCCCCAAGTACTTCCCCATACAAGTCACCCAATCCCAAGTACTTCCATTTACAAGTCACCCAGTCACAAGTACGTACACACACAAGTCACCCAGTCCCAAGTACTTACATATACAAGTCACCCAGTCCCAAGTACTTTCATTTACAAGTCACCCAGTCACAAGTACTTCCATTTACAAGTCACCCAGTCACAAGTACTTACATATACAAGTCACCCAGTCACAAGTACTTACATATACAAGTCACCCAGTCACAAGTACCTACATATACAAGTCACTCAGTCCCACGTACTTGCATATACAAGTCGCCACATCAGTACATGCATTGTTCTCCCTCAACTTTTCAATGCATGTTAAATTGTATACACTACTCGTAAAAAGCTTTACAACACCTCAGTTCTTTTTGTAACACAGTTTAAGTCCAACAAATAATGTGAAATGGTTCAAAAGTAAAGTTAAAAACATAAAAATATTATGAAATGTTAACCTGAAACGCAACAATAGTCTGAATGTATAATTTTAACTAAAGGGTTTCTCCAGGGAATTCATCAAGGATGGCTACTCTGCAGCCCCGATGACAAATGATGGTTTGGATGCAAACTATTCCTACCGGTGTCTCAACTTTTGCAGATGACTTTCAAACCCGCTGACTCTATATAAGCAGTGCTGGAACAGACTGCATCACACCCTCCAGGGCAGGATGTGGACAGTTTTGCTCTTCAGGACAGAACACATTGTTATCATAACGGCAAGAAAAAGGAAATTAAGCAAAGAAGACAGACAATTATAACCCTTAGACATGTTGGTCTGCTCTACACAAAAATTACCAAGACAGCCAAGGTGGCCGTCGTTTCTTATACCATCTAAAGGCACGTAGTTACTGGAGGAAACTGACAGTAAGACGTCCGGCTGACCAAAGGCAACTATGGTATTAGTGTACCTTGACGCCACCGGAAACTAGGGGTTTGACAGGGAAAACTCCCATCTCACATCCCTAGCTGCCGATTGGTTCCATAGGTTAAGATCCTGCAACCTGCAGGAATAGCTGACTGGCTGAAGCGGCTTAGCATGTAAGTCATGCGAGCTACCTCTGTGTCTTACCTGCCTCACTGTGACTGTCCTGCAGCGGTAGGCTTCCGTCTCTCCAGGACGAGCGGTGCATTTGCACGTCCACCAAGTACGTGGGGTAGGTTGTGCACAGTGTCATGACAGGTGTGCTCCCGGACACTACTTGTGAAGGGGTGGCCGCTTGGGGACCGGGGCCAGCGTGTGTTTCAGGACAGTGCGGCTGGCGGCTGTCACTGTGTCTCCCGGCGGTCATGTGGGCTCCCTGCTACAGCGCACATGTGAAAAGTGGGGAAGTCACCGCTTCTCGGCTGGGGCAGTCCTGTGTTCAGGCAGTGTGCCGCAGGCGGCTCCCACTGTGTCTGCCGGCGGCCCTGTAGGTCTCCATGCATGGCCCTGAAAATTACATCGGCTGCGACAGGCGTGGGGAAAGGGGGAGGGAGTGGGGGTGTCTCTGGGGGGCCAGCGGCGTCGAGGCACGAGCAGTCACTTCTTACTCACGGAGGTTCCAGCTTCTGGGTCCCTAGATAGGAAGCCCCCTGCATCTGCTGCTGTATGCACGTTTGTGGTACTTTTAGTGGGCTTCCAGGACCTACAGTCCCGCCTGCCTTCATCCAATTAGAGACAGGGGGACGTCGCCCCCCTGTCAATCTTGACTCCACCAGGACTTCCTGATGGTGTCAAGATACACTAATACCGGCAACTACTTGGTGATCGGCGTCTCACAGCACAAAACCTTCAAGCGTGGCTTAATGCAGCAGAAAACACACAAGTTCCCATTGCAGCTGTGAGGAGAAGACTTCTATCTGCAGGTCTGACTGGTGGAGGAGCAGGAAGAAGACACTGCTAAGATTGTAGCACAAAAAATACTTGTCTGGCCAAGCAGAAGCCCCAGTTGACTACGGACGAGCGGAAGAAGCTCTTATGGACTGATTTGACATCTTTAGTACATCACGTAAGGTCTTTGTACGCCATGGAGTAGGTGAAAGGATGGTTCCCAAGTGTGAGACATCAACTATCAAACATGGAGGTGGTAGCATGAAAGTCTGGGGCTCTATTGCTGGATCCAGTGTTGCAAACTTCCAAAGGCTGACCAGCACACTAGATGAAGAGGGCTACCACAGCATCTTGATATGCCATGCAATACCCTCTGGTGTACGCCTAGTTGGTCAGCGGTTCATATTACAGCAAGATAATGATCCAAAACATTTCTAAGTTATGTCAGAATTACTTAAGACTACAAGAATAAGCTGGCGGGCCTCAAAGAACGGAACGGCCTGCAGTCTCCAGACTTAAGCCCCACTGAGCCTCCTTGGGATGAACTGGACAGAAGGGTGAAAGGAATGAGACCTCCAAGTGCAGCACATTTGTGGGAACTTCTGCAACAATATGAGTTCAATTGTAGAAAGAATGCCTGGATGGTGTGGAGCTCCCATATCAGCTGGAGGGGGCGACTGGGAAGGGTCAAAGACCCAGATTAAACAAGAAGTTACTCCATTATCATTCATCTTAACTTGTTCTCTGCTTTCATTTCAAAGTACATTTTACACATTAAACTATAAATATCAATAAGAACTGAAAACAGATCCGCACCAAGATATGCCATGCGTGACTATACTCTAAGGAACATTCACATAGCAGAAGTTTCTGTGTCAAGAGGTAACCTATTTCTTGACGCTAATTCTGTGTGCAAATCCACGCCAAAAATGCGGCAGAAGGCGGCAGATTTTGAGGTGTTTTTTTGAGGTGGAGTTCACTAGTGAATTTGGCTGTGTGAACAGATCCTCAATTCTTCATAGTTTCCGTGTCTTTCCGCATTAGATTTATGCTTGTGGATTTTGCCCATTGCAAGGGCAAATTCAGCATGTTGGTCAGCGCCAAAAGCAACGTCAGAAAGCTGCAGATTTTGATGTGACTTTAAGAGGTGGAATTCACACGGAATTCTTCTTCGCAGCCGATTTCAGCAGCTGTCCCCCTCACCTTGCGGTACTCGCGGCCATATAATGCTGGTTACCACTGCAGGCTGCATTATGAGCCAGCTATTCGGATCCATATTGCAGACCCCATGAACTTATAAAAGGGTCTGTCAGTTCTGGTATTTTTGACAGCAAGAATAAAGAATACAGCTGCAAACTGCATCACTCTTGCTGGCAAAAATACCCAAATCCCTGTTTAAAATCCAGCTGATAGCTGAAGAGGCGGCTGCCTAATGCCATGATATTATCCATCAATCAGAAGGATGGCGAGAGCGAGGGCATTCCGTTTACTTGCACTTACCAAGTATTTCCAGACAAGCTATTTCCCATTAAGCTGCGATGTTCTCACATACGGGTTAGATGTGAAGGTCAACATGTTAGAGGTCATTTAACATCCTGGGCATTTTGGGTCGTCTTTGGTTCTCTCTGACTTCCTCCACAAATCGGAGGCCTCGCCATGGTCCTACTGTATCCTGTATACCAACCGAAGGCAACCACTACCCCACGGGCTCTACAGTCCTGCCGCCTCAGCTGGGTGACATACAAGAACGTTTAGATATACAAGGGGTTTTATTTTAGGTCTAACACTCATGAACATCGTCTATGTCATTTCCTTAGATAAAGCGTGTATGGACTCCGCTTCATCCCTGGCACAGGATGTAATAGCCCATCCTCTCAAAATTTCCTTCCTCTGCCATGTGAGAACATGAAGGGCTATTTGTACTGTGAATCATTACAGCGGTGACGTCGCTGTCCGGCAGGACACTTTGTATGGATACCTTTTAGGACTGTTGTCTGCTATTCGATGTTATCAGAAGCTTACGGACCGTTCATTCTTCAGCACAAACTAGGCTTTTCTGTATTATGAATCATTCATTGGATTTATTTGCCAAGTTTACACTCTTTCAGCTGTTTGCATAAAAACAATTAAACAAGAAGAATTAAAATAGCTCAACACAACTAATATAACAAGTGGTTCCTCCAAATTCACCACCAAATGCCACTTTTACTGACCACTGCAATCTCAGAATTATTAACCCTCCTAATAGAATTCTTCATTTGCAAATCAGCTGTTGTGTCAAGTACATCTGGTGCAGGTAATCAAGGACTTCATTAGTTACATCAGGTGTGCTTGAGATAAAATACAGCAAATATCTGAACTGGAGAGGGTTTTGTTGGATGTGGCGTCTGATTGCAAGTTACAAACATGGCCAAGCTAAGAGAGGGGTCCAAAAAGTTACATTGTCATGTACAAACAAGGAAAAGGATACAAAAGGATAGCAAATGCCTTCAAAGTTCCTAGGGATACAGTTTGAAGCAGTTCACAAGCTCTAGGTTAAATGAATACTGGCTACACTACAGGGATGTGGCAGAAAGAGGGCGCTATCACTCGATTCTTGAGAAGGCAGGTGATCAATAACCCTCCAGTGACTGCAAATGACCTGCAGCAAGCTCTGGTGACAGCTCTAAGGTTTCTGTTCACACAGTAATGTGCATACCAAACACTGAAGGTCCAAGATGTCCACCTCTACTGACCCAAAAGGAAGAGTCCCCTTCAGTATGCTCCAAACCATACAAAACGACAAAGGTTTTGGGATTCTGTTTTATGGAGTGATGAAACAAAGCTGGAACTTTTCTGGCCTCTGGATCAGCGGTGTGTCTGGAGGAGGACAAATGAAGCAGATGCTCAACAGGACCCCCTGGCTACAAGGAAGCATGGTGGGAACTTGGTGGTGCTTTGTGATTGTAACATTGTCATAAGTGATTACAATATCAGAGCAAAAGTATCATTAATTGTGCAAAACTGACCCCGTGTAGGGAGGCTCTAGTACTCTGCTGTACCACCTCTAGCTTAGATACAAGATGTGATACAGGCAGGCATGGAGGCTCTAGTACCCTGTTGTACCGCCTCTAGCTTGGATACAAGATGTGATACAGGGGCATGGAGGCTCTAGTACCCTGTTGTACCGCCTCTAGCTTGGATACTGTTACCATGCAGGGTGGCGCTGGGTCCCGCGGCCGGCGCACGGCGCTCCGATGTCGGCTCCGGCGTCCCGGAGCTCTGCTGTCGGGGCTCTCCCGGCGGCGTGGAGCAGCCAGCGTGCAGCGGCGTGGGCGTGTCCACCCGTAGGGTGCCGCCCGCTCTCCTCCACCTTCCATATGCAACAGTGGGAGAGTCGGCTCCTCCCACTCTCCGCCCCTGGGCGGAGGCTTTAAGTTAAAAGGCTGGCAGTGACCTGAGCTCACTGCCAGTTATTGGTTCTGCTAGCCTCTAGTCAGGTCTGTCTCAGTCTGCTCTAGTTGCTCGTCAGTATCCTGTAAGTTTGCCTGTGAGCTCCATCTCCAGCCTTACTCTGCTTAGTAAGTTTTGTTGGTCTGTTCCACCTGCCTCTTCTGTCGGCACTCTGTCCCCCGTTAGTGAGTTCCATCTAGGTAGTCGCCAGGTCCACAGCCAGCGCAGGGACCGCCGCCCAGTTGTCCGCCTGGGGTTAACCAGGGTCGAGGCGAGTAGGCAGGGACAGTGGGGTGCGGGAAGATCAGGGCACCCCACCTGGCGCTCGGGGGGGCAGAGTGCCGTAACATAATAACTGGCCCTTAAAACCTGTTTGTCATGGAGGCGATCAGTTCCCTCACGAACCAGCTGCAGGCCCTGGTGCCTGTGATCCAGGATTTATCCGCCCGCATGGTGGCCCAGGAGCAGCGGGGGGTGTCGCAGGGGTCGGACGCCGCAACCAGCCCCGAACCCAAGTGCCCTCTTCCCGAGTTTTTTTTTGGGGAGAGGAACAAGTTTTTTGTTTTCCGACAGGCGTGTCGCCTGTTTTTTCGGATGCGTCCCCGTACTTCTGGGTCGGAGGCTCAGAGGGTCGGGCTGATAATGTCCCTGCTGCGGGGCTCTGCCTAGACATGGGCCTTTTCCATCCCCGAGGGTTCCTCCTGCCTGCAGTCTGTGGACTCCTTTTTTCAGGAACTCGGGGGTATCTTCGACGAACCGGACCGAGCGGGGTTGGCGGTTTCGCGGTTGTTGGCGCTGCGGCAGGGGTCGTCTTGTGTGGAGGACTATTGCTCCAACTTCAGACGCTATGCGGGGGATACGACATGAAAGACGTTTTTCTACAGGGCTTCTCGGACGCAGTTAAAGACCTGTTAATTTCCCATCCCGTTCCTGGGTCCTTAAGGGAGGCTATGGAGCTAGCGGTGAAGGCAGATAGGAGGCTCAGGTCTAGGAAGCAGGACAGGCAGACCCGTAGAGTCAGGGAAGTCGGTTGCCCTGGTCCCTCTTCCTCCTTACCATTCCCAGTCCCCGAGCCGATGGAGGTGGATCCGCTGGACCCCAAAGAGCGACGCCGGATCCGTTTGTTGCATCGTCTCTGCCTCTACTGCGGGAAAGCTGGACATCGGGTGATAACCTGCCCACTGAGGTCTCAACGCTCGCAGCCGGAGTCCTAGGCGATTGCAGGGAGGAACGCCTAGGACTTCAGGTACTTCCTAAACTTTTGGTACCATGTCATGTTAGATTCCGGGACTTTTCCCGATCAGGGTGGGCGTTTATTGATTCTGGAGCAGCCGCCAACTTGATAAGTCTGTGTTTTGTCCGTTCTCTGATGGCAGAATTTGCTGAAGACGCCAATTCATTTTACCAGTATTGATGCTACCCCCCTCTCTACAGGCCTGGTACGATGGAGGACCCCAACATTACAGTTCACGGTGGGGATCCTCCACTCGGAAGAACTGCCTTTCCTGGTTATGGAAAAAATGTCGGTTGATGTGGTGCTTGGTATGCCCTGGTTGGCACTGCACAATCCCCAATTTGATTGGTCCACCCGGGAATTGACTCATTGGGGATCATCCTGTTATAATCACCTGTCTACCATAGCTGTGTGCTCCACAGATACGGTGCTCATTCCGGAGTATTTGTCAGACTTTCAGGATGTATTCTCCAAAAAACTGTCTAAGGCTCTGCCTCCTCATAGGGAGTGGGACTGTGGCATTGATCTGATTCCCGACAGTCCCATCCCTAAGGGAGCCATTTTCAATTTGTCAGGCCGTGAGCATGAAGCCCTCAAGTCCTATGTCTCGGAGGCTCTGGCCAACCGACATATCCGGCCGTCCAGGTCCCCTGCCGGGGCAGGTCTCTTCTTTGTAGAGAAGAAGGACGGGACACTAAGGCCTTGTGTGGATTATCGGGCCTTGAATAAAATCACTGTGAAGAACCAGTGCTCCTTGCCCCTAATTCCTGACTTGCTGAATCAGGTGGTAGGGGCCCACTGGTTCTCCAAACTGGACTTGCGGGGGGCTTACAATTTAATTAGCATTAGAGAGGGAGATGAATGGAAGACGGCGTTAAACACCCCATTAGGACATTTTGAATGTCTGGTCATGCCTTTTGGACTTTGTAATGCCCCCGCTGTTTTTCAGGGTTTTATGAACGCGGTCTTCCACGACTTCCTGGGGGTATTTCTGGTCATCTATCTTGACGACATTCTGGTGTACTCGCCTGACTGGGACTCACATGTGCAGCACCTGAGGTTGGTCCTGACCCGTTTGCGTGAGTATCAACTTTTTGTCAAGTTAGAGAAATGTACATTTGGTTCCAAACAAGTATCCTTCCTTGGCTATGTAATCTCGCCCACGGAGATTCAGATGGAGTCTGATAAAGTAGCAGCAATCTCCCAATGGGTCAGACCAGACAACCTCAAGGCTCTCCAGCGGTTCTTAGGTTTTGCAAATTTTTACCGCAAATTCATTAGGAATTATTCAGTTATTGCTCAACCTCTGACCGACCTGACTAAGAAGGGGGCCGACTTGGGTAAGTGGTCGCCTGCAGCCCTTGAGGCCTTTAGCCGTCTAAAAAAGGCATTCACGACTGCCCCAGTGCTAATACAGCCGGACGCACTACTACCCTTTTTTATTGAGGTAGACGCGTCTGAAGTGGGGAGAGGAGCAATATTGTCGCAGGAAGTCAGCGGGAGGTCTGGGTATAGCCCATGTGCGTTCTTTTCGCGGAAGTTCAATTCTGCAGAGCGCAACTACGACGTGGGTAACCGCGAATTATTGGCTATCAAATGGGCTCTGGAAGAGTGGCGACACCATCTTGAGGGTGCTAGACACCCAATTACTGTATATACTGATCACAAGAATCTGGTATATCTTGCCAATGCGAAAAGACTCACAGCTCGTCAAGCCAGGTGGGCGTTGTTCTTCGCCAGGTTTAATTTCGTCATGACATATATCCCAGGAGAGAAGAACGTGAAGGCGGACGCCCTGTCACGGAGTTTTGGGGTTCTGGATAGTGAGACCATGACTCCCGAGAATATCTTAGCCCCCGGCGTGGTGGTGGCAGCTGTGGAGTCTAACTTCATCCCTCAACTACAGGATGCTCAGCAGGACGCTCCTTCGGGGGTGCCGGAGGGCAGATGGTTTGTGCCAGAGACCCTACACCCTAGAGTCATGGATGAGTCTCACTCGTCGGTTCTCGCCGGGCATCCAGGGTTCCAGGGGACCCTGAAGCTTTGTTCCAGACACTTCTGGTGGCCAGGCATGTCTCAGGAGATCGGCAACTTTGTGAGGGGTTGCTCGGTCTGTGCTCGCAATAAGAGTCGGCGGCGTCCTCCGGAGGGTCCCCTGAGACCGCTACCGGTTCCTTCCAGTCCATTGTCGCACCTATCAGTAGATTTCATCACTGACCTACCAGAATCCCAGAAGTGCACCACTATCTTAGTGGTGGTCGACCGGTTCTCAAAGATGGCACATTTTGTGGCGTTAAAAAAGCTACCCTCGGCAAAAGAGTTCGCCACGATTTTTGTAAAGGAAATAACTCGCCTACATGGGGTTCCCCAAAATATTGTATATGATCGCGGGGTTCAGTTTGTGTCGCAGTTTTGGCGTGCCTTCTGCAGAAACCTGGGAATGTCGCTTTCCTTCTCTTCAGCGTTCCACCCGCAGACTAATGGTCAGACTGAGCGGAAGAACCAAGATTTAGTGCAATATTTACGGTTGTTTGCTAGCAAAAAGGCTCATCAGTGGGCAGAGTTCCTGCCGTTGGCAGAGTTTGCACTAAACAACCGCCTTTGTTCTTCCCCTGGGGTGTCTCCATTTTTTTGTGTATACGGTCAGCATCCTCGCTTCCTTACAGCAGTCCCTACTCCGTCGGTCTGTCCTGCAGCTGATGTCGCCACAGATACGCTTCGGGGGGTATGGAAAGAGGTACAAAGAAACTTGGAGGCAGCGGGGGCCCGTATGCAGTTGCGTAGTGGGAAGAGTCTGTCTGTGTCTGAACCTTACAGGGTGGGACAGAAGGTATACCTGTCTTCTAAAAATCTCAAATTGCGGGTCCCGTCCTTGAAGCTGGCGCCACGTTACGTGGGGCCGTTTGCCATCACACGTGTGGTGAACCCACTCACCTACGAGCTGGGGTTGCCAGCCACATGGAGGGTTCACAGGGTATTCCATAAGTCGCTATTGAAACCTTTTGTCCCTTCGGTGATGCCCACCTCCGGTCCCCCTCCGCCCACCCTGGTCCGGGATGAAGTTGAATACGAGGTCCAGGAGATACTGGATTCTCGTCGGTGTCGAGGAACCCTACAATATTTGGTGGCCTGGAAGGGGTTTCGACCAGAAGATCACTCCTGGGTGGCCGCACGTGATGTTCACGCTCCTGTGTTGGTACGGCGGTTCCACCATCGTTTTCCGGATAAGCCCGGTTGAGTTTCCGGGGGCCCGGAGGTCCCCCGTCAGAGGGGGGGTAATGTTACCATGCAGGGTGGCACTGGGTCCCGCGGCCGGCGCGCGGCGCTCCGATGTCGGCTTCGGCGCCCCGGAGCTCTGCTGTCGGGGCTCTCCCGGCGGCGTGGAGCAGCCAGCGTGCAGCGGCGTGGGCGTGTCCGCCCATAGGGTGCCGCCCGCTCTCCTCCACCTTCCATATGCAACAGTGGGAGAGTCGGCTCCTCCCACTCTCCGCCCCTGGGCGGAGGCTTTAAGTTAAAAGGCTGGCAGTGACCTGAGCTCACTGCCAGTTATTGGTTCTGCTAGCCTCTAGTCAGGTCTGTCTCAGTCTGCTCTAGTTGCTCGTCAGTATCCTGTCAGTTTGCCTGTGAGCTCCATCTCCAGCCTTACTCTGCTTAGTAAGTTTTGTTGGTCTGTTCCACCTGCCTCTTCTGTCGGCACTCTGTCCCCCGTTAGTGAGTTCCATCTAGGTAGTCGCCAGGTCCCTAGCCAGCGCAGGGACCGCCGCCCAGTTGTCCGCCTGGGGTTAGCCAGGGCCGAGGCAAGTAGGCAGGGACAGTGGGGTGCGGGAAGATCAGGGCACCCCACCTGGTGCTCGGGGGGCAGAGTGCCGTAACAGATACATGATATGATACAGGCAGGCATGGAGGCTCTAGTACCCTCTTGTACCACCTCTAGATTAGATACAAGATGTGATACAGGCATAGAGGCTCTAGTACTCTGTTGTACCACCTATAGCTTGGATAGAATATGTGATACAGGGGGCATGGAAGCTCTAGCACCCTGTTGTACCACCTATAGCTTGGATACTAGATGTGATACAGGCAGGCATGGAGGCTCTAGTACCCTGTTGAATCGCCTCTAGCTTGGATACAAGATGTGATACAGGGGCACAGAGGCTCTAGTACTCTGCTGTACTGTGTCTAGCTTGGATACAAAATTTGATACAGGCAGACGTGGTGGCTCTAGTACCCTGTTGTGCTGCCCTTAGCGTGAATACAAGAGGTTAGGGAGTACTGCTGGGATCTGTTGTTCTACATGGGTTTCCAGCAGCGCAGCCTCACAGGTGGAGTTGGCTGAGCTGGCTGGTTGTGGATCTCTTCAGCCAGCCAATCGCCACCGGTCTGCTGCTCATGTATACCAGCTGCTCTGTTACAGGTTGCTGGGCTCTGCTCTGTTTGCTGCATGCAAACAGTGTTATGTTCCTGTGTGCCGGATGTGTGGTGTGAATATTCCTGTTCAGGTTGCATGGTGTTCTGTGTTTTATGCAAATCCCTGGCGTGTTGGTGTGAGCTGTGTTCAGTCCTGCTGTGTTTCATGTATCATCTAGGTCTAGGTAAGTCCTTAGGTTCCAGTGTGTGGTCGTCCTTGTTAGGACGATCACCCTGCATGCAGACAGGTTTCATGTGGAAGTTGTCGCGTGGTTCCCTACTCTATCGAGACAACTTCCACAGGAAACCTGCCAGCATACCAGTGGACATGGAGGCTCTGATACCCCTGTTGTACCGCCTTAGACCGATGTTACTGATAAGAATGCGATATCGGTCCATGTGAGCACGTGTTTTTGTGAGAAAAGTGCAGTACATACAATTTTCACACACATTTTATGCTCAAGAAAATTGAATGTTACTTCAATAGCAAAAAAATAAATAACAATCACATCTGCGATATCGGCAAAAAATTGGGTATGTTGCAACGTTGCAGCGAGAATGCATGCATCGGTGTAAATTAACCCATTGGAGATAATTAGTTAATACATTGCATGAGTTCTGTGCGCCACGCAAACACACAGAAGTTGCGCGTTTTAATCGCAGCTGTTTATAACCCTGAAGACAGATAATCTCTCCTGAAGGTAAATCGTGCCGTGTCTGCAGGTATCTTCAGTACATCATATGGGATCACTGGACACATCGGCAGTGACACAACCCTTTTCCAGTGAGCCCCTGCTTTACCCACCCAGAGGCATCCGAGTGCGTTCACACCTAGCAGAACCCGCAGCATTCTACAGTAATAGCGGCAGGGCCAAAATATAATGAAATCTACTTCGCATCAGATACTGATGCCAGGCCATGACACTTTGCGCTGCGGACTAGCCAGGCCATAGTATGCTAGGCTGAATGAAGACAATGTCCATCCAATTCAGCCTGCCCCACCTTGTTGATCCAGAGGAAGGCAAAAACTACAACGAGGCAGAAGCCAGCTTAGCTCATTTGGAGGAAAATATTCCTTCCCGACTCCATAATGGCAGTCACAATAATCACTGGATCAACGTTTGAGTACCTACCTGACTTCAAGACCTAGATCAACATGGTCATCTAATGTCTATATCCTGTAATATTATAGCGCTGTAGAAAGACATTTAGTCCCTCTTAAACTCCTCTATGGATCCTGCCATCACCAGGTCTTTTCCCTAGCACTATTTAGTGTATACTGGTGACATCGGTTTCTCCTGCACATCTACATAACCTTACATATATCAATATTGAACTTCATTTGCCATTTTTCTGCCCAAGCCCCCAGCTTATCTAGGTCCGTTTGTAGCCGCACATTGTCCTCTGTTGTATTAATTACCTTGTATAATTTTGTGTCATCTGCAAATATTGATATTTTACTGTGCAGCCCCTCTATCAGGTCATTGATAAATATATTGAACAGAATGGGGCCTAATAAGCAATGGTGGCCCAATCAGAGTACGAACCATTTATTACCACCCTCTGCTTTCTATCTCTGAGCCAGTTCTTTACCCAGATACACATGTTTTCGCCCAGACCAATCTGTCTCATTTTATATATCAGCCTATTATGTGGCATAGTGTCAAATGCTTTAGACAAATCCAGATAAACGAGATCAATAGACTCTCCCAGGTCCAGCCTAGAACTTACTTCATCGTAGAAGTGGTTCAAATTGGTCTGTTATGATCGCCCCCTCATGAACCCATGCTGGTGAGGAGTTATTCTGTTGTTCTCCTTGAGGTATTCTAGGATGGCGTCTTTCAGAACCCCCTTGAATTTGTTTCCCCAATTATTAAAGTGAGACTTACCGGCCTGTAGTTACCAGGCTCTCTTCTTTACCCCTTTCTGTATATTGGGACCACACTGGCAATGTGCCAATCTAGTGGTACAACCCCCATTTCAATCATGTCCCTAAATATAAGAAATAGTGGTCCATCTATCACTTACTTAATTCCCTTAGAACCCTTGGGTGTATTCCATCTGGGCCCTGCGATTTATCGATTTTGATTCTCTTTAACCAGTTCTGTACTGCCTCTTGTGTTAGGCATGCAATATTTTCCGGAGGAGGTGAGGGGGGGGGGGGGGGGGTTATTCCCCTGCATCTTTTGTGGCATTTCTTTTTCCTTCATGAATACACTTGCGAAAAAGCTATTTAATAGATTTCCCTCCCCCCCCCCCCCCATCATTTTCTATGATTTCTCCTGCATTATTTGTTAAAGGGCCAGCGCTCTCAGTGCAAATGCTTTTACCATTTATATAATTGAAGAATAGTTTCGGGTTGTTTTCGCTCTCTTTGGCAATCAGTCTCTCTGCCTCCTCCTTGGCAGTTTTGATTTTTTCCTTACATATTTTGTTTTTATTTTATTTTTGCCTGTAAGCCTTTAGCGCTTCTTCACTACCTTTTTGTTTTAGTAATTTAAAAGCTTTCTTTTTTACGCTTATTGCCCCCCATACTGTCTTGCTGAGCCACATTCGTTTCCTTCTATTTGTAGTTCTTTTGTTTTTAAAGGGTATGAACTGCTCACATGATGTAATTAGGATGTTTTGAAACTTTTCCCATTTGTCCTCTGTAGTGTTATTTTTGAGAACATTGCCCCAATTAATGTTACCAATAGTAGTTCTGAGCTGATCAAAGTTTGCTTTACTAAATTCTAGTTTTTTTTGTCGCTCCCTGATAAGGCCTCCTATTGAATGACAGCTGGAATTTAACTACATTGTGGTTACTATATTTCCCGAGTGTCCCTGAGCCTGCACCCCCATGATTCTGTCCAGTTTGTTAGTTAATAATAACACTAGAGTGGTCCTCCCTCTAGTTGGCTCCCGTACAAGTTGGGTAAGGTAATTATCTTTAATTGTTCTCAAAAACATATCCGCCTTATGAGATTTTGAAGGGTTCGTCTTCCAATATTATATTAAGATAAATTCTCCCATAATGCTTACCTCATTGTGGTTTTACACCTCTTCTATCTGTCTTAATAATACATTTTCAGTTTCTTCTGTTACTTTTGGTGTCCATGTCACTTTGTGCTGTGGACTAGCCAGGGCATGTCACTTTGTGCTGTGGACTAGCCAGGGCATGTCACTTTGTGCTGTGAACTAGCCAGGGCATGTCACTTTGTGCTGTGGACTAGCCAGGGCATGTCACTTTGTGCTGTGGACTAGCCAGGGCATGTCACTTTGTGCTGTGGACTAGCCAGGGCATGTCACTTTGTGCTGTGGACTAGCCAGGGCATGTCACTTTGTGCTGTGGACTAGCCAGGGCATGTCACTTTGTGCTGTGGACTAGCCAGGGCATGTCACTTTGTGCTGTGGACTAGCCAGGGCATGTCACTTTGTGCTGTGGACTAGCCAGGGCATGTCACTTTGTGCTGCGGACTACTCATGGAGTTTTCTCATTGAAACGGAAAATAAAGAGACACAACAAATTCTTGAGGATTTTGCTGCAAATTTTGTGTGGATCTGCAGCGCAATCCGTAAGTAGGGACATCTGTAAACTGAAAAAAAAGTAGTGGAGGAACAAGAAGCTGTCGATGAAGACCAGCAGTGACGGACTTTACAAGGCGCCGAAAACGCATGAGTGCTGCTTTATTACTGTTCACCTCTTTCCTAAAGGCTTAACTCTCCCCCAGCAGTTGCAGAGGTGCGCTGCACATTCTGCAGGAAAAAGACATTACAGTTGTGAATGACTACTTTAACCCCTTAGTTACCAAGCCTGTTTGCCCCTTAATGACTAACTAATTGTTTTTTCATCGTTGCATTCCAGGAGCCATAGCTTTTTAATTGTTCCACTGACGGCCGCATGAGGGCTTGTTTTTTGCAGGACAAGTTGTATTTTCTACTGGCAGCATTTTTGGTTCACATCATGGATTGTATGACTTTATTATTTTTTTAAGGCCAATTGGGGGAAAAAAGAAATTCTGCTATTTGTTTTTTGGATTTCCGTGTGCAAAATAAATACTGTAGTAACAATATTCTCCGGTCAGCGCGATTCCGGGGTCACTGACTTTATGCAGTTTAATGCTTTGCTATTTTTGTACATAAATACCTTCTTTTCAAGGCTGGGTTCCCACAGATGGAAATCCTGCAGAAATCTTGAGGAATGTCTGCAGTGGGACCGCATGGAAATTCTGTGAGATTTCCGCAGTGAAAAGGCTGCTTTTCCGCCTGTATTCTGCTGCAAGAATCTCTCCCCATAGAGAGAAGAGAACCCACAGCCGACAAAGCGATACGATTGACATGCCGCTTATTTGAATTCCACGCCGCATGTCAGTTTCCACGTGGCTTGTCCGCAGTGGACTGTCAGAAGTGTGTGAACGAGAGGTTTGCAAATCTCATCCACTTGGCGGTTTAGTCTCAGGTTTAAAAATGCATATGGAATTTCCATGCGGAATTGCCGGCCCCATTGAAATCAATGGGAGAAGATTGTGGAAGAGCTGTGGAATCCCCCACTGCAGGGAGAGAGGGGCGGGGCTACAGGGGATCTCTTACATATCCCCCCATATTTGGAGAGATAGGAGACAGGTCTAGAGGGCTTTCCCGGGCTTCCCCGAGAGCGGGGCGATATAGCAGATGTTTTTTATCACAACTTGGCATGAGTGAAAACATCGCAAACGAGAATGAAACCATTAAAAGTCATTGGTTTCATTATCATGCATCTTCACTCCCTCGCATCGCAGGACAGTGTATCGCCAGTGGGCCAGAGCCCAAAGGATTTGCTTTTCTGTCGAGTGGTTTTCCAAGAGCCATGACAATAATATTTTTCCATCGGTGGAGTGCGGTGTTTTCATTTATCCCATTTTTTGGAACATAACATTTTCATTGCTTTTTATTCCATTTTCTAGAGGCAAGAGTAACAAAACTTGCAATTCTGGCGTTTTTTTAATTGTTAATGGCATTGACCGAGCGCTATAAATAATACGTTACATTAAATCTGCAGGCCGGTATGATTACACCAATACCAAATTTATATAGGTTTTTTTAAAAATATATATATAATTTTTTTTTTATGGCGTTCAAAGACCTGTACATTTTTTCTTTTTTTGTGCTATGCGAGGTGTTTTTTTTGCAGGATGAGTTGTTCTTTTTAATGGTCCTTTTTTTTTTTTTTTTAAATACTTTTTCAACTTTATATTTTTTCCTCCCTTGGTGATTATCCCTCTTGTAATGCAGTATATACATCAGTTCAGCAGTGTATTACAAAGCCCATGAAGTCACCAGAGACTGAGCCTCACAGCAGACCCCGAGCCTCCAAGTGCCATAACAACCCATCGGGACCCCGAGATCACATTGCAGGGGTTCAATGGGTGACAGAGGAAACCCCTTCCTGGTTCTGCTTTTTACATGCCATGGTCACACCAACCGTGGCGTATAAAGCCTAAGTAGCGGGAATGGAAGGCCTCCTCGGTTCTCGCGGTTCGAGGAAGTGTCCGGCCGTCACCCGACAGCTGAGCACCTGCTCCCCAGGCTTCTGGCGCTGCAGATTAAAGCTCCTTAATGGCCGCCATCAAAAGACGTTTGCGTGGTCATTAAAGCCACCTGCAGACGGGCGGAAATTCCGCAGTGGGATTTCCGCTGCTGGAAGCCTGTCTCGCACGGCAAACAAACCGCGGCATGGCCTATTCCCCGCACAGAAACTTCACTCACCAGCCGCTGGCTCCGGTCTGCGCATGCCGGCACATGAAAGACCCGAAGCTGCGGGGCGCGGGTAAGTACACGCTGCTCTCTGCAGACGCTCGGGTCGGGTCCCGCGGCGAGAATTCTCGCTGCCGGATCCGACCCGGCCGTCTGCAGGCGGCCTAAGGGGTTACAGTTACTTCTGTGTTACCAACATATTTTTGGTGTCATTTTAAAGCAATGATTGACCCCAAAATGGCAGCCAAAGCAGGTTGGTGACACAGATAGAAGCGGAGCTGCGGCTGTTAAACCCCACAGATGCTGCAGTCATTGCTGATCGCGGCATGGAAAGGTTTTTACAGGAAAAAAAATGAAAAACTTTTCACCTTACACTAGACTTTAAATATTAAAAAAATAAAAAGAACAAAATCGGTATGAGCACACCCCTAACTAGAACATCCTGCAAGCGCAGACAATTATATTCAAAATGGCCAAAAGCAGCCATATTCTGCCCATTGCGCTTTGTGTAAACCTAGTAAATACGCCAGAAGAAGCAGGCCTGACGCCGCGCCATCGACGGAAGGAGAACTACGGCGCAGGCACGGGCGCCACACAAAGTATATTCCAAAGCACGAGAAAGCCTCCGTAAATGTGTCCTCAGAATCGTAACGACCCGTAGAATAAAGGTGACACAACATTTACACCGCACTGTGAGCGCCATGAGACAACGAGCTTCTCCCCATCACCCCACTTGTGGAATTCATGATATGGACCCAAAACTGGTTCCTACAAAAACTGGAACTCGTCCCACAAAATAACATTAGTCCTACAGCGACAGGCAAAAACATGACAAAACGCAAACGGGGAAACGACTTACTGGTTAAAATGATTTACATCACTAAGGGGTTAAAATACACTTCAGACGACTGAATTCTGCGCCAAATATATTTATACAAGGCAAATTCTAAATCTACAATTAAAATAAGTGACATTTTTGGGAGGGTTTTCTTATTTTAATGTGACTGCTAAGGGGTTAAAAGGGTAATCGCACCACGGGCATATGTGTAAAACTCCACGGGTCTACCACAGTGTCACCGCAGAGACCGCGTACGGCATATAGCATGCCCATGTATCACACATGTGCAGTGAGGCTTTTCTTTATAAATGTATTGCGCATGAACATTGAGCATACTAGGTATGGGGCTCACGCTGCGCGGTTCGCCGAGAACTACAGCGTAATGCCGTCTAGGTCTCTTGTGTATGGATACGCAGCGTCTGCACGCCGGTGCGCATGGATCAGTGACAGTCCATTGACTCTGACTTCAATCACTACATATCACGTGTCCGTGCAACACGCACGCAATATGTGCTGAAGCACATGCTGCACCCAAGATTTTGCAAATGGCAACAAGAGTTTCCATTCGTACTGCTGGTCACCCCTTGAAAGCAACAGCAGACGTCGTGGAGCCCCAGCAGCGGTAAGGATCAGAGCCGCTGAGCAAGGCTTTGGGGATGTGTTAAAGATTTAAGTGGCTGCGTTCCCAGATGGTCCTACTAAATAATGTACAAGAGCCGCAGCCATAACAGACAGTCCCACAGCAAGGAGCAACATGTTGGTTGTCAGTGGGCCTCCGGCTCTGTAGGCTCTTCACAAATATATCCTTACTAAAGCCCACCATCCTCAGGCTAGGTCATCAAAGCAGATGGACTGACAGCCGGCCTGCCGCTGCAGCAGCAGGGATCGGTGACAATACAATCACCGCTGTTAACCCCTTACAGTGTTGATCAAGCATGTAAAGGATTCACAAAGTGAGAGCGTCCCTCTGTGACATCATTGGCCCTCCACCATGTAATTGCAGAGGGCCAATGGGTTGCCACGTCAGGCAGATACGAAAGAATGGCATCCGGGTCTGCCATGGCCTGTGATTGCTATGAATAGCAATAATGCATTGAAGTACAGAAGTACTGTACCAGAGCAATCATAGAATCGGAGGATCAAGTCCTTACAAGGACATAAAAAAAAGTTTAAAAAAATAACAATGGTAGAAAAAAAAAACATGTAAAAATGTACAGTGGGCATTTTCTCAACCTCATGCTTCTGCAGGATTTTCTCTGATGATGTAAATGACTTCTGTTCCGGCACAGTCGCCCTTCATTTCTGACCCAGTTTGCCAATTCCTGCCATTTATCCATTTTTCTGTTCCCGACGTCATATGTGGTATTGTTCTATGTACCCCATAAGCTATACAGAGGGTGAGATAGTGCGATAGGGTGTAACAGAGGATGACATAGGGCGATAGAGTATAACAGAGGGTGAGATAGGGCAATAGGGTGTAACAGAAGGTGAGATAGGGTATAATAGAAGGGGAGATAGGGTGTAATAGAGGGTGACACGGGGCGACAGGGTATTACAGAGGGTGAGATAGGGCAATAGGGTGTAACAGGGTGAGATAGGATGATAGGGCGATGGGGTGTAATAGAGGATGACACAGGGCGACACGGTATAACAGAGGGTGAGATAGGACGATGAGGTATAACAGAGGGTATTCTAATTTTTGCCAGCTGGGCATGTAGAGCCTGTGCCAGGAGGACCCCGGTATTCCATCACTGTACATACAGAACGGAAAAATGTGTAATGAAGTCACCCAAATACAAGCAGATATTACTGAGCATCACCGCCATACAATATGGACATAGTAGAAGTGACGGCATACGGCGACGGGGGGGGGGGGGGGGGAGTCAGGGGTGACGCCGATACCTTCAGCACTAAGCAGCTTTCTGCATGAATGGATCGCGGCTCTCGGCAACATGCTTAATAAAGAGGTTTTGTGTTGGATGTCAAATCCATTTGCAAAAGCTTGCAGTAAAGTTTGTGCCTCTTAGGAACAAGCGGCCATCTGAAGCAGAAGGGATTGTTGCCACTAAAGGAGCACCGAGAGGAGATCGCCTAAAGGAAGAGCAGCAATAAGGAAGCAGGGGGCCTATTCAGAAAACTGGCAGCGTGTAGCAAGACGGTTAGAGGGGCGTCTGGGACGTAAAACATCTGTCATGAAGGAAAACCACATACAGTGCCGCGGCTCGGACCCCGGAGGACAACGACAGTCACAGTCTCCCGCCGTCCTGGAAGAATCACCACGAAAGCCTGTGATTGGCTGAGCTGTCATCTGCGTAATGGATGGCACCTGACTGCCAGCTTCTTCCATGTCCCAAGTGGTGGGGACCACGGCTCCAGAACTGTTCCAGGCGCCGCTGGAGAAAGTGGATGTGTGTTTTCATTATTTTATACAGGGTCTTAAACGCAAGGAAGCACCCACAGAAAATGAAAACAGTTTGGCGGATGATGATCCAAGTTTAGACACAAGTTACGGAGAAAGTGATAAACCCATTAGGACAAGTCATCAGCATAACAGCCATTTTAACCCCTTAATGACGCGGCCCTTTTTCTTTTTCCAATTTCGTTTTTTCCTCCCCCCTTTAAAAAAATCGTAACTCCTTTATTTATCCATCGTAGTCGCTGTATGAGGGCTTGTTTTTTGTAGGACGAGTTGTATTTTTCAATGGTGTTATTTAAAGTACCATATAATGTACTGAAAAACTTTAAAAAAATTCTAAGTGGAGTAAAATGAAAAAAAAAAAGACATTTCACCATTTTTTAGTGCGTCTTGTTTCTACGGCGCACGAATGGCAACAAAAACTACATGATAACTTTATTCTATGGGTCGGTACGATTACTACGATACCAAACTTGTATAGTTTTTTTTTACTATACTCCTCTTTTTTTTTTTCAAAGACATAAAATTTTTTTCAATTATTTTCTGCCGTCATTTTGTGCGCGCAATAACTTTTTTATTTTTCCGTCGACGTAGTTGAGCAAGGTCTCATTTTTTGAGTAATGTCCTGTAGTTTCTTATAGTACCAATTTGGAATGCATACAACTTTTTGATCGCTTTTTATTCCGTTTTTTCTGGGAGACAGGGTAACTAAAAAAATGCATTTCTGGCGTTCTTTATTTTTTTATTCGGACGACGTTCACCGTGCGGGAAAAATAAAGGGTTACTTTGATAGGTCGGACTTTTACGGACGCGGCGATACCAAATACATATTTTTAATTTATTATTTTGATTTTTTAATAATAAATATGGCAAAAGGGGGGTGATTTAAACTTTTTCAACTCAATTTAAAAAAACTTTATTGATTTTTTTTTTTTTACATTACTTTGAAGCCCCCCTGGGGGGGACTTTAAGATGCGATGCTTTGATCGCTCCTGCAGTATCACGTAAAGCTATAGCACTACGTCATACTGCTTTTTGACAGGTAGTCTATCAAGCCACCCCACGGGGATGGCTTCACAGGCAGTCTGTTAAGGCAGCCCTGGGGCCTTTCATTAGGCCCCCGGCTGCCATGACACCTGCACGTCTCCCCCGATCTCACCGCGGGGGGGCCGTGCGGGACCCCCGAACATCGTTCGGGGGATTTAAATGCCGCTGTCAGAACTGACAGCGGCATTTAAATGGTTAATAGCCGCGATCGGCCGCGCGGCTATTGCCCGCGGGTGTCAGCTGTTTTAAACAGCAACCTCTCTTCATACATGCCCCGCGGCTCCATGACGTAAATGTACGTCATTGGTCGTGAAGGGGTTAAAAGTCACCATCTTGGATTTAACTTCAGTTTTTCCAATGGGAAGGCAGGTGTGGGAGGCATCAAAGTGGTGGAGAATTTCACCCGAAAACCAACTGCTTGGTGGCAGCAGAAAGTTATAACAGAGGTCCTTATTATGTGACTGATGGCGTTACCCGCCCTCCGGGACGTGTTGAGATCGCCAGTGAACAAAGCCCACGTGTCCTTGCAGAAGATTTCAACTAATGCCACCCAAACAGCTATTACCCACAATGCAGCTGGCAAACCTCACTGTGGATAATAGGAGCCCTGTACATAATACAAACCCCCGTTTTAAAAAGGGGATGAATAACGTTCTGCTACCAAACACACAATTGTTTTCAGGTGAGATTGTCTACTGATTTCATGTGTCAAACACCTACCATCCCATTGGAAAAACTGAAGTTAAAACCAAGATGGTAGCATTCAAAATGGCCGTCATGCCGGTAACTTGTCCTAATGGGTTTATCATTTCCTCCGCAACTTGAGTTTAAACTGGGATCCTCATCCGCCACCCCGTACATTTCTGTATTAAGTCCCAGAAACCCCTTTAAGGCTGATTTATTTTGGGATAATTCCTCGTCCCACTCGTACTGTGAACCACTAATGGTCATTGAAGGTTGTTGTCCGAGACCTAAGCCAAGCTTCACAATAGTCAGAACTCCTCCCACAGCCCATCTATTACTCTTCAGTCTGAGGAATCCACTGTTGGCGGTTTGTTTACATCCTGTTCACAGACTTCCTGTCTGCTTCTTCTACTACGTTTCCCATAATCCTCTTGGCTGCACCTCAGACAGTATAGCATTCTCCTCCCACATCTCATGCTTGCTAGTCCCACCCACCACACAGATGATTGGCTCTCTACTCTCATTCCTCTGTAGTATATTGTGGGAGTATCAAGTATTCTGCGTTGGGCCGGGCTCACACGCACGGGGCGGATTCTGGCTGCGAGCCCGGTGACCCTGCGTATAGCACTAACCTCAATTGTGTATGGTCGCCTAGATTTTTCTTTGTTTGCATTTCCCACCCCATCGCTTAACGATGATGCGGGTATGCAGAGCCCATACACTATGCTAATTGCGGATAGGTTGCAGGTCGGATGCCTCCATTGACTTCAACGGAGGCTGTCCGCGCAGATTCCACGGCAAAATAGAGCATGCAACGATTTTTTTCCGCTCACGGAATACGTAATTTGTATCCGCAAGTGTGGAGGAAAAATCTAAACTACATGCCTTTCAATGCCTGCGTTTTTCCTCAGAAATTCCGCCCGGACGGCAATTGCTGATTCCACAATTACAATCCAATCGTGTGAGGCCCCCTTACACTTGTTATTCAAAGGGTTAATACAGATTAGTCCTAAACTCATGAAGATAGGGCGATGGGGTAGAACAGAGGGTGAGATAGGGCGATTGGGTAGAACAGAGGGTGAGATAGGGCGATGGGGTAGAACAGAGGGTGAGATAGGGCGATGGGGTAGAACAGAGGGTGAGATAGGGCGATGGGGTAGAACAGAGGGTGAGATAGGGCGATGGGGTAGAACAGAGGGTGAGATAGGGCGATGGGGTAGAACAGAGGGTGAGATAGGGCGATGGGGTAGAACAGAGGGTGAGATAGGGCGATGGGGTAGAACAGAGGGTGAGATAGGGCGATGGGGTAGAACAGAGGGTGAGATAGGGCGATGGGGTAGAACAGAGGGTGAGATAGGGCGATGGGGTAGAACAGAGGGTGAGATAGGGCGATGGGGTAGAACAGAGGGTGAGATAGGGCGATGGGGTAGAACAGAGGGTGAGATAGGGCGATGGGGTAGAACAGAGGGTGAGATAGGGCGATGGGGTAGAACAGAGGGTGAGATAGGGCGATGGGGTAGAACAGAGGGTGAGATAGGGCGATGGGGTAGAACAGAGGGTGAGATAGGGCGATGGGGTAGAACAGAGGGTGAGATAGGGCGATGGGGTAGAACAGAGGGTGAGATAGGGCGATGGGGTAGAACAGAGGTTGAGATAGGGCGATGGGGTAGAACAGAGGGTGAGATAGGGCGATGGGGTAGAACAGAGGGTGAGATAGGGCGATGGGGTAGAACAGAGGGTGAGATAGGGCGATGGGGTAGAACAGAGGGTGAGATAGGGCGATGGGGTAGAACAGAGGGTGAGATAGGGCAATAGGGTATAACAGAGGGTGATATAGGATGATAAGGTATAGCAGAGGGTGAGATAGGGCAATAGGGTATAACAGAGGGTGAGATAGGGCAATAGGGTATAACAGAGGGTGACATAGCGCGATAGGGTATAACAGAGGGTGAGATAGGGCAATGGGGTATAACAGAGAGTGAGATAGTGTATAACAGAGAGTGAGATAGGTTGACAGGGTAGAACAGAGGGTGAGGTAGGTTGACATGGTATTATGGGGGGTAAGCTGGACTCAAATGTCCTTGATACTTGGAGGGAAGTCTGAGTGTTTCCTGAAGACCGTATTTAGTCATTGTATTCGCACTAAGACTTTGTAATGACTTGTTACGTTTAGGGAGTTGTCTCCTGTGATTGGACACTATAGCTTTCTTTGTTCTATTTGTGCTATTAATAAAGCAAACACTGGGCTGAGACTATCAGAAAGAGCACAGTAGTGACTTCACACAGTGGATGTCTCCTGTTTTTTTCTCTGATAACCATCACTAATTAATTTGGACACAATTTGGTAGCCTTTTTTGCCAATTCTAAATTTAAAGGAGCACTCCAAGACATGATAGTGAAGATTAATGCAGTCCTGCATGACGTTTCTATACTGAGAAATCAGATGCAGCCATCTGGGGTGTTATGTGACATCATTCATAGGCTCCATGTGGTGCTCCATGCTGCCTGTCATCCCTGCTAAATCTCTTACATCTAGTTCAAATGTCATGACTATACAAACGAAACGTTCCCCCAGCAAATAGATGAGGGGGTACCCTGTGGTAGGTGTCCATCCCTGGCACAGCAAAGGTAATTTTCAAACAATAGAGCGGTTGTAAGTCAAGTAATTGCCTACAGCATTCTCTGAAGTAAAAGCAGTTATAACATGAATTGGTGTTTCCAAAATGAGTGGTTGCCAGTCGAGCAAATGGCCTGCAGCAGCATGCACAGCAACGGGTACTTCGCTTTAATGATAAAGCTGCCGGATGGTCAATAGTAAAATCAATGGCGGTCTACCACCCAGGACCCCCACCGATTAGATTTTTGCAAGGCTGGTATGCTTATGCGCTCAACTGATTTCTGCAGGAAGCAGACAGCTCCATTCTTATTGTAGTGGCCAGGCTTGATATTGCAGGTATTGAAGTAAATGGGAACTTTGACTGTAATACCAAGCCTAGCCACCACAGCGACAATGGAGCTGCCTGCTTCATGCAGAAATAAGCTGAGTGCATGAACCCACCGGACGAGAGAACAGCTGATCAGAGAGCATCCCAGGTGTTATACCTGCGCCGATCTTTTGGTGATAGACTATCCTAATGGTAAGCTATCAATAGTTTACAACTGGAATACCCCATTAATTCACTAATAAAAAGAACTCCCACAATACCGCCTTTAACCCTTCTGTGGTCTACAACATTCTTTAATGATAAAATGGTAATATTTAACCCCTATACCCACATATTTTCTAAAGGTAGACAACTGGCACATTGTGAAAATACTACTGGGCACTGGGCACTCATGGGCGTCTCCATGCAATGTTGCATCAAAGTCTAAACGTTTGTACAAAACAAAAAGTTGGCTTAAAAGTAAGTTCCTGCAGATTCCATGCAGGCCACTTAATCCTACATCTACAATCCACACTTAATAACCCCAACTCAGAAGTAATCGCTCCAGTCCAGAAGCCAGCAAGCAGTGTCAGTGCCGGGGAAGGGCCACTGCTCAAGTTTTATTCAACACTGTAAACACTGAAATCCTTGTTGCCACTTACCAATGTGATAAAGTCCAATCCAATCGGTGGGATCTACTTCTTCCTTTATATCCCAGAAGATGATAAGTTCCTGAGAGTGGCCCAATACATACTCATACATGCTGGCGGTGAGACTGGATCGACTATCAGAAGTCACTAAGTCGGTGTCACTATTGGCCCGCTGAAAGTTCAAGTTCTCTGTCATTGTGTTTTGGGACGCAAAACTTTGAAGATTCTCTGGACTTAAGGTATATCGCAGCTGAGGGTTACGTCTCCGAACAAAGAGTAGATGATCCCGAGCCGAGTTGGCCATCATATATACTGAAGCCACAGAGGTCTGCAAAGTCAAAAGCACAAAGAAGTGATCAGTATTTCAATGACTAGTCATCTAATACAAGTACTACTAACGCAACACAATAAAAGATATGGACTGCAGGTACAATGGGCAAGAGAAAAATACACCTTCTAGGTCACCCGAAGAAGAGACTAGCTCCTTCCTGATTCACACCTCTGGGCGTCTCACCAGAAACTACGGCACGCCGATGAGGGATAGATACCCCAATATGGCTGTCTGTCTAGGGCTGGGTCCATCTCTTCCTTCTGGAGAAGACTCTGGCTTTGGCTCGTATTCCCAGGTATTGATATCTCTTTATCCATGTAGTTGGGTCCGCCTCTCGGACACTTTATGGATCGTTCGGCTCCACGTGGTTCCGTTTTGTACGGCGTCTCTCAGTTTGATTATTTGCATGTTGGTGTCGGCTTTGATAGTAACAAGCTGGCACATTCGTTGGCGGACGGGTCTTCTTATGCCGCTGACCACTCCAAGCATTATTAATGTTTCTAATGCATTAGCTCACATTACACGACCGACGTATGAGAGTCACCGTTTGGTAATTTTTTCCCTCCAATGAAAGCTTCGGTTTGATCAGTCTAGGACTAGGCATCTTCCTCCAGTCAGTTGTCTTCAGTGTTCCACATTCACAGCCGTAAGTCATGGTTACAAGGCTTGTTAAAAGGTCTGATACTGACTTGGAGGTATGCTGCTGTAGAAGCATCATTCCATCTTCCAATTTAGATATTTCCCAGAGAAGCCTTATAAGTCTCCTCCCACTTTTTAGGTGCTCTCCCTAAGGATAAATTATACCCTTCCTGATCCGTCTACAGGTTTCTCATCAGCCACCCAGAGACCCGCTGTACACTGACGAGGGGCAAATGCACGGAAAAGGTCTGTTTGTACATGGTTTATTTTTTCCTTCAGGAGAAGACTCTGGCTTTGGCTCATATTCCCAGTCAATAACCTGTTAACAGGTCTGACATTCATTTACAGAAATGCTGCCTTCCAGTAGGTGGCACTGTAGAGGCATTGTCCTATTTTCGGATTTGCATAGAGGAAAAATAGATCAACGTTCAAGATCAACATTTATTTGTTTATATCTACAGTATGTCAGAAAGAGTTTTCAATTGGCTTGGGGCTCCTAGGCTATATATTACAGCTCGGGGCTCATAGGCTATATACTACAGCTCAGGGCTCATAGGCTATATATTACAGCTCAGGGTTCATAGGCTATATATTACAGCTCGGGGCTCATAGGCTATATACTACAGCTCAGGGCTCATAGGCTATATATTACAGCTCAGGGCTCATAGGCTATATATTACAGCTCAGGGTTCATAGGCTATATACTACAGCTCAGGGTTCATAGGCTATATATTACAGCTCGGGGCTCATAGGCTATGTATTACAGCTCAGGGCTCATAGGCTATATACTACAGCTCGGGGCTCATAGGCTATATACTACAGCTCGGGGCTCATAGGCTATGTATTACAGCTCAGGGCTCATAGGCTATATATTACAGCTCAGGATTCATAGGCTATGTATTACAGCTCGGAGCTCATAGCCTATATATTACAGCTCAGGGCTAATAGGCTATATACTACAGCTCGGGGCTCATAGGCTATATACTACAGCTCGGGGCTCATAGGCTATATACTACAGCTCGGGGCTCATAGGCTATATACTACAGCTCGGGGCTCATAGGCTATATACTACAGCTCGGGGCTCATAGGCTATATACTACAGCTCGGGGCTCATAGGCTATATACTACAGCTCGGGGCTCATAGGCTATATACTACAGCTCGGGGCTCATGGGCTATATACTACAGCTCGGGGCTCATGGGCTATATACTACAGCTCGGGGCTCATAGGCTATATACTACAGCTCGGGGCTCATAGGCTATATACTACAGCTCGGGGCTCATAGGCTATATACTACAGCTCGGGGCTCATGGGCTATATACTACAGCTCAGGGCTCCTAGGCTATATATTACAGCTCGGGGCTCCTAGGCTATATATTACAGCTCGGGGCTCCTAGGCTATATATTACAGCTCGGGGGTCATAGGATATATATTACAGCTTGAGGCTCATAGGCTATATATTACAGCTCGGGGCTCATAGGCTATATATTACAGCTCGGGGGTCATAGGATATATATTACAGCTTGAGGCTCATAGGCTATATATTACAGCTCGGGGCTCATAGGCTATATATTACAGCTCGGGGGTCATAGGATATATATTACAGCTTGAGGCTCATAGGCTATATATTACAGCTCGGGGCTCATAGGCTATATATTACAGCTCGGGGGTCATAGGATATATATTACAGCTTGAGGCTCATAGGCTATATATTACAGCTCGGGGCTCATAGGCTATATATTACAGCTCGGGGGTCATAGGATATATATTACAGCTTGAGGCTCATAGGCTATATATTACAGCTCGGGGCTCATAGGCTATATATTACAGCTCGGGGCTCATAGGCTATATATTACAGCTCGGGGCTCATAGGCTATATATTACAGCTCGGGGCTCATAGGCTATATATTACAGCTCGGGGCTCATAGGCTATATATTACAGTTCGGGGCTCATAGGCTATATATTACAGTTCAGGGCTCATAGGTTATATACTACAGCTCGGGGCTCATAGGCTATATACTACAGCTCGGGGCTCATAGGCTATATACTACAGCTCGGGGCTCATAGGCTATATATTACAGCTCGGGCCTCATAGGCTATATACTACAGCTCAGGCCTCATAGGCTATATACTACAGCTCAGGGCTCATAGGCTATATATTACAGCTCAGGGCTCATAGGCTATATATTACAGCTCAGGGTTCATAGGCTATATACTACAGCTCAGGGCTCATAGGCTATATACTACAGCTCAGGGCTCATAGCCTATATATAACAGCTCAGGGCTCGTAGCCTATATATTACAGCTCAGGGCTCGTAGGCTATGTATTACAGCTCAGGGCTCGTAGGCTATGTATTACAGCTCAGGGCTCGTAGGCTATATATTACAGCTCAGGGCTCATAGGTTATATATTACAGCTCAGGGCACATAGGCTATACACCACAGCTCAGGGCTCATAGGCTATATACTACAGCTCGGGGCTCATAGGCTATATACTACAGCTCGGGGCTCATAGGCTATATATTACAGCTCAGGCCTCATAGGCTATATACTACAGCTCAGGCCTCATAGGCTATATACTACAGCTCAGGGCTCATAGGCTATATATTACAGCTCAGGGCTCATAGGCTATATATTACAGCTCAGGGTTCATAGGCTATATACTACAGCTCAGGGCTCATAGGCTATATATTACAGCTCAGGGCTTGTAGGCTATATATTACAGCTCAGGTCTCATAGGCTATATATTACAGCTCAGGGCTCATAGGTTATATATTACAGCTCAGGGCTCATAGGTTATATATTACAGCTCAGGGCTCATAGGCTATATACTACAGCTCGGGGCTCATAGGCTATATATTACAGTTCAGGGCTCATAGGCTATGTATTAGAGCTCGGGGCTCATAGGCTATGTATTACAGCTCGGGGCTCATAGGCTATGTATTACAGCTCGGGGCTCATAGGCTATGTATTACAGCTCGGGGCTCATAGGCTATATACTACAACTCAGGGCTCATAGGCTATATACTACAACTCAGGGCTCATAGGCTATATATTACAGCTCAGGGCTCGTAGGCTATATACTACAGCTCAGGGCTCGTAGGTTATATATTACAGCTCAGGGCTCATAGGTTATATATTACAGCTCAGGGCTCATAGGTTATATATTACAGCTCAGGGCTCATAGGTTATATATTACAGCTCAGGGCACATAGGCTATACACCACAGCTCAGGGCACATAGGCTATATATTACAGCTTGGGGCTCATAGGCTATATATTACATCTCGGGCCTCACAGGCTATATATTACATCTCGGGGTTCAAAGGTTATACACTACAGCTCAGGGCACATAGGCTATATATTACAGCTCAGGCCTCATAGGCTATATATATTACAGCTCGGGGCTCATAGACTATACTCTACACCTCAGGGCACATAGGCTATATATTACGGCTTCTTAGAATTCATAGCAAGCCCAATCAGATACCATATGAGAAGAGGCATCCTCTGCACATTCAGCAGCCGACAGCCCATATGGCCTCTGTGTACTGCCGGACAGCCTTCCCGCACGCGGCTCTGCCCAGTGCGTGCCCCCTATAGATGCTACTGCATTCCAAGAAAATCAATAATCCACATCCACCCCGCCTGAACGACATCATAAATTAATAAGGAGTCCAGAAATTACTAAATAGTATTGAACACTATTGAGCAGTTCTTTTTAATGGGCTCTCAAAATATCTATGAGTACTCGAGATACATTGAAAGAAATTGGATGCATCTGGGAATAAAAAAAGCAACACTTTTGCATTTTTTAAAATAAAATTCTACCAAAAATTCAGATTAAGAAATAAACAAAACTTGCTTACTGTATCTAACATCTGCAGTGCCCACTGCACGCATGTTAATTTCAGCGCAATATACAGTTGCAGTCAATCCCCCACTGCAAATCAGGTTTACTTGCCAAATTTACGGTGTATGTCCGCGGCTTAATAACTCAGCTATTAGGTTCTATTGAACCTAATAGCTCAGTCCTCACATGCGGGATTCTGTCGCAGATTTACGCCGTGGGAAAGAAATCACGGCATGTTTTATTTTAACTGCGTTTTTCCATGGCAGGAGGTCTCCATTAATATAGTGTTAATTGAGACCATGGTAAAACGTGGTAAAAAACGCAGTTTTCCATAATCGCCAGCGAGGACTTTTTTTGGTCATTCCCGCGTGATTCCTGTGGCTTAAAACCGCAGGCGTATCCCGCTCCGTCCGTGGGCATGAGCCCTAGGTAGAGCAGCTTCTGGCAGACGTGGTGTACAGACAGACAGCAGCTTTTGGCAGCATTTCAGAGAGACTCAAAAAGTCCATCGGTCCATAGAACAGATTCCAAAATCTTCCGTGGTTCATTTATATGGTGCTGAGTTTACTAGAGTTGGGTTTTCTTATGCTTTCGGGTGAGTAGAGTTGAACATCTTGGCCTTTGGGTATGAAGACCTTCAGCATTTACTATGTGGAAACCTCAGTGCTGCTGCAACCAAATATTGCTGCCGGTCTTTTGCAGTCACTCAAAATGTTTTGACCACCTGCCTCCTCAGGATTCTGGTGGCAGCCGGTGATAGCACCCTCTTTCTGCCACATCTATGTAGTGTAGCCAGTGGTCCTTAACTTTGAACTTGTGAACTGCTTCCTATTGTATCTCTAGGACCATTCAGCCTTTTTCTATCTTTTTGTATCCTTTTCGTTTGTACAAGGCAATGATCTCTTCTCTTTTTAGACTCCTCTCTTGACTCAGCCATATTTCTAACACGCAATCAAACATCACAGCTAACAAAGCTCCTGCCAGTCCAGGTATCTGATGCGTTTATCTCAAGCACACCTGATGCAACTAATGAAGCACTTGACTAGTTATATCAGGTGTACTTGAGACATTTTCTAATGTGTGCTGTTATGAGGGATTCTATTCAGGAGCCTGGTAATTCTGAAACTGAAGCAGTCAGTAATAGTAGCATTTTATGCTGAAAATAAAGAAACCACTTGTTAGATGATGCAGTCATTGCTGACCGTGGCATGTAAATGTTTTTACAAAAAAACGTAAACTTTTTTCCCCTTACAGAAGACTTTAAATATTGAAACAATGCAAAAAACAAAACTACTCATGAGTGGTATCGCCACATTCGTAACCACCCGCACTATAAAAAAGTACATTATCTAAGTAGCATGGTAAATTCAGTTAAAAAATAAATGCTAAAAACAAGACTTTTGTACTTACCATGAAATCTCTTCTTTGTCTCGTTCACTGGGGAAAAAGACATTGGGTATAGCTACTGCAACTGGAAGGCAGCCATTGAGCAGATAAAGTGTTAGCTCCTCCTATTAGCCATACCATTCTAGCTAGTTTGTATGCAAGCAGTAGAAGCAGCCAAGTAGGATACACAATTAATAGTCCTTCTGACCACATAACAATAACATTATTTAAAACCTGTAACTCACTGTAGCACCGAGGAGGAAAATATCAAATAAAATACTAATAACGGCATGGAAGGGTGCTGCCCCCCAATGAACGAGACGGAAAAGGGATTTTATGCTAAGTACAAAAATCTTATCTCTTGTCTGTATCATTGGGGCATACAGATGAAGACCGTGGGACGTTACAGAACAGTCCCTCGAGGGTGGGAAAATTATAGGAGCTGCTTGTGAAACTCTTCAACCAAGTGAGGCGTCCGCGGAAGCAAAAGTATGAATCCGGTAAAACTTTGCAACGAGGTCCCCTTAATGGCCTTACACATCTCCATAATGGAAGCCCCATTTCATACCGCCCACGAGGCACCCACTGCCCGAGTAGAATGCACTGTAAGACGGAATTGAGGCATTTTGCTTTTAGCATGTTATGCCTCTGTCACCATTGATCAGATCCCGTGAGAAATAACTATCTTGGAAGCTGTAAGACCACGTCTTGGGTCATCAGGAATCACGAACAGTGAGTCAGAGTGTCTAAAGATGCTTTTTGAGAAGGGTAGATCCACAAGGCTCGCATGGGATCCAGTTTGTAAAGAGTGGGTTCTCTCGTATGAACTGCGAATGGACAAAATAAGGGCAGAACAATGTTTTCCTTGATGGGGAATGCCAATACCAACTTAGGTAGGAAAGAAGGCATAGAACGAAGGACCACTTTATCCTGATGGAAGACGGTGAATAGAGGCTTGACCAACAAAGCTGTGAACTCTGAGACCAATCGGAAATAAGTGACCGTTACCAATAAGGCCACCTTCCGAGTCAACAAACAAGCTGGAAATCCCTTATGATTCGAATAGATGAAACTGCAACTCATCCAGTACAAGATAAGGTTCCCAGGAGGGACAAATGAACGGAATGGAGGAGCGGCACAAGCGACCCCCTGTAGAAAAGTACAGATTGCCGACTTTGAGGCCAGTGGGCGTTGGAAAAGTATGGACAATGCGGGTACCTGATCCTTTAAAGAACTCAGACTCAAACCCATATTCAGATCCTCCTGCAGGAATAACAGGAGAAGGGATAAAGAGAAGCGCATAGGATGAAAAGTACGTTGTTCACACCAGCGAAATACATTTTTAAAAACTCACTTATAACCATGAGAAGAGGAGTGTTTCCTAGCCTTCTGGGTGGTTTGAATGACAGGTTCTGCAAATTCATGGCTCTCAACACCGCAGCTTCACATAAATTACCACACTGTTATATAAATTGTAGGCAAATTCGGGTGAAAGAGGGGACCCTGTAAAAGGAGATGTGGAAGAGGGAGACATCACGAAGAGTTGACGAGCAGGTCGATGAGCAAAGCATACCATGACCTGCGAGGCCAATCTGGGGTGATAAGAATCACTAGAAGGCCTTCCATCTTTATCTTGTTAAGAAGTCATAAGATTAGTGGGAATGAGGGAAAAACGTATGGAATGGGTATTCTGTTAATGGAACTACTAGAGCATCCCATGCTCGAGCTTGGGGGTCCTGAGACCTGACTAGACCTGACCCCAAAGATTGGCAGCTTGTGATTGATTCTAGACACCATAAGGTTGATGTCCGGATGACAAAGTTCCTGAAAGATTTGAGGATGTAATTCCCATTCTTCCAGTTTGTCTGTCTCTCTGCTGAGGAAGCCTGCTTTTCAGTTGTCTATTCCCGGTATGTGGACTGCCAAAAGCGCTGGAAGATGAGCCGCAGCCCATGTCAAGTTCTTTGTTGCTATTTTCATGCCTTGATGATCTATGTACGTGATGGCCATGGCGTTGTCGGTTTCGACCTGCACTGATAATTCTGTCAGCAGGAGTGTGAAGTGACAAAGGGACTAGAGAATGACCCAAAGTTACAACACAGAAAAGCTGGCATCCCTGGTAAGTACTTGCCATTGGAAGGTCAGAAACGAACATTCCAGATGGACTCCAGCCATCAAACTTGAAAGCACTGAATGCACGTAGGTAGTTGGATCTTCCGATCGAGGGACATCACAGACTTGTCCCATTTTGAGAGAATCGTTTACTGACAGGCTGTGCATGGAATTGCCTAAAAAGAATTGCCTCGAAGAAAAAGATGATCAGCCCCAGCACCCTCAAGCAGTGACGAATAGTCCCAGGTTTCCGATTTTGCAAAGAACGTACATGTTTATGAATAACAAGTATTTTGGGAGTCAGCAACAGTACATGAGCTTGATCCGCGTCGAAGGATAGACCCAGAAAATCCATCCGTTGTGATGGTGTTAGAAAAAACATGGGATAGTTGATGATAAACCCAAACCTTGACAGTGTGTCCAGAGTGATGTGGAGACTCTCCGGGTTGGCTAATATAGTATTCTAGTGAGAGCACGCCTAGCATGTAGCTCTAGCCTGCCCCTGTTGGGAGTCTTCCGGTCTGGAGTCAGACATGGCACTAAAACAATAGTTGTACAATTACTGCAATATAGCCTACTGCAAGATGTACTGCAGGAGAGGCAATAGAGCAGGGGAGAGCGCCGCCGGGCAGAGCCTACTGGCCCGGAGACCACGTGGGAGAGTTGTAACTTCCTAAGAGAAGCATTTGGTACTACAGGTCCCAGCTACACCTTGTGAAGAAAATAAAGTTGAAGGACCTTGAGATAGGAAATGAGGGTGGGACATGTACTCCCAGAACAGGGAGGACGGCTGTACAGGCATTGGTGAAGAACAGATGAAGCCCTGCCTCCATTGTTTCCTGCCTGCATACTAGTGATTCCTACTCCCCATACCCTGGCAGGAACTCACACCCAGCGAGTATCCTGCCCAGGCCTGAAGCCAGGACCTACATTTTTAACTCTGGTTGTGAAGCGCCAGAAACGATGTGCGGCAAACATTGCCACTGCGAACAAAACTCCCACTGACCACACCGGGCTCAATAAACAGATTCACGCAGATGATGACATCCACATGGAACGTTTGACCTCATTTCTAAGTTTTCTGTCTGGAGGAAACCAGGACCCGCTCATCACCTGCCCGGAACCATCCCTTTGGAACCTATTTAGTCTGCAGTACTGCTATTTGCAAGGTTGCTTCCTTTTTTGTAATTTTGGGTGCATTGTTGCTGTCTGATGCACATCTGGCTGTGAGCACGCTGCCCATGCCATTCTCCTCAGGGGTATTACAGTGTATTACTCTACCTTTATGCAGAGGGTTTCATCATAGGACCCGCCTATTAGAAGGGTTTAGGAGTTATCCCGCTGATCCCGGAGTCCGCTTCTGACTGGATGTTTACTTGGAGGACTCATTTACCAGACAGATATTTTGCCCTACATTATGGGCGATAATGACATGCTGATACGTGGGGAGGCTTCAGTTCTCATTTTCATTAATCTTGTAACAAAGCCAAATTTCAGAATAGAATTCCATGTAAGAAGTTTAGTGCTATTAAGCTTCTGAACAACATATGATCGCCTCGACATATAATGCGCCCATTGTCAAAACCAATCCCCCCCTGGAAGGAGTATGTGTGTGTGTGTACATATTGTAAGCAGGATCCACAACAGGTATGTTTCCTCTGTAGGAGGTCAGGTGGCAGCAGAGGCCGGTGATGGTAAAGCAGGGGGGTTTATTGCCAAACTCTCAGTCATAAACAAACACAGGCTTTCTCCAGCCATATAATGTCCATAAGGCACCCAAAATAACAGTCTTGGTAATCAGATGCAGGGATTCTCACCCAACCCTTTCCTCAGGGTTTTGCTTCCCTCAGCTCTCCAGGTTCTCTTCACCTGGCTTTCCAGGGACTCTGCACGCAGTCTGTCCTTTCTCTGGTCTGGCTGAACACACTCTGCCACAATCTCTCTCTTACTGAGCTTTCTTGCTCCTTTTCCAATTCTGTCTCAGCTGAGTTCCAGGTTCAGGTACTTCCTGGACTGGAATATACGTGTGACCCGGACAGCCCCTGCCTCATGTAATCTCCGGAGTTATATTTTGGAGTTTGGTAATCTCCGTGGTATATACACACCATCCAGGACTTTACCACTTACTTCACTACAATATAAATAAATAATATTATATATATATTTATTAATTACACTCATTGTCAGTAACATACCTCCCCTATAAGTTGTTGGAATGGGTGAAACTTTCTCTGTGTGATTGTAACGTTAATTTGAGTGATTACAATATAAGAGCAAAAGCATCATTTATTGTGGAGACCTGACCCTGTGTAGGGAGACTCTAGTACCCTGATGAGCCGCCTCTAGCTTGGATACAAGATGTGATACAGGTGAGCGTGGAGGCTCTAGTACTCTGTTGTACCGCCACTAGCTTGGATACAAGATGTGATACAGGTGAGCGTGGAGGCTTTAGTACCCTGTTGTACCGCCACTAGCTTGGATACAAGATGTGATACAGGTGGGCATGGAGGTGCTAGTACCCTGATGAGCCACCTCTAGCTTGGATACAATATGGGATACGCATCGGCATGGAGGCCCTAGTAGCCTGTTGTACCACCTCTAGCTTGGATACAAGATGTGATACAGCCGGGCATGCAGGCGCTAGTACCCTGATGAGCAGCCTCTAGCTTGGATACAAGATGTGATACAGGCAGGCATGGAGGCTCTAGTACCCTGTTGTACCGCCTCTAGCTTGGATACAAGATGTGATACGGGTGGGCATAAAGGCTCTAGTACTCTGTTGTACCGCCTCTAGATTGGAAGTAAGATGTGATACAGGTGGGCATGGAGGCTCTAATACCCTGTTGTACCGCCTCTAGCTTGGATACAAGATGTGATACTGGCAGTCATGGAGGCTCTAGTACCCTGTTGTACTGCCTCTAGTTTGGATACAAGATGTGATACAGGTAGGCACAGAGGCTCTAGTACCCTGTTGTACCATCCCTAGCTATGATACAAGATGTGATACGGGCGGGCGTGGAGGTTTTAGTACCCTGTTGTAGCACCTCCACCTTGGATACAAGATTTTATATGGGTGCACATGGAGGCTCTAGTACCCTGTTGTACGACCTCTAGCTTGGATACAAGAGGTGATACAGGTGGGCATAGAGGCGCTAGCACCCTGTTGTACCGCCACTAGCTTGCATACAAGATGTGATATGGGCAGGCTTGGAGGCATACAGGTTCCATATGGTATCCTGCAGGATATCGCTCCACATTTGCTGTATCTAAGCTCGAGGACTGTATCAACTCGTAGGCTGTTGACGTTGGCGTTCCAGATGGGGAAGTGATGAGGGCGCTTCCTGGGACCCCCTTGTGTGTGAGGCCGAGCATTATCCTGCTGGAATCCGCCATGAAAGGAACACACGTGGCTGCAGGATGTCCTGAACATATCGCTGAGCTGTCTTTGTACCTAGTGATGACCCCCCCGAAGACCATCACACCAGCAAGGGGCCCACCCCAAGGTCTCCAGACATTGACACCGCCGTAGTCAGCGCCCAAACTAACCCTGGATTAACAACCTGGTTTCCCTCCGTAGCGTGTAGTTTCATCGTTCACAACACCACTGCAGACGGAGGCGACGGTGGGGGTCAGAGGCCGTTCATGTAATGGGGCCACGAGACCAAATGGCCCTCAGCCATGATGCGCCTGAAATTGTTCGTGTGAGACCGGCCTTAGCCAGTTGAAAAAAAATGTTATTGCTCTCCGAAAGAGAAACAAAAAATTCTTGCAAGTGTCTAACAAAAATCTAAGACATGATGTGAAACACCAAGATTTACAAGATTACTTAGGTTGTATTTACACGGGTGTGAAAAACACGAAGTTCTGGACGACTGCGAGACGTACAGAACGCGCTCTCTGTAATAACCCTTTACTTACAATGGATGTCTTCACATGGGTGGCTTACTTCTCGCAGGTATGCTGGGACGTTGGAGAAAAGCTCACATCGCATCCTCGAGCAGAGCGAATTGTCGCAGGACTTAAAATCACATGTACAGGTTTACAAGCGCAACATCACGCTCGCCCATGTGAATACACCGTCAAAGGGGTTCTGGCATTATTAGAAGAAAAAAAATCAATGCTCACCTATTCCTCCCCGTCAGTCTTCTTAATGCATCTTCTCTTCACCAATCTTCTCCCGGCTCCCCCAGTCCCCCGGGTCACGTCCTCCAGCCGTCCGGATCCTCTTCTTCCTGTGATGAAGGCTACATCCCCGGCATTCTCCTTCCGGCAGGTCGGTATACCCGGTCACTGGTGACGTAGCATTCCCTGCCTAGCAGGAAATGCCGAATACTCGCAAGCCTTACTTTAGCGCAACTGCGCATGCGCGATATCTCTCTGTTAGTGTTTCACATACGCTTCATCACAGGAAGAGGATTCGGCCGGCTGGAGGTGAGGTGATCCAGGTGACTGGAGGAGCCAGGAGAAGATGTGGTAAGAAGACTGTGGAGGAATAGGTAAGTCTTGATTTATTTTTTTCTAATGGCAGAACCCTTTTGGCGGTGTATTCACAAGGGCGAGCGTTATCTCGAGAAAAGAGGTCCCATCTCCCCCATGCTACCCACTGTGGCGTTAATGCAACCCCTCCACCCCCACCCCACATTCAGGGGAGACTGACTAGAGCGCTGATCTCACGAGCGCAAGAATGCTTCATTCACTTTCAATGGGACTGTGGAGATACCCAATTGGGTGCTGCTTGGCTATTTCTGAGGGGGTGAGTCTAGTCACTATAAGAACCCCTCTAGTCCCGCCCCTCACCTCCGCTCTCGGAGAAGGTCTCGGAAAGTTCTCTAGCCCCGCCCCCTACCTCTTCAAAATATGAGGAGAAATGTAAAGGCCCATTTAGACACAACGATTCTTGCTCAAAATGTGCTCAAAGCCATCTTTTGAGCGAGAATCGTTGGGTCTAACTGCACTGACATCATGCAGTTTTCACGCACAATTCTTTCCTTGCTCAGTTCTAGAAAACTCATATTAGCGGTGCAGGCTGTTATCACAGTCGGCAGCACTGATAAGATTCTTTCAGCTTTTGTCCCGCTAGTAGTTCACAGCTGGATGTGAGCTGTAAGCGCGGAGAACAATGCAGCAGTTTGCTTATACAGAACAGCTGTACTGTTCGCTGAGCGATAGCGGCAGTGTCCTGCTCCACCTGCATAGCTCTTAAGTATCTACTTAGCTACTATTGACTATACAAAGATGATTGCTCAAAACAGTCACTCAAACTGTGGTTTGAGCAACTTTGAGCGATCATCTATCAGTGTAAATGGTGTCTAAGAGATCGCCTGTAGTCCCACCCGTCTCCCTCCCTGCAGTGGGGGATTTCACAGCTCTTTTGCGATCTTCTCCCATTGACTTCAATGGGGCCGGCGCTGTTGCGATATCGCAGATTTTCTTAAAGTGAGTGAAAACATCGCAAGTGAAAATGGAATCATTGAAAATCATTGGTTTCAAACTCCTGCGTTTTCACTCCCTCACGCATCGCAGGAAAATCCTACGGCCACTGTGGACGAGCCCTCACTGCGAGATCGAACTATATTGCTTTTTAATGCAGTACTACTAAAAAAAACTAAAATACTTTTTAAAAAAGAAAATGACTTTCTCCATCGTTTGTTGGTTTTTGCGTTGCTGCATCGCTGTGAGCGCCGTTTCTCTTAGGCATCCTGCAGTTTTGGGATACAAACTACTTTTTGAAGGTTTTAATACAATTTTTTCCTGGAAAATGGGTCACTAAAAAAAAAGCACAATTGTGGTATAGTTTGCTTCCTGAGACCTCCACCGTGCAGAAATAGTAACGCAGCAATATTATTACCTTTTAATCTTTTAGTTTTATATACGACGACTGAAAATAGATTATTTTTTTTTAACTTTAACCCCTTAAGGACGCGGCCTATTTTGGGCATAAAGACGCAACAATTTTTGGCGGATTTTCATCTCTATTTTTCAAAAGCCATAGCTTTTTTATTCTTCCGTCGACGCGGCTGTAGGAGAGCTTGTTTTTTTGCGTGGCGAACTGTAGTTTTTATGGGTACCTGAGTTTTCAAAAACTTTTCAAAAGCTGCCCAGGCTTTCATTGGCCTCCGCTCTGCTGCTGTTACGCCCAGTGTGAGCTCTTATCAGTTCACTTTTCCTTGTAGATTTTCCTATTTTTCTATTGCCCTCCTGTTTGCAATCCATTAACAGGATGGGGGCGGATCCTAAACCAGCCATTCTGCCCCTACTGTGCTGGCTGAGACTTCCTCCCCCACACTTACAATGCTGTCTTGTGTAACTCTGCTGCAATCAGCTGCAAGGTAGCATATGAATGCCCGCCCCTCTGGTGCATGTAGTAACTAGCAGTGTCCCCATGTCCCTGTTACTAGAGAAGCCAACTGCCTAATGACAGGTAATAGATTGCAAATAGCTAGAAGGGAGACCCCTAGTGTTCAGGACTTTAACTTGATCCTCAGTGTTATAACAAATGAATGCAAGTATATTACAAGACTGATGATACACGCAGGCTGATAGATGAGCAGAAGTTGTGTGCAAAGTTACTGCCCCTTTAAACTCATGTCTATTTGGAGGTCTGCATTAACAAGACAGAACGCCATCTGCTCTACATTCAGATACGGCATGGATACATACAGAATACAAAATTAATCAGCAAATAATTTACAGCCCATAAAAAGTGGTGTTCAGGGTGGACATTTAGGCCGCCTGCACACGGCCGGATCGGTTTCCGGAAGCGGGATCCAACCCTATGCCCAGCCAATGCCCCTGCGTGTCCGTCTTCTTTTCTTATCTGTGCTGTGTCTAGTCCGGATGGCTCGCCACCCGACATGCGCAGTGCAGGTTTTCCCACGTCGTCGCTAGGCGATGATGCCGAATCCGCGACCTGTCTGCAATGTTAATTGTGGACAGGCCGCCAGTAACACAGCTTCTATTGACTTCAATGGAAGCTATCCATGCGGACACCGCACTAAAATACAGCATGCTGAGGTTGTGACTGGAAAATCGCAATTGATTTCCGCTTGTGCACAGGAAAAAGCACTTTTCCATAGCATGTTAATGGGCGGTATTTGCTGCGGAACCCGTAGGCAGGCAGACGCCCGCTCCGGAATCCGCAATGCAAATATGCCCGTGTGCAGGCGGCCGTACCCTAAGCCTCCATGATGGTGCAGTGTATTACCTCTCAGCAGCATCGGTACATCTTTTCCCTTTGGCCTTGCAGAGCATTGATGTTATGGTGATTTTGGCCTGATACTCTTCTGAACTGCTGATGAACCTGAAGATACAGAAACAAGTATTACATTATCCAGTATTTCGTAATAAAGCAAAGATTCATGAAATTCTGCTAGAATGAGTCTGCTGTAATTCCGGGCCCCTACAAAGTAGCAGCCCAAGCTCCTACAATCACAAAGCCATGCTGTACCAAAGGGGCCCCAAGCCACCAGACACCCTGAACCACCCAGCCGGACCACCCAGCACCGCCTCACAAAAGCCGAAATGAAGAGTATATCATTGACTGGAGGTATAACATAAGAGCATTCCAGAAACTGACAACATACCAAGAGGGACTACAGAGGAACTACAGACTGGTCCCATATCTGGACATTCTACCGCACCCCAGGGGGCACCAGATCCTGAGCCACTCGAACTGATGGTTCAAGTTTGAAAAATTGCTGCCTATCCTGTTCTTGTCCAATTCTGAGCTGAGATTAGAACATGTAGTGTCCGGCACATCAGACAGGGGGCGCCGTGTGATGTGAGCTGTGCTTGAGAGTGTTGGGTGCAGCTCCCAATCGCCCAAGTAAATACAGCCTAAGGGTGCGTTCACATATAGCGGATATGCTGAGGATTTCAGAGAGGTGAAAAAAATCTGCAGCAAATCTAAACTATTTGGTGCAGATTTTGACATAGATTCAGAAAAGCTGTGCTGAATAGCTACATGTAAGCGCATCCTTAAAGGGGCGCTCCACCATGTCCTTGTTCCCCATGCACTGACATATACTCCCAGCTTCCTGGCCTACAGGCTGCCCCAGCGACCTCCCATTGGCTGCAGCAGCCTGTGATGTCCCATAAACTGATGGGACTGCAGAGTCTATAGGAGCAAGCAGCCGAATATAAGACTGTACAGAGACAATACAACTCGGACAACCCCTTTAAGAAGGCCTCATCCTTCTTGCAGGCTTCCGGCAGCATTTTTGAGTTTCAGATGTTTGTTACAAACATCTTTTTGGATGACAATTTGTATTTTTCACCCACATCCATTCTCTCTTCCTATAGAGAAGCCTGTTGCTAACTTCATACAGGACCCCGCCATGTGAATTCTCGGAGAATGCGAGGCGTTTAAATGGCAGAGCAGCCTTGCATCACTTCGTGGAGCTTCCCCCATTGTATTCATCGAATCGCCTGCAGCTAACACAAGCCGCGATGCTACAGCCCCCCCACTGAAAACAGTAGTCGCAGCGATGCGAGAGCACGCGACAAGATAGGACATGCGGTGTCCCGCGGGAAACTGTCGCTCATGTGTATGACCCCATTCAATTCAATGGGGTTCATATTGGTGCGTCTCACAACGCACAAATCTATTGTGATTTTGACCCCCGTGTGAAGGCGGCCTAAGGGACATTTCACACGGGACGGAGTAGTCAGCACCAAAATCTGCCCTGCTAACTTGCGGATTTTCATGCGATCACAATCCGCAGTCAGCCGCGGGGATTATATCCCACAACGCCGTAGAGCACCCAGCAACTGCCTGCCGACCCCACGAAGCATCCGGATGCTGGTTTGTACTGACTACAAGATACGCGGACGGTTTAATGTGACGTAAGGGACAAACATTGCTGGAGAAGCCATGGGTGGGAACCGAATGACTTCCTCACACTTCCTGGCTGAAGACAAACAGCCGACGACAGTCCGGTCATTAGGGGGCTACTTGGAAGTATCCATAATTAGCCTCAGGACACTCTACAAGGTGAAACTGCCAATACGGGGGCGACGTCCCCAACACCACTTATAGCATTACTGGGAAATTATTCCAGATGTGACCCCCACAACACCCGCTTAATGGCCCCCATACACAGACATGTGTGCTTAATGGAAACAGAAATTCAAAAAGTTTCAATTAGCAAAACAGTCTAAGAAAGCCCTCGTCCAGAGCAACCAATCACAGCGCAGCGTTTATGTGTGAAGCTGCTGAGGTAAGATGAACGCTGCGCTGTGATTGGTTGCTGTCGCCAATGAGGACGTCTTACTGGCAGACCGTTTTATGAAATGAGACCCAGAAAGTTTTATTCTCCTGTAGTTGTCGTTAGTTGGATGTGGGACAAGATGGCTGCCAACGTAGACAGGAGAGCGCTTGATGCCCTTGATTTTCACGTCAGTCTGTTATTGGTGAGCGTCATTTAGAATGTGGTCTGGTGGAGCTCCGCCCAGCGGGCGCACAATCTGTACGCAGAACTCCTAATTTAAAGGTTGCATCTGTAAATCCGTAGGTCCAGCAGAAACCGTGGAAACAGCGGAGCGTCCGGGCAAGTGTCACACGAATCCTCAGAAATCAGAGGGAGCAGAAAACTGGACGTCCCACCGCCGACCGCAGGGAAGATGCTGCGCAAACATCTACGGTGTTATCCCTACTGATTGCCATTGTTATCCTGAAACCGGAGGACGGAGCGCGGCGGTGGTGGTCTTCCTGCGACAGTCTGCAGACTGTAAGGGGAAGCGATGGTTTCATGGAGTCTTCAGTGTTTAGTGATGAAGCCACCTGCCACCTTCCAAGCAACAAACTTCAGTATGTGGGGGAGGGGAACCCACCTGTCTACATGGACCTATGGGAGACCCCTCTAAGGTGAATGTGGGGGAGGGTAACGCACCTGTCTACATGGACCGTATGGGAGACACCTTTAAGGTGAAACTGGGGGGGGGGGGGACCCACCTGTCTACATGGAGCGCATGCAGACCCCTCCAAGGTGAATGTGGGGGAGGGGAACCCACCTGTCTACATGTAATGTATGCAAACACCTCCAAGGTGAATGTGCAGGAGGGTAACCCACCTCTCTATATGGAACGTATGGGCAACCCCTTCAAGGTGAATGTAGGGGAGGAGAACTCACCTGTCTACATGGAGCATACGGGGAATCCCCCGCGGTGCATGTGAGGCAGGGGATACCACCTGTCTACATGGAGTGTATGCACGACCCCTTCAAGGTGAATGTGGGAGAGGGGAACTCGCCTGCCTACATGGATTGTACGAGCAACTCCCCGAGGTGAATGTGGGGATGGGGAACCCACCTGTCTACATAGAGTATATGTACGACCCCTCCAAGATGGATGTGGGCGAGGGGAACCCACCTGTCTACATGGAGCGTACGGGCGACTCCCCCGAGGTGAATGTGAGGATGGGAAACCTATCTGTCTACATGGAGTGTATGCACGACCCCTTCAAGGTGAATATGGGGATGGGGAACCCACCTATCTACATGAAGTGTATGCACAACCTCTCCAAGGTGAATGTGGGGGAAGGGAAACCCACCTCTCTACGTAAGGGGTACAGGTGACCCCTTCAAGGTGAATGTGTTACGCTACATATATGGCTTGTGCTGCAGCCAGAACAGTAAGAACCAACAGGACCTCCCCGCCCCCCCTTAATCACAATGAGGTCAGACGTGAGCGGTGACTACAAGACAGATAGATTGGCCGTGCCGGCGGTGATGATGGTGGACTTGATACATAACACAACGTTCTCTTCATCTGGTTAGTAAGTAGTATTTTCCCCGGTTTAGCGTGAAGGTTCTCAGGTGCTCCGGCTGACCGGGAGTCAAACGGCTAAAATACCAACAGCAAGGCCCAAAAGCGGATCCTTACAGACACTTCTTGTATTCCATGTGGCACCATGTTTACGGCAGGCGCGTCTCCAAAGGCACTTCTCTCTTATTCACAACTAAAGTTTAGCGGATAGAACATTTCCGTGTCTGAGCGCCAATAACCTGGAGTTCAGGGGGTCTCACATATACTGATGGCAACAAGTCAGGGTTTATGTGTCCATCCTCCGTTAACGAGAAGAACCAGTAGAGAACGATGACAGCTGGAGGGGCACAGCGCGAGAGCTCCTGCCCTGCCCTCCAGCATCCAGCAGGGGGCTCAGCATCAGACTCTGATCAATACCTAAAAACAGGGTTTGTTTTTCTTAGTTTTTGCTTCGTAATAAATTTACAATAAAATAAAACATCTAATATGAACCAGCAAGTCCTTGTAGTGAAGGTGTCAGCGGAAAATCGTGAAACAATGTCAAGAGCGCAAACCAAAAACTAACGCAAGGATTGTTAAAAAATATACAGGGGGGAGAACTCCAGATCCAATATCCAACTAACAACCAATTCACCTATTAAATGTCCCTGCGGTCCAAAACCAGTCACCTGCCATTCATCAGCCAATCACTGGCCTCCACTGCCCCCTAGGAAAGTAAACTAAGACCAGCGAGCGGTGAGGAATGTAACAGCTGAGTAACATTTTATAACATTCCCTACATGGGGTCTCATTCCTTATTTTGCGCAGCCCCTTTAATGTACTGAGAACACCTACAGCACCGCCTAAATGTGTCGCCATACAGCTGATATTATCAGTTCCAAGAAACAAGGTTAAGCCGAGTGGTAGAGCCGCTGTCCCATTTCCTCTTTTAAATCATGCATGTATTTCTACTGCCTGCAATGAATCATTTATGAGGGAATATCAAGATGAGATACTCAGACCAAAGAAGAAAGAGCTTAGGAGCTCAGCGCTATACTCTAGCTGCAGGAGAAACCCTACAAGCAGGAGAAGTAACTAAGATGGATACAACATGGAAACAATCCCACCCCTAGAAGTTATCGTTTTGCTGCAGACCCCGTCCTGCGGTTCCATCTCAGGCAGCCATGTAATTGCTGAGAGTCGTGGGGTGATTAGATGAACAGTCTTGCACCGGAGGCCCTAAAAATGGTTCCCCCTTGGTCTATAAGAGACTCTCGGAGGCTCCTTGTGTGTAGGGACCTCTTCTTCCGCTTGTGTGGAACTTGTTGACCACTAGACACGTCTACAACGCAGAGAAGAGATTTCACCCCGTTACCAGAAGGGGTGCATTATTGGGATGTGAGAAGCTGGATGGTCGTATCGATGAATTATCCCCCACCAGGCTGTGTTGGAGGAGGTGTTGGGACCAGTGGATGGGGGCACACAAGGCGACCGGGCTCAGGACGCCCCCTACAGACCACCAGCAGAGAGGAGCATCCGACCAGACTGTTAGGAGGTGTTGGGACCAGTTGATGGGGGCACACAAGGCGACCGGGCTCAGGACGCCCCCTACAGACCACCAGCAGAGAGGAGCATCCGACCAGACTGTTAGGAGGTGTTGGGACCAGTGGATGGGGGCACACAAAGTGACCGGGCACAGGACGCCCCCGACAGACCAGCAGCAGAGAGGATTGTCTAATTGTCCAACAAGCATGAGCAGCTCCAACTGTTTAGTTGTCCGCCTTCCAAAGACAGGTGGCGCCCCTGTGTTTCTCAGAACCATTTCCAGGCACTTTGCTGAAGGACATTTGGTCTCAGGGTGCCCCTTATTTGCACTACCGTTGTCACCCACCATTACCTGCATTTACAGTGGCATTGTTAACAATGAAACTGGAGGCTACAGAGTGGAACCGGGTTGTGTTCAGCAACATATCCAGCTTTAGTTTGGGCATCAACAACAGCCATGTTCGTGTCTGGAGACCTTGAGGTGAGCGCCTTAATTCTGCCTTTGCTGTGGGGCAGCACACTGCCCCCTGGTGGTATGATTGTCTGCGGGGCCATTGCATACGATAGTCACCCCCCCCCCCCCTAGTAGTGGTGCGAGGGACAATGACAGCTCAGCGATATGTTCAGGACATCCTGCAGCCACATGTGTTCCTCTCATTGCGGCTTCCAGCAGGATAATGCTCGGCCGCACACACAAGGGGGTCACAGGAGCCCCCACAACATTGTCACACTTCTGTGGTCTGCCCGGTCACCAGATTTATCGCCAATAGAAGATGTAATGGAAATGGGGCAGAGCGGTGGGAGTGCAGTACAGAACTGGCAGATTAGTTAATAGGAATAGACATAAATTATAAAATAACCGGAACCTTCTAAACTGTAAGGGGACTAATGCTAGAAGTCTGACCAATAAAGCAGGCAAACCGGAAGTAATAATGTCTGCGGACAACTACGACATGATGGGAGTAACTGAGACCTGGTTGGATGAAAGCTGACACTGGTCGTTGAATTTACAGGGCTACAGTCTGTTCAGAAGGGATTGTAAAAACCAGGAAAGGGGAGGGGTTTGTCTTCATATAAAATCTTATATAAAGCCGACAATTCTCTTCGCAGCTTTTTAAGTCCCTGAAAATAAAATTCTTCCGACTGCTGGTCAAACCATTCATGTGCAGCATTAGTTGGCTTCAAAACATTCCCAAATCATTGCCCCTTTATGTGCTTTTTGAGATTGGGGAACAGATTGCAGTCAGACAGAGCCAGGTCAGGCGACTAGGGTGGATGGGGCATCAGCTGAAAGCCAAAAGGAGGTTATTTTTGCACTATTGGCCTCTGCAGTGTGTGACGAGGCATTGTCATGCAACAGGACAACACCTTTGGGAGTTGCTGCTGCTCTCCAGAGCTCCAAGTAGGCTGAAGGGCACTTGTCAGTGCTGATTGCTGGTGATGGGGATTGAAATCCACACCTTTGGCAAGAGAATGCTGTGATTGGTTCAGGAATGCCGACTCAGCCAATCAGAGCCCACTCTCGATGCACCAATCACAGCCATTCATTTGAATGACATCATTGAATGGCTGTGATTGGTTCATTGAGCGCTGGCTCCGATTGGTTCAGGAACGCCGACTCAGCCAATCACAGCAATCCCTTGCGGGAGGCGGGGATTTTAATCCCCATCACCAGCAATAGATGGTCTGTCAGTGCTGACAAGTACCTGGCGGCCTGCCTGGAGCTCCGGAGAGCAGTGGCGGGGACACCAACGGCACCAGCTAGGTGAGTATTACTTTTTTTTTCAGCTACTTGGCTGCATTTTCAGCTGCACTGAAAATGCAGACAAAACACTGGCAATATGCATGCCAGCACTGCTGAAACCGCAGTAAACGCAGCATTTAAAAAACGCTGCGTTTCTGCCAACGCCTGTGTGAGGGAGGCCTCAGGCTTGGCTGTTGACTGTGATTTTGGAGAAAGGCAATCCAAAGCTAATCCTGCCACAATGTGTATGCATTACAACTTGACTGATTACTTTGGGTTTTATGTTCAGGGATAACATGGAGGATCTGGCCGCAGTCACTGATTTACCTGCCCGGCCTCATGGAGATAGGAAATATTTGGAGGTTGTAACCCAACCTCTTTCGCTGTTTTACATGTTTGTCGGCGCGGCTGCATGCGGGGTTGTTTGTTGCAGGCACCATTCTTAATGGCACATTTTGGGGTATGTATAATGTGAGAGATGTAAACAAAAAAAACTGAAATTACACCATTCTCTTTTGTTCTTTTGCCGTCCACCTTGTGATAAAAAATGACCTTATTTTGAGCCCGATAACGGTGACACAAAGATCAAATAGGTATTCTTGTGTTACTACTAAAACACTTACAGAATAAAATCAGGTCTCTGTCGCCCAGCAGATATGTCTCCATTGTAGAAGCTGTAGAACAAGCTGGAATCCTTATTGGTACCATTATGGACTATGGATCCCTCTTTATTTGGCTTTTCACAGGTAGTAGTAAAAACAACGATGCTAGAATAGGAGTTTGCATGTTTGCTGCGGAATAAGTTGGCGCTATACAAATAAAGATTATTATTATTCTTATGGCGTTCGCTTTGTGGCATGAAGTAACTTCTTTCCTCACTCTACAGTTCAGTAGGATTACACTAACATATTGATGCTGGTTTGGGTTTTTTTTTTACTACTCTTACATAATAAAATCTTTGCACAAATGAAAACTGAATTTGTATCGCCGAATGCCGAGCCCCATAAAAATGTTTAATTCTCCATCTACCAAAGTGACTAAAGAGAATAGAGAAGTCCTGCTGCTGCTGCTGATGTTCTCCATTTACGGGGCAATCTCAATCTTGGGTCGTCATGTTCATTGACACCATTCTGAGTTACATACAACTTTTTGACTACTTTGTATTACATTTTTTTGCGAGGCAAACAGATGAAAAACAGCAATTCTGACATTTTATTATATTATTCTTTGCGCCATTCACTGTACATGATAAATAACTAAATATCCCAATTGTTCTTGTTACTACGAACGCAGAATACCTATTATGTATTTTTTTTCTCAAATTTTTTGTACTTCCATAATGCAGTATGTTACGCATATGCTCTTAGCCAATCAGCCTCTGTCGGAGGTGGGGTCTGATAACGGAGATACTGGCAGACATGGGGAGCCTGCTGCTGCCATGATAACCCATCACCCATTTCCGTGTCACAATTGTTTTTGATCGTGGCATGCAGGGAGTTAAACAGTCAGGAGAAGACGCCCGACTGTTCCAGTAGTTGTTCAGCACTTGCATGTTGCTTGAACATGGCCCCATAGGACCTGGATCGTGGCGCTCCTCTAACTGGCACACTGCTGATTATGCTACATATAGGACGTGGATCGTGGCGCTCCTCTAACTGGCACACTGCTGATTATGCTACATATAGGACGTGGATCGTGGCGCTCCTCTAACTGGCACACTGCTGATTATGCTACATATAGGACCTGGATCGTGGCGCTCCTCTAACTGGCACACTGCTGATTATGCTACATATAGGACCTGGATCGTGGCGCTCCTCTAACTGGCACGCTGCTGATTATGCTACATATAGGACCTGGATCGTGGCGCTCCTCTAACTGGCACACTGCTGATTATGCTACATATAGGACGTGGATCGTGGCGCTCCTCTAACTGGCACACTGCTGATTATGCTACATATAGGACCTGGATCGTGGCGCTCCTCTAACTGGCACACTGCTGATTATGCTACATATAGGACCTGGATCGTGGCGCTCCTCTAACTGGCACGCTGCTGATTATGCTACATATAGGACCTGGATCGTGGCGCTCCTCTAACTGTCACACTGCTGATTATGCTACATATAGGACCTGGATCGTGGTGTTCCTCTAACTGGCACACTGCTGATTATGCTACATATAGGGCCTGGATCGTGGCGCTCCTCTAACTGTCACACTGCTGATTATGCTACATATAGGACCTGGATCGTGGTGTTCCTCTAACTGGCACACTGCTGATTATGCTACATATAGGGCCTGGATCGTGGCGCTCCTCTAACTGGCACACTGCTGATTATGCTACATATAGGGCCTGGATCGTGGCGCTCCTCTAACTGGCACACTGCTGATTATGCTACATATAGGACCTGGATCGTGGCACTCCTCTAACTGGCACACTGCTGATTATGCTACATATAGGACCTGGATCGTGGCGCTCCTCTAACTGGCACACTGCTGATTATGCTACATATAGGACCTGGACCATGGCGCTCCTCTAACTGGCACACTGCTGATTATGCTACATATAGGACCTGGACCGTGGCGCTCCTCTAACTGGCACACTGCTGATTATGCTACATATAGGACCTGGATCGTGGCGCTCCTCTAACTGGCACACTGCTGATTATGCTACATATAGGACCTGGATCGTGGCGCTCCACTAACTGGCACACTGCTGATTATGCTACATATAGGGCCTGGATCGTGGCGCTCCACTAACTGTCACACTGCTGATTATGCTACATATAGGGCCTGGATCGTGGCGCTCCTCTAACTGTCACACTGCTGATTATGCTACATATAGGGCCTGGATCGTGGCGCTCCTCTAACTGGCACACTGCTGATTATGCTACATATAGGACCTGGATCGTGGCGCTCCTCTAACTGGCACACTGCTGATTATGCTACATATAGGGCCTGGATCGTGGCGCTCCTCTAACAGGCACAGTGCTGATTATGCTACATATAGGGCCTGGATCGTGGTGCTCCTCTAACAGGCACAGTGCTGATTATGCTACATATAGGACCTGGATCGTGGCGCTCCTCTAACTGGCACACTGCTGCTTATGCTACATATAGGGCCTGGATCGTGGTGCTCCTCTAACTGGCACGCTGCTGATTATGCTACATATAGGACCTGGATCGTGGCGCTCCTCTAACTGGCACACTGCTGATTATGCTACATATAGGACCTGGATCGTGGCGCTCCTCTAAATGGCACACTGCTGATTATGCTACATATAGGACCTGGATTGTGGCGCTCCTCTAACAGGCACAGTGCTGATTATGCTACATATAGGGCCTGGATCATGGTGCTCCTCTAACAGGCACACTGCTGATTATGCTACATATAGGACCTGGATCGTGGCGCTCCTCTAACTGGCTGGCACACTGCTGATTATGCTACATATAGGGCCTGGATCGTGGCGCTCCTCTAACTGGCACACTGCTGATTATGCTACATATAGGATCTGGATCGTGGCGCTCCTCTAACTGGCACACTGCTGATTATGCTACATCTCTTCATTTGGGCACTGCAGCTCCATTCATGCCGAGAACATTGGGACCCCCCATTCTTGGGATCAGTGGGAAGTGCAGTAGTTGGCCCCTCATTGATTATAAAGCCATTTCCTAACCTGCGCCCCCTCTCAGACTCTGGTAACAGGGTGAAATCTTTTCTCTGCGTCGTAGAGGCGTCTAGTGGTCAACAAACTCTACACAAGGGTTGGAAGAGGTCACTACACACACGGAGCCTCCGAGAGCCTTTTATAGGCCGGGGGGGGGGGGGGGGGGAGACGGGACTACTTTTAGGGCCTCTGGTGACAAGACCGATTATCTAATCACCACAACTCTCAGCATTTATATCTATGACTCAGAAACACGCTGTCAGTAAACTGATCTTCAGTATCCTGTGGTCCCAGCGTTCCTCCTTCAGCAGCATGGATTGTTTTATCCATTCAATCAAGACCTGCCGCCGGTACTTGCATGGAGTTGGCTGCAGCTGTATCATGGGCATTTCTGGTTGTTGTGCCCAACTCAATGCCATCAGGTGAGTGCATTATTTTATATACTATTTTCAATTTTACAGGGAACCCAGCACATTGGTTCTCTAATCTATGTCAGCACCGTGTAGTGGAGCATTACACAGTCCACATGTTGCCTCCACCAAAAAAGCCATTCAGCGGGAACTGGAAACCTTACTTTACATTCCGCACGCCATCAGCCCTCTATGTCAGCGCATCACAGATGAAGCCTCTTCTCCGTCTCGCTGGCGCCGGCATTCCTAGTACTGAAGTCTTGCGCACTCCCTGCACCCCTTCTGCCGTGTTTTCTGGCATGTGCGCAGCGCGTCGGCGAAGACGAGGTGTATACACTGGAGAAGAGCTTTAAAATGTATATTGTAGTGACAGGTTCCCTTTAAGAGCCTATTCCACAGCCTCAATATCAGGCAAAACGTTGGCGCATCAGCTAATAGTATCGTTCACGACAACATAAACATCCCCGCTGGTCAGCAGCACAATGTCCTGTGTAAACAGAGCGATGCGCAACCAAAGTCAACTATATGGGAAAGAAGGATCTTTCGCCTCATAAAAAGCCTGAAATGGCCTGTGCAGACTCGCCCATCTAGGGAAGCACATTGCTCCATCTGATAAACGGACAACAGTCAGTAAGAGAACCTTCTGGAATGACCTGATTAGTAATAAAATGTGGTCTGATTGTTCTGCAAGTCAAAGTTGTAGTCTAACCGCATCTAAGATGCCAACACCCCCATCGTTGTACTGTGGGGTCTTCAAGGCTTCTGTCATGCAGCACCTTTGTTTACGACGAGGCTTTCCATCATGCGGTTCAGTCTGAATTGCTGAAAATGGTATTCGGATGGAACGGCGAACTGAACCATAGACCTTAATGAGTTAAATGGAGACCCAAGCCGCCTTCATCGGACATGCTTTCCATTTGTTTCAGTCATTTCTGGAGGGCAGAACTGCATAGTCGACTATACAGGAGTTGCTATAACTTCTGCGTTGGTGGGTCGTGGTGGCGTTAGGGAGCGGCGGTGCCAGGAGGAGACGGAGGCAGAACTTATACTATACAAGACGTCGGTCCATCACGTCGCTTCCTAACTACGTTCGCTTACATTTTAGCACCCTCGAAAACCGGTAGTCCATAACCATTGCATCATATATAACTACAGTCCCTCTAGGGAGGAACTCCCACAGTCCGTCATAGTCCCTAGTGTGCGCACCCTAAATGTGTAGCACTGCCTAGTAATATACCCATCATCCCCTCATTCCTGCCACTGCTGTCTGACAGGGTAGCAGGGACTCAAACTCCACTACTCCTCTTAACCTCCTCCATCCCAACCCGGCAGAGGAGCCTCTCACAGTGCCTGAATGCTCTGCTTCCTCCTCTCTGGCCACATCTTGCATCGGGAAGGGATGGGGCTTAGCTTGGCTCTTAGGCCACTTCACTACATAATAGGGAGCGCTGTCAGAGTGACCCCCTTACCCTGAGGCACAGTATAGGTGTATGTTGTGATGCAGTCAGAGCCAACAGCATGCTCTCCTTGGCATCGGCTGCACCAGTTGTGATGTTGGTGGTGTTTGTGTCCAGCTACATAGACCAGACGTGCACAGGATGTAACCAGCCGTGTCCGGCGCAGCTTTCCTGCAGGTCCTATACTGAGGGTATCCTATAGAATAGTATAGAGGTGTAAAAGCCACAGGCTTTAAGATATGAAGTTAAGCCATAGCTCTCCTAATGAGTTTTTAGTTATTTAACCCCTTCTGTGCAAAATAATGAGTTCCATGTTTAGATGAGAATTTAAATTAAAAGGTGGGCGGCTGCTGAATGCCATGTGTATACCGCTCGCCAAAAATCAGAAAACAGAAACCTCCTTTGCAATGGCTAAATGAACCCGCTTAGAAAAAGGCTTCTCGGACGCGATCCTCAGTGCTTTCCGCTAGGATCGGAATATATTTTATGTACATTAATGACCTAAATTACAACAAGCTCCGATGCACTTTATTAGCTAATGAAAAACATGCGACAGTATACATCAGTGTGCAAGGGTGTAAGAAGGAACCGTAGGGGCCCCATAGCAAAAGTTGTAATAGGGCGCCAATCCAGCAAGACCTAATGATAACACACTCACAGTTACGTCACAGCAGAAGGATAATGACACACAATCACGTCAAAGTACAGGAATAAAGCACACAGTGATGTCAGGGGCCAAGGATAACGCTCACAGTGAGGTCACGGGCCCAGGATAACGCGCACAGTGATGTGACGGGCCCAGGATAACGCGCACAGTGATGTGACGGGCCCAGGATAACGCGCACAGTGATGTGACGGGCCCAGGATTAAGCGCACAGTGATGTCACGGGCCCAGGATAACGCGCACAGTGATGTCACGGGCCCAGGATAACGCGCACAGTGATGTCACGGGCCCAGGATAACGCGCACAGTGATGTGACGGGCCCAGGATAACGCGCACAGTGATGTCACGGGCCCAGGATAACGCGCACAGTGATGTCACGGGCCCAGGATAACGCGCACAGTGATGTCACGGGCCCAGGATAACGCGCACAGTGATGTCACGGGCCCAGGATAACGCGCACAGTGATGTCACGGGCCCAGGATAACGCGCACAGTGAGGTCACGGGCCCAGGATAACGCGCACAGTGATGTGACGGGCCCAGGATAACGCGCACAGTGATGTGACGGGCCCAGGATAACGCGCACAGTGATGTGACGGGCCCAGGATAACGCGCACAGTGATGTGACGGGCCCAGGATTAAGCGCACAGTGATGTGACGGGCCCAGGATTAAGCGCACAGTGATGTCACGGGCCCAGGATAACGCGCACAGTGATGTCACGGGCCCAGGATAACGCGCACAGTGATGTCACGGGCCCAGGATAACGCGCACAGTGATGTCACGGGCCCAGGATAACGCGCACAGTGATGTCACGGGCCCAGGATAACGCGCACAGTGATGTCACGGGCCCAGGATAACGCGCACAGTGAGGTCACGGGCCCAGGATAACGCGCACAGTGAGGTCACGGGCCCAGGATAACGCGCACAGTGAGGTCACGGGCCCAGGATAACGCGCACAGTGAGGTCACGGGCCCAGGATAACGCGCACAGTGAGGTCACGGGCCCAGGATAACGCGCACAGTGAGGTCACGTGCCCAGGATAACGCGCACAGTGAGGTCACGGGCCAAGGATAACGCGCACTGTGATGTCACGGGCCAAGGATAACGCGCACAGTGATGTCACGGGCCAAGGATAACGCGCACAGTGATGTCACGGGCCAAGGATAACGCGCACAGTGATGTCACGGGCCAAGGATAACGCGCACAGTGATGTCACGGGCCAAGGATAACGCGCACAGTGATGTCACGGGCCAAGGATAACGCGCACAGTGATGTCACGGGCCAAGGATAACGCGCACAGTGATGTCACGGGCCAAGGATAACGCGCACAGTGATGTCACGGGCCAAGGATAACGCGCACAGTGATGTCACGGGCCAAGGATAACGCGCACAGTGATGTCACGGGCCAAGGATAACGCGCACAGTGATGTCACGGGCCAAGGATAACGCGCACAGTGATGTCACGGGCCAAGGATAACGCGCACAGTGATGTCACGGGCCAAGGATAACGCGCACAGTGATGTCACGGGCCAAGGATAACGCGCACAGTGATGTCACGGGCCAAGGATAACGCGCACAGTGATGTCACGGGCCAAGGATAACGCGCACAGTGATGTCACGGGCCAAGGATAACGCGCACAGTGATGTCACGGGCCAAGGATAACGCGCACAGTGATGTCACGGGCCAAGGATAACGCGCACAGTGATGTCACGGGCCAAGGATAACGCGCACAGTGATGTCACGGGCCAAGGATAACGCGCACAGTGATGTCACGGGCCAAGGATAACGCGCACAGTGATGTCACGGGCCAAGGATAACGCGCACAGTGATGTCACGGGCCAAGGATAACGCGCACAGTGAGGTCACGGGCCAAAGATAACGCACACAGTGAGGTCACGGGCCAAGGATAACGCACACAGTGAGGTCACGGGCCAAGGATAACGCACACAGTGAGGTCACGGGCCAAGGATAACGCACACAGTGATGTCACGGGCCAAGGATAACGCACACAGTGATGTCACGGGCCAAGGATAACGCACACAGTGATGTCACGGGCCAAGGATAACGCACACAGTGATGTCACGGGCCAAGGATAACGCACACAGTGATGTCACGGGCCAAGGATAACGCACACAGTGATGTCACGGGCCAAGGATAACGCACACAGTGATGTCACGGGCCAAAGAGAACGCGCACAGTGATGTCACGGGCCAAAGAGAACGCGCACAGTGATATCATGGGCCAAAGATAACACACACAGTGATGTCATGGGCCAAGGATAACGCACACAGTGATGTCACAGGACGGGGACAATGTGCAGTGATGTCACAGTTCATGCAGTTTGGGGCGGAGAGGGGTGTTCGTATTCGGTCACAGTTCATGTAATTGGGGATGGGGAGGGAGTCTGCCTGGCTTCAGTTCATGTCATCTATCTCAGGTTTCTAATTGTAGGGGGGGTGGCTACAGTTCATATGATTAGAGGGGTGTCCAGCTACAGTTCAAGTGATTGAGTGGATCAGAATGTGATTATACTGCAGGGGATAGCTCTGGATGTGTACACTAGGTTGTGGTACTGTGTACTTGAAAAGTGGGGCCCCTAGGTGGTATCTGGACCCTGCACAGATTTGAAGAATAAGTGTCTTACTTCAGCAAATATTTGGCCTGGTTGATCTACAGAACTCTACCAATGATAAAGGGACATTGTCTTTTCCCCATGGTGAGGGCTATGGCACATGTATCTGTACTTCTGCTCCTGGAGCGTATGTCTGGAAGCGAGCGGAAGTACAACTGTGTAGCCTTGAAGAGCGCGGTCTGTTGGGAGGCAATGAAGGAGGCAGCCATAATGCTTCAGAACTTCATACTATTAGTATCTGTAGGGCCTGACTCGCTGAGGACAGTCTCTGTGCTTTAGAGGTGGGCTACACAAGTCCGAACAGAGTTTGTGATCTAGTCGCTCTTCATCGAAGGTGACAACTGCACAGTGAAGCCCTTCAGTCGCAGGAAACCAGCCTCCGATGTCAAGGCGGCTGACACATAGTCCTCATGGTGGCGGAGGAACGCTCGGCCAATCACAAACCGTCTACAGCTGAGAACCGTCGCTCCAAGGCTGCAGGATACCCCACAATAGTGAGGAGTCTCTAACAGCCGGAGATTCTTCAGGCCATAGGCCTAACTTACATGAGGCCGTGCCAGTGGGCCTCATCCAGTACCCAACAGGTAGCCGTTGTTCCTATTACATCTGGCGTGAGCCACACCTGTTGGAACATAGGTTCATCCATATAGGATGCATAGGTGCCACAGATGTCCTGATGACCCATGTAACCATCTGCAGCCAATAAGGAAGCACACAGAACACAAGATAGACAGAAAACAATGATTAACAACCAGTAGGGGGCGCTGCTGCATAGCAACATATTATGTCATAATAATAACAGAGACTGAAACGTTCCAACCCAAAACAGCGTGCAGAGAAACAAGCCCCCTCGTTACGACACAAACCCATGGGAGAAAGCATGGCACAGGCGGGCACATACTTATATTATACATGGAGAAGCAATGCGCTTGCCTAGAGGAGTGTTTGGAGTGATCTTAGGAGGGATTGTCCAGGACTTTGGGGATTTGAATTCACTAGGATCTGCGCCTGCAATACCAACATGGGCTGCTGCAATGTGATCTGCTTCCAGCGCTATCTGTACTGACAGCGGTGCCAGGAATCAGCTGACTGGCAGACATTCCAAGGGATGGACCCACGCTGATGACCTGAGGTCATCCATAGCAAAAATCCCAGAAGTCAAGACCACCCCTTTAAATACTGACACATACTTACCTGCTGCGGATACTTCCACAAGCCCAGCTACCTTATAACATACAGTTGGGCAGGACGGCACATTTTATGCCTGGTCTATAAATCTATCGATGCTTTCTGATAGCAGTCAGGTCACAGACATCCTGGACGTGTGGGGACTACATACTTCCAGTAGTCCGATTGGCCATGTGACACGCAGTGGATGAATTATGTTACGAGATGAACTGAAATCAATAGCAAATTTCAGTGCATTTCACCTATGGCATAACAATGCAAAAATCAACGCAGGGGCGCCCCTAGAGGCGGCAGGTAATTACTTCTTACTGTACAATAATGGCTGGTAAAAACCCACCAGGCATTTCACTCACCCAGCCGCTGCTGAGTGTGTGACCTCTGACCTCTCCTCCCAGTGTCTGCGCTACCTACAGGATGAAGCCTGCAGACACTGGGAGGGAGGTCAGAGATCACACACTCAGCAGTAGCTACCGCTGCCAGACCAGAGCTGCAGGCTGGGTGAGTGAAATGCCTGTTTGGTTGCTGCCCAGCCAACCAATAAGGGGTAGACTATAACTATTGGGACTACTATGGGAGACACTATTATTACTGGGGCCACTATAGGGGACCCTAACAAAGTCACTATTACTACTGTGGTCAGTATGGGGAACACTATTACTACTGGGGCCACTATTACTACTGAGGTAACTATAGGGGAACCTAACAAAATCGCCATTACTACTGGGGTCACTATGGGAGACCCTAACAAAGTCCCTATTACTACTGTGGTCACTGTGGGGGACACTATTACTACAGGGGCCACTATTATTACTGCGGTCACTATAGGGGACCCTAACAAAGTCACTATTACTACTGTGGTCACTATGGGGGACACTTACTACTGGGGGGCACTATGGGGGACACTATTACTACTGGAGCCACTATGGGGGACACTATTACTACTGGAGCCACTGTAGGGGACCCTAACAAAGTCACTATTCCTACTGGGGTCACTATGGGAGACCCTAACAGTCACTATTGCTACAAGGGCACTATATATATTTGCAGCATGTGGCCAATCCCTGATTTCTTGCCTCTAGTGTATGGAGGGATCCGTATACATAGTCCAGTTGTGTGCAGAACGCTGCAGCACCCAGGTACAGACAAACAACCCGAGTGTGCTGCTGCAGCATGCTCCGTGGGCTGTCAGTCAGGTGATGCCAATTCCTTCCGGGCGGTGTGGTGCGCTTCTGGGACTGGTAGCATGTAGTATTCCTAGGTGAGAGGAGCGGCGCTGCAGGCTGAAATCAGCTTCTAGGCCTGTCAAAGGGCAAAATCCACGGGCGGAATCCCTACACAGACTGCCACGTTGCAGCTTGGAATCTTGCATTTGGATTTTACCCCTTGGCAGAGACAGGTCTGCACATGGGTCTGTGCTAAAAACCATGGATTTTAGATGCGGAATTTATGCAGAAATTCTTACGGTGAACTCCGCCATTAAGAACCTCCTTACAGCTTCTGGCACGTGGACAATATTCTGTCGTATGTGCGGACTGAAGAACTGGTCTGAGAATCGGTCAGAATTAGCGCCCATCCATCTTGAGGGGCAGATGCACGCGGTTTGTTTTTACTGGGATGGAAAGGCTGATAATAATATGGCAGCGTGCCCTATGCTGGTCCGATGTGCGTTGGCCCTTACTGCGGGCAGGATGCCCATGTGCTGCCCGATCACAGAACCTGCGGCACATCAGTGTGAAAGTAGTCCGACAGCTAAAAACTATCCACAGCTGCGTCTGCACGCTCCGACGCCGAATTTGGTGCAGATGCGGATTTTACCACCTCGAGGGGTGAAATCTGCTGCTCCTCTGAAAGGAAATTCACCTGAAATGTGTCAGTAGATGGCACGGATCCATGAGCTGCGAAAACCCCGCAAATGAACGCATGAAACCGAACCCAGCCACCCGGTAAGGGCCCATGGGGGCCGCAGCAGGGCTCTGTGCAGGGGCTCCACCACATCAAGGACCTCATTCATGTTCCCTGAATGCAGACGGGTTCTGAATGCTGCCGACAACTGCAGAAAGGTATATAAATCTGCTGTAGCACTTCCAGACCGCAGCGATGCATCATCTCCAGTTAGTGGTAACGGATGTGGTGGGAAGCTGCAGCGGCCATTGACTACATACTTGTAGTTATTCCCCCCGGACACAACCTCATTGATCTCTGTAGCTGATGGAAGCACTCTAGAAACCTGCAAGACGGGTGTCCATGATTTAGACACTGCGCCTTTAAGAGGTAAGTCGTCACGTCTAGAAGGAGAGAGGAAACAGACGAGTTTTCGTATAAATAGTTAGGAGTAGAAGCCAAAAGATAAACCAGAAAGGATCTCCCTGTCACCTGTGGGCCGCGCAGACAAGGGCGGCCATGACACTCCACCAGTAAGACTCCCACAGGGAAGACCAAGAAGCTGCTAAGGATGGCGGTTACACAGAAGTAGCAAGAAGAAGACTAGAGACTCTAGCACTCAGAGAGTCAACCTCTAGAGTTGGGGGCTTACTTGAGAGGGGGTCTGATGGACGCCCGGACCCCTTATAATCCCAGAATGCAGTATAATAAGCTCTAGGTTGGTTACAGGAGTTACTGGACTGGCTCCATTTAAGTGTCAAAAGAATTATTTATTAAAAAACAACAACAAACATGGTGGACTGAGGGACGGTTCAACTTTCTAGAGCACATAAAATAACAATGACGTCACACACACACACACACACACACACACACACACACACATATATGAATGACACTGTGTCGGAAGGTCGGAGTTGTATAAGATTAGCGTGCGCTTTTAAGAGAAACATGGCGTCTAGGCGTGCGCTTCAATGAAAAGGCACCAACGTCAGGAGTGCGTTCCAACGACCTGCATTGCCATAATAAGCGCACGTCCACCGTGTGCAGCTTGATGACCTAATGCGTGCGTATGGCATCCACATACCGGAACTGGACGCAACCGTGCTGCTACAACTTTATATGGACTTCAATATGAACAGGACAAACACAAAAATAGGCCAAATGCATAAAACTTCATACAAAAGAAAGGAAAAACAATCAGAATCCAAGGGGATTGGTATGCAAATGTTATGAAACAGTCAGTTGGGTCTGGGGTATTGGGTTTAACCCCTTAATGCTATGTGATGTAAGTTTATGTCCTGGCAGGATGGTACCTAATGCACCAGGACATTAACTTATGTCATGTGGATGTCGCAGGATCAGAAGCTGAGCCCACCATGCCATCCCACAGTGGAAGCCAGCCGTTAATGACAGCCAGCAGCGGGAGTACATAAGGACAGCGATCCCCGCTGTTAACACACTACATGCCACGATCTATGTAGATCATGGCATGTAAAGGGTTCACAGTCGGAGCGCGTTCACTTTGTGATGTCATCAGCCCTCTGCGATGTAATCACAGCGGGCCAATGGGTTGCCATGGCGACAGGAGCCAGATAAAGGCATCTAGGCTTGCCATTGCCTGCAAGTACCGTAATGCATTATCAGAGCAATCATAGCTTTAATGGTTCAAGTCCCCTACAAGAAAACAAAAAAAACATAACACCCCGTACAATAAACTGAACACAGTATTAATCCTGCACGGCAAAAACTGGAAAAAAAACAAACCCTCATTGCTTGTAAACATGGTTATCTTATGTCTGTAAATGTTTGATATATATGTGAAAACTCAATAAAAATTATTGAAAGAAAAAAAAATAACAACAAAAGTTGTACAATACATTATATATACTCAAATATGGTACCAATAAAAAATAAAGTTGGCCATGCAAAAAACAAGCCCTGCACGGCCGCGCCGACGGAAACGGAAAAAACGGATGGATTTTGAAAAGGCAAGATGAAAATTGCTGCATTCTTATGGCCAAAATAGACAACGTCCCTAAGGGGTTAAATAGGAAGAAAAGTAAATATGAAGGCGGTGCCAGCATTATAGCATAGCAGATATACAACTGACTGCAGATATCAGGCAAGGAGCAAGAGGCGACCTGTAAACTGTACCGTAAGTGTGGATAACGGTGGAGACGGCGAGAGAGGAGACTCGCGGCCGCAGTGCACTCACATCCACTCTGACAAACTTAGATGGACACACAACTCTGCCATGCTTGGGGGGGCCTTTCTCTACGGCGCACACAGAAGCAGAAGCGTGTTACTAATTGTCTTCTATGGGTCGGTACGACTATGACCCCGACTTTAGATGGACATACTGTTTTTGCTGTACTACTTTTAAAGAACAGAGTAAGGGTAAATGCACATGGGCAGATTTCTCACAGAATTTCCGCCCGTGCCCGCTGCCATAGGATGGCATTAGATAATGCAATCTTATGCACACAGCCGCGTATTTCTGTGTGCGCCTCGCAGAGGCCTGCACACAAACGTCACCTCTGACACGCCAACTCCACTCTGCGCATGTGCGGGTGTGCACCAGCGGGCACAGCAGAGAGAAGACACCGGAGGAGGTGAGCCGCGGGGGTCACTGCAGGGGGACGGCTCGCATCTCTCGCAGCGGGATCCGACCCAACCGTCTGCATTCACCCTATCACCGCCACCTCTTCTGACAGCCCAGGTGTCTTCTTCCTCCATTAGCAGAGCGGCACGAGGGCTCACTTTTGTGAAACGTCCTGAAGTTTCTGTTCCATTGTTTATTGTCAATAGCCTTGTGCTTGTCTGATCGATCCTGCGGTATGACGGAATACAATATTAGATCATACCGCGATCTGACAGGCAATCAGAAGCCCCCAGGCACCATCGCACACAGAAGGCACCTCGTGATTGCATTGCGTTGGCTATGGAGGCCTTCAGGACCTCCAGACTTCAATCAGGACATTTAAATACCGCTGTCAGAACTGACCGTGCCATGCGAGGGTTAACAGCAGCAAGCAGCGTCCATGTTGATCACAGCTGTAAGAAACTGCGGATACCCGCATAGTATAGAGCGGGATTGGCTCCTGGTCACCCTCCATACAAACCCCGTAAATGTACCTCCTGTGTCTTTAAGGGGTTAAAATAATGCTGTTTTTTATACTGCGTATCTTCAGTGTTTACATGCAACGTTGCTAAGCAACAAAGCGGGAAAATAAATAACAAGAAAACCGCGAATACTGATCATTACGGCATGCGCGAGGTACTGGTGGTGTGCGCAAGGTAATGGCAGCGCGCACAAGGTACGGACGGCACGTGCGAAGTACCAGCGGCGCGCGTGAGGTAATGGTGGTTTGCGCGAGATACTGAAGGCGTGCGCAAGGTAATGGTGGCTTGCGCGAGATTACAGCGGCGCGCACGAGATCCTGAAGCCGTGCACGCGATAACATTTTGCTCCTCATCATGCCGGTGTTGAGAGGACTGTAATCTACAGCGTTCATCACTGGATGTATTTTTTGTGCGTTTGCCTCCATGTTTGTCATCGTTTCTTTTGGGTAAAACCAGATTTACACAATAGAAATAATACAAATCTGGTAACAAACCCGGATGGAAGTCTGATGCCCACGGGCGCCTCCGGTGGCAGCCTGTACGACGGATACTGGATCAGATGCAGATATGGAGCCGAGCGGACGTTCTCCATGTTGCTGTATATTCGGCTCTGTACTATACTTTGCATCTGATCTTTTGGGTCCGTCCTGCTGCCTTTCTGGATAGCACGAGCGGCATCGGTACATTGGAACGGCGCTGCTATTCTGGTCCTACTAGCACAGGGGGCCGCCGGCTCCCGGGGTCTCCGTGCCGCGCAGCTTCTAGGAATCTGGGACAAGGAAATGAATTCTGCATTGTGAAACCACTGGGCATTAACCCGTTAGTGGCTGGTGGTTGCCTGTAGCAGCGGGACAGCCATCAGGCCTCATCTCTCCGTCACGGGGGTCAGCTGGTGCTCCTGGTCACACTGGCGGGGGTAGATGGATTTGGCTGACTGTTGGGTGGACTAGCCCAGTCAGCCAATGACCGCGCGTTTGTGCATATATACTGACTCTCCGAAGGAGTAGAATATATACACACAGTCATTGCCAGTAACATCCCTCCCTGCTGAACCTAGCCTTGTTCCATCATCCTGTGTATCTGGTTCCCGCCTTCCAGTCCTGGCCCCGACCTGCTTATCAGGCTCACTATAAAAGCCTGACCCAGACACTCCTCCAGTACGTGTACCCTGTTGTACCGCCTCTAGCTTGGATACAAGATGTGATATGGGGGAAGGCATTGAGGCTCTAGTACCCTGTTGTACCGCCTCTAGCTTCGATACAAGATGTGATATGGGCGGGCATGGAGGCTCTAGTACTTTGTTGTACCGCCTCTAGCTTGGATACAAGATGTGACACATGCAGGCATGGAGGCTCTAGTACCCTGTTGTAGCGCCTCTAGCTTGAATACAAGCGGTGATACGGGAAGTATGGAGGCTCTAGTACCCTGTTGTACCGCCTCTAGCTTGGATACAAGCTGTTTATCTATGTTTGGTCAAAGTCCTGTACTGTTTGTGCTAGCCACCCGTCCGAATGGTGTTTGGATGCCAAGTACAGTTTCTTGCTACCCTTTGTGAGTCCAGTTGTGGTTCCTCGGTCTGGTGGTGGTTGGACATCTGAGGCATTTCTCCTGCCTGAACTCAGAGTACCTATTCTACATGACCTTTGTTTAGGGTTGGAACACCGACACAAAAATATCGATATAGTCGATAGTATCGACTGTCGCTGAACAAACTATCGATTATAGAAAGATATCGGTGGAAAACTATCGATTTTTCGATATATCGACTTGTTTAAATGCTGTATAAAGATAAACCAGGTCATGGGGTAATAAAAAAAAGGTTTTCTTTTAAAACTTTAAACTGTTGAATTTCTTATTAACTTCAAACAATTAATAAGAGGAAAATAGATTAGAGTACAAATGAAACTAAACAATGACAGATGAAACATAATTAATATGAGGTCTATGAAGAGAAGTTTATTATCACTGGCCCCAACAGTCATTATCTAATGAGCCAAAAAGTATTAATTTGCTGGCCTGCTCTTCCTTCACATGGCCGGGAGTGCAGAAAGGTGATTGGGGGTAAACACCCTGAAACAAGGTCCTGCCAGCGACAAGGAAGCCAGAAGCTGGCCGCTGGAGCTGACGGATGTGAACGTGATCTCTGTGTGTTTGTGGGGCTGCGTGCCCTGCACTTTTTCAAGTTGCCGCTGAGGTAGCAACGGTCTCCATGGCAACTTGTAAACAATGCAGGGCCTGGTAACGCGAACGCGGTGCCCCGAACACAATTGCAATTGCGTTGGATGGGTCTACTATCTTTTCTATGGGCACTGCGTTCGCGTGAGACGCTGAACGCACGACATGGCACGTCTTCTTTCCTGGACGTTACCTTTGTGCATTCAGCGCAGCCCTCCATCTTTTTTATTTAGAAAGCATTGCCCACAGCCATTGTGTTAGATGCCTGCGTCTAACGCCATGAACAAACGCATGTGGAGGAGGGGCTGAAGACCCCACTATTCGGAGAGTTGTTCTGCCTGGAGCAAACCTTATTGGTGACAAAGAGTCACCTCACACTTTACAGAAGTTTCTAGAACTTGTTTAGAAGTTTATTGGTGCCTCGAGCAAAACTACATCCTGTGCCAACACAAAGGAAGGGGCAGAATGTAAAGAAAGAACATCCGGTCACCGGACCACAAGACAAATCGATATTATATTGCCTTAAACTATCGATGTTACCGATATAGCGGACATAACAATATCGATGACAAGTATCACCGAAGCATTAGCCATATAGCGATATTTCGATTTTCGATGTCCCGACCTTACCCGTGTTCCGACTACCGGTCTGCACTTTAGAGCTGTCTGCACATTTTCTTCTATAGGCGTTCTGGGATATGACTTGCATTAGTCTGTCTATCTGCTCAGCTGGAGTATTCTAACACAGAGGTCCCCAACTCCAGTCCTCAGGGACCACCAACAGGTCATGTTTTCAGGATATCCTATGGTAACAACACCTGTGGCAATGTCTGAGGCACCGACAATAATTACATCACCTGTGCAACACTGAGGAAAACCTGAAAACATGACCTGTTGGCGGTCCCTGAGGACTGGAGTTGGGGAACCCTGTTCTAACACATGGTTCTGTATATATGTACCCTCTGTGGCACAGCCGCCTGCCACTACAAGGAGAGAGACAGGGCTGGCCTAGGTTCCTGAGGTGCAGCCGTCATTGAGACGATTACTCCACTTGTATGCAGTTCTTCCCTTCTCTGTTAGGCCAGGGTCAGATCCCTCTTTGTGGTTCAACTTATGAAACATAGTTATCTTCGCTTGACTAATAAAGTATGCACATGTTGGATTAACCGTGGTGGTCATGGTTTTTATGTCCTGTTACTCACTGTCCTAATTGGCGTGCGCCCATGCAGGCGAAGCGCGTTGAAGTTCTGAATGTTCATAATAGGAGTCCTTCTGGGATATCTTATGCACGCTCATGTAGATGTGAAAAAATAGGCTTGACACAAATGTGACAATTTATGCATTATTACAGTATTTTTGTGTCAGATGGGACTTTTGTATAGCAATGACATTTATACAAATAGTATTTACTTGTGTTGAAGCATACAGAAGTTTTTATCAAGTTTTTTTTAAATGCTCCAGGTTCTCCTGCCCCTCATTTACTGCTGTTTGCACCCTGTTTTATGTCTGTAAATTATGATGTTTAGAAGGTCTAGCCATTGTTCTGATGTTTGCAATCTACTTTCAGGAAGGGGGCATGTACAAGTCTAGCATTCTGCCCGTAGTTCACTGTTCTGACTTCCTTTTCCTCACTTCCCATGCGTCACTGCACAGTTTGTGGCCTAATCAGCAGGGAGGCAGTATCTGAGTGCCTGCCCTTCTGCTTTCCCAGGGGGATTCAGGCATTCACAGATCACTCCCAGCCACCCACCTCCGTTCACAGTAAACAGGAGTCATTTATATATTGAGAAACTCCTGTTTACACTGAGAAGCCGCTGTGTAATGACTATTGAGTGACTTCTCGCTCAGCGCCCTGTTGGGGTACAAAGTGTACACGTGCCGACAATCAACCACAATCTCTGCTTTGAGCGATTATTTGTGACTATTGGCCTGTGTAGAGCTACAATTCAAACCTCCAACTCCCATCTCCAAGATGTCTCCAGCTGCACCAGTTCCCTAAGAACACACACCTCTTTAGGCAGGCCTATCACATTCCCTAATTTAAGGGCCCTTTTACACGACAAAATAGAATTCATTCGCTTACTGTTGCCTTTCATGGCTGCATAAAATTACCATTCAATCATTTGAATATAGATACGTGCAAGAAGCGATCAGTCATTCCCATTACCTGGCACATTTCCTGAAGGACCAGCGATCGAGTGATTGGGCCAATGACGCATGTAAACGGACTGCATTTTAAAGCAAATAACTTGTTCACTTGATCCAACAAGGACTTACTCCACTTTATCCAACACGATCCCCACAGCCCGTGCACTTCAGATCAATGGACAACACCCTCTCTCCTATTTCCTCATAGATTGTCAGCTCTTGTGAGCAGGACCCTCTCTCCCATCTCCCCAAAGACTGTAAGCTCTTGTGAGCCAGAGCCTCAACCCTATTTCCCCATAGACTGTAATCTCTTGTGAGCATGGTCCTCTCTCCTATTTACCCATAAATTGCAAGCTCTTGTGGACAGGACCCTCACTCCTATTTCCATATACACTGTAAGCTTTTTTGAGCAGGACCCCCACTCCCATTCCCCCAAAAGATTGTAAGCTCTTGTGAGCAAGACCCTCACTCCTATTTCCCTCAAAGATTGTAAGCTCTTGTGAGCAGGACCCTCACTCCTATTTCCCCATAGACTGTAAGCTCTTGTGAGCAGGGTTATCTCTCCTATTTTCACATAGATTGTAAGCTCTTGTGGACAGGACCCTCTCTCCTATTTCCACATAGATTGTAAGCTCTTGTGGACAGGACCCTCACTCCCTATTTCCATATACACTGTAAGCTTTTGTGAGCAAGACTCTCACTCCTCTATTTCCCCAAAGACTGTAAGGTCTTGTGAGCAAGACCCTCACTCCTATTTCCCTATAGATTGTAAGCTTATGTGAGCAGGACCCTCACTCCTATTTCCCTATAGATTGTAATCTCATGTGAGCAGGACCCTCACTCCTATAACCCCATGGATTGTAAGATCTTGTAAGCAGGTATCTCACTGCTCTTTCCCCATAGATTGTCAGCTCCTGTGGAGGACCCTCACTCCTATTTCCCAATAGATTGTCAGCTCCCGTGGGCAGTACCCTTACTCCTATTTCCGCATAGATTTGTGACTTATGGCCTGTGTCAAGCTACAATTCAACCATCTTGCCATGATGGTTCTCATCTTTTTGTGGAGTCTTTAAAGGGAAACTGTCATTAAGGGCTCAAAGGTGAGGAAACGGGGAGTGGTGTTTCAAATTCACCGGGTGCCCCGTTCCTGCGCTGTGTCCCCATGGAGTTGTCATGCACAAACAGTGTGACTTCTGAGTTGTCTCCTTGGGGCTGCATCCATCCGGGGCAGCACCCGTGGGACGACCCTGGTTCCGGGGCTGCACCCGTGGGACGACCCTGGTTCCGGGGCTGCACCCGTGGGACGACCCTGGTTCCGGGGCTGCACCCGTGGGACGACCCTGGTTCCGGGGCTGCACCCGTGGGACGACCCTGGTTCCGGGGCTGCACCCGTGGGACGACCCTGGTTCCGGGGCTGCACCCGTGGGACGACCCTGGTTCCGGGGCTGCACCCGTGGGACGACCCTGGTTCCGGGGCTGCACCCGTGGGACGACCCTGGTTCCGGGGCTGCACCCGTGGGACGACCCTGGTTCCGGGGCTGCACCCGTGGGACGACCCTGGTTCCGGGGCTGCACCCGTGGGACGACCCTGGTTCCGGGGCTGCACCCGTGGGACGACCCTGGTTCCGGGGCTGCACCCGTGGGACGACCCTGGTTCCGGGGCTGCACCCGTGGGACGACCCTGGTTCCGGGGCTGCACCCGTGGGACGACCCTGGTTCCGGGGCTGCACCCATGGGACGACCTTGGTTCCGGGGCTGCATCCATGGGACGACCTTGGTTCCGGGGCTGCATCCATGGGACGACCTTGGTTCCGGGGCTGCATCCATGGGACGACCTTGGTTCCGGGGCTGCATCCATGGGATGACCTTGGTTCCGGGGCTGCATCCATGAGATGACCTTGGTTCCGGGGCTGTATCCTGGGATGACCTTGGTTCCGTGGGCTGTATCCTGGGATGACCTTGGTTCCGTGGGCTGTATCAATGAGATGACCTTGGTTCCGGGGCTGCATCCATGGGACGACCTTGGTTCCGGGGCTGCATCCATGGGACGACCTTGGTTCCGGGGCTGCATCCATGGGACGACCTTGGTTCCGGGGCTGCATCCATGGGACGACCTTGGTTCCGGGGCTGCATCCATGGGATGACCTTGGTTCCGGGGCTGCATCCATGGGATGACCTTGGTTCCGGGGCTGCATCCATGGGATGACCTTGGTTCCGGGGCTGCATCCATGGGATGACCTTGTTTCCGGGGCTGCATCCATGGGATGACCTTGGTTCCGGGGCTGTATCCTGGGATGACCTTGGTTCCGTGGGCTGTATCCTGGGATGACCTTGGTTCCGGGGCTGTATCAATGAGATGACCTTGGTTCCGGGGCTGTATCTATGGGATGACCTTGGTTCCGGGGCTGTATCTATGGGATGACCTTGGTTCCGGGGCTGTATCTTCCGTAAAAGGACTACCGTCAGGACGACGCATGAGTTGGCTAAAAATCACGCTGTGTGAGCATGCCAACTTCACAGGGACATAGCGAAGGAGTGGGGCACCCGATGAGTATGTAACTCCACTCCACAGATTCCCCATTCCCTCACCTTTGAGCCCTATAATGTAGTTTTTTGGCCAAAAGGTCATGACAAGTTCCATTTAAGTAGAGCTATTAAGACTTCTCATCTGTCCAGTGGACCTCATACATTATGGCATCATAATGACCAGCTGGTCGGACGACTGAGGCCAACAGCTCTGACCTAAAAAAAGAGTCGGTCATTGATTTTGCAGGAATGCTGCGATCCAATAGATGGCGCTGCAGCGGTGTTGTTCCATCTTCCTTATTTGCATATATCTTCCAGAGGAGCATGCATGGCCTTATAAGTCTCCTCACTCACTTTCTGTGTGCTTTCCTCAAGGAGAAACAATACCCGAATCACAGTATTTGCCAAACACTCCAGTCACAACTCTGTAAATCTTACAAAAACGTTATCCAATAAGATTTGCCACCAAATTGTTTAACCCTTTAGTGACCACCGCATAGGTTTTTTACCTCCTTGTTCGTTGGAATTTAATCTCCAGTCTGTAAAAACATGCTTCCGCTGGGGATTTAAGCCCTGCAGGCTGTGGACGTGACAGCTCCATGCTGACAGCTACCGGATGTAGCCGACAACCTGGAGAGGTCATGGGCCCCACCCCCACCCCACACCCCGGTCACGCAATCGCCGGTATGCACCGGATACTGGCGATCCAATTAAAATGAATACAAAGTTAAAAAAGATGGGATCCGTAAGGAGAGCTGAGAATACTCACCCCCATCCTCCGCCGCGATGTTCCCCGACGTTCTGGTCCTCCAAGACATGGTACTGGCGTCTGTGCATGCGCGCTAGGCATCACTGCATCACACTCAGAAGCCCGGGAAATTTAAAAACTCCTTGCTCCTGGGTAGTATGAGTAGCCGAGAGCAGGAAGCTGTCACCGAGGACTGCATACAGCAGTTGCCGGTCACATGATCGGTGTTATCCAATCTATCCAATGGATAACAGCGATCATGCAAAAGTTAAAAAAAATAAAAAAATTCTCTTTAAAAGTTAAAATAAAAGTTAAAGTTTCACCTCCCGTGACAGATCCGATTTGTGAGGTGTAGTTTTTAAAATGGAGTCATTTGTGGGAGTCTCTATCATTCTGACATCTATGAGCCTTTACAATCTTGGCTTGGTGAAGGAAAACAGGATACAGATCCCCAACACACAGCAGGACTATAAGATCCCGGGACATTCACATGTTCCACGTCTGATGTCGTGAACCTGATCCGGGGCAGTAAATGTCCTGTTGGGCAGCATTATATCGGGGAAACAGGACAAAAACTGAGAGCGAGGATGAGGTCTCATCGCCACTCGATTAGAGGGACTGAACTACCTGTGGCAAAACATTTTTGTGGTCAGGGACATATCATAGAGATGATGAGAGTTATCATACTGAAGGGCAACTTCAAGTCACAGCATCACAGAAGAATTTTGGAGTACAAATTAATGGCCATGTTTGATACTCTCAAGAATGGAATGAACCTCAGCCCGGGATTATTGCATAAGTGGAAAAATATGGAAGGTCTGAAGGAGGTCAAGAGGGAGGTCCTCTTCCAAATCAATTTTTTTATTTCCTTAAAACTTCATAAAAATGCAGAGCCTGACTTGTAATAATGTCGCCATCCAATAGGTGGTGCTGCTTCTCCTTCCATGTGCAGGTCAAAGGAGAGATAAGACATCATAAAACTGTCCTGAGCTCAGTGGACTAATTTACAATATACGTCTCAGCTCAGTTCGTCTGTTTTAAGTTTTGAGTGCAAAACAGTCTCAAATTTCTGTGTGAACATTTATTTAGATCAAGAGGAATGTACTATTTTACCACCTAAATGAAGTACAATATGTGTTGAAAAAACAATGTCAGAATCACTTGGATATGCAAAACCTTTACAGAGTTATTCTATGTTAAAGTGACACATGTCAGATACCCAAAATTCGGCCTAGTCATTAAGGGATTGCAGCCGTGCAGCTAGGACATCACTGGAGGCCCCATTTGTACTGCTCTGAAGACTGGCCAGGTAGCACTTCCGTAATCAGCCTTAGCTATGCGTGATCCGTATAGTCACACAGGGCACAAATCATCAGCTTGTAAGGGGCAATCTCTCCCCATAGGTCCACCGAGCCACATGAATTATCCTTCTCCTATCTCTATCTCCTCCCCTCTGATGTTCCAAGGCATAGCTGTCAGCCCATTGGTGTACTGGCAGTACAGCTGTTTAGTTTTCCTACTGCATTTACATTATAAGCTTGATTTTGGGGCTCTACCTATGCGCTGACCTTGGTGCCCGGGGCTCTACCTATGCGCTGACCTTGGTGCCCGGGGCTCTACCTATGCGCTGACCTTGGTGCCAATGAGCTTGATTCTGGTCCTGTATCTATGTACTTGGTTCTAGGGTGGCATTTATATACAAAGCTTGGTTCTAGTGCTGTATTTATGTTATGAGCTTGGTTCTGGTACAATATTTATTCACTGAGCTGATCTGCTATGTCTATGCTGCTATCTCGCTGCTTTCTGCACAAGCACAATATAGGCAGGCTGCCCATCAAAGCACTACAAAGGGGCTGCAAAAATATAAAGGTTCCACACAGGGAGCCATCCAACCCAGGGTGATATCGGGCACATGTGAGTTGTGGAAAGCGCATTCCCATCCACATGATGACCTAAGACAATTTGTGGGAAACCCCTTCAGTACATGTCCCAACAGTGTCAGGACCACCCAACACAGGGTATCTTCTGTCAGAGTAGCAGTACCACTGGCTCGACAGCTCTACACCAGGCATCTCCCGTCAGAGGACCGCCGTCAGGACTCTCCTACCCTGGGCATTTTCCGAAATGGAGCCGCCATCAGGACTGCCCTACCCCGACAGGGGACCGCCGTCAGTACTATCCTACCCCGGGCACCTTCCGACAGGGGACCACCTTTAGTACTGTGCTACCCCGGGCACCTTCCGACAGGGCACCGCCGTCAGGACTGTGCTACCCCAGGCACCTTCCGACAGGGCACCGCCGTCAGGACTGTGCTACCCCGGGCACCTTCCGACAGGGCACCGCCGTCAGGACTGTGCTACCCCGGGCACCTTCCGACAGGGCACCGCCGTCAGGACTGTGCTACCCCGGGCACCATCCGACAGGGCACCGCCGTCAGGACTGTGCTACCCGGGCACCATCCGACAGGGCACCGCCGTCAGGACTGTGCTACCCCGGGCACCATCCGACAGGGCACCGCCGTCAGGACTGTGCTACCCCGGGCACCATCCGACAGGGCACCGCCGTCAGGACTGTGCTACCCCGGGCACCATCCGACAGGGGACCGCCGTCAGGACTGTGCTACCCCGGGCACCTTCCGACAGGGGACCGCCGTCAGGACTGTGCTACCCCGGGCACCTTCCGACAGGGGACCGCCCTCAGGACTGTCGTACCCCGGGCACCTTCCGACAGGGCACCGCCGTCAGGACTGTCGTACCCCGGGCACCTTCCGACAGGGCACCGCCGTCAGGACTGTCGTACCCCGGGCACCTTCCGACAGGGCACCGCCGTCAGGACTGTCGTACCCCGGGCACCTTCCGACAGGGCACCGCCGTCAGGACTGTCGTACCCCGGGCACCTTCCGACAGGGCACCGCCGTCAGGACTGTCGTACCCCGGGCACCTTCCGACAGGGCACCGCCGTCAGGACTGTCGTACCCCGGGCACCTTCCGACAGGGCACCGCCGTCAGGACTGTCGTACCCCGGGCACCTTCCGACAGGGCACCGCCGTCAGGACTGTCGTACCCCGGGCACCTTCCGACAGGGCACTGCCGTCAGGACTGTCGTACCCCGGGCACCTTCCGACAGGGCACCGCCGTCAGGACTGTCGTACCCCGGGCACCTTCCGACAGGGCACCGCCGTCAGGACTGTCGTACCCCGGGCACCTTCCGACAGGGCACCGCCGTCAGGACTGTCGTACCCCGGGCACCTTCCGACAGGGGACCGCCGTCAGGACTGTCGTACCCCGGGCACCTTCCGACAGGGGACCGCCGTCAGGACTGTCGTACCCCGGGCACCTTCCGACAGGGGACCGCCGTCAGGACTGTCGTACCCCGGGCACCTTCCGACAGGGGACCGCCGTCAGGACTGTCGTACCCCGGGCACCTTCCGACAGGGGACCGCCGTCAGGACTGTCGTACCCCGGGCACCTTCCGACAGGGGACCGCCGTCAGGACTGTCGTACCCCGGGCACCTTCCGACAGGGGACCGCCGTCAGGACTGTCGTACCCCGGGCACCTTCCGACAGGGGACCGCCGTCAGGACTGTCGTACCCCGGGCACCTTCCGACAGGGGACCGCCGTCAGGACTGTCGTACCCCGGGCACCTTCCGACAGGGGACCGCCGTCAGGACTGTCGTACCCCGGGCACCTTCCGACAGGGGACCGCCGTCAGGACTGTCGTACCCCGGGCACCTTCCGACAGGGGACCGCCGTCAGGACTGTCGTACCCCGGGCACCTTCCGACAGGGGACCGCCGTCAGGACTGTCGTACCCCGGGCACCTTCCGACAGGGGACCGCCGTCAGGACTGCCGTACCCCGGGCACCTTCCGACAGGGGACCGCCGTCAGGACTGCCGTACCCCGGGCACCTTCCGACAGGGGACCGCCGTCAGGACTGCCGTACCCCGGGCACCTTCCGACAGGGGACCGCCGTCAGGACTGCCGTACCCCGGGCACCTTCCGACAGGGCACCGCCGTCAGGACTGCCGTACCCCGGGCACCTTCCGACAGGGCACCGCCGTCAGGACTGCCGTACCCCGGGCACCTTCCGACAGGGCACCGCCGTCAGGACTGCCGTACCCCGGGCACCTTCCGACAGGGCACCGCCGTCAGGACTGCCGTACCCCGGGCACCTTCCGACAGGGCACCGCCGTCAGGACTGCCGTACCCCGGGCACCTTCCGACAGGGCACCGCCGTCAGGACTGCCGTACCCCGGGCACCTTCCGACAGGGCACCGCCGTCAGGACTGCCGTACCCCGGGCACCTTCCAAAAGGGCACCGCCGTCAGGACTGCCGTACCCCGGGCACCTTCCGACAGGGCACCGCCGTCAGGACTGCCGTACCCCGGGCACCTTCCGACAGGGGACCGCCGTCAGGACTGCCGTACCCCGGGCACCTTCCGACAGGGCACCGCCATCAGGACCACCGGCACAACGGCCCTGCACCGGGCATCCTCTGGCAGAGCACCACCGGCACAACGGCCCTGCACCGGGCATCCTCTGGCAGAGCACCACCGGCACAACGGCCCTACACCGGGCATCCTCTGGCAGAGCACCACCGGCACAACGGCCCTACACCGGGCATCCTCTGGCAGAGCACCACCGGCACAACGGCCCTACACCGGGCATCCTCTGGCAGAGCACCACCGGCACAACGGCCCTACACCGGGCATCCTCTGGCAGAGCACCACCGGCACAACGGCCCTACGCTGGGCATCTGCCATCGGACGGCCCAACACCGGACAGCAGAGACTATTCCCCAGAGTCCCGGCTCCCTACATACCTGCCCGCTCCCTCCCTCCCGTGGCAGCTCCATCCATTCCGCAGCAGTGTAAGCTGCCCCGTATCTCCCCGCCGAGGAGATGACTGACACGACGGCAGGGGCTCTACAGCTCTCCCCACACGGCTCGGCGCAGGGTGAGGGACAACACACCGGCCGTCATGGATAATGCACCTACCTGCGAGGAGCTCGTCCACAGCCGCGGGCACACCGGACGGGCATTCAGGGGGAAGCCGAGCGCTGCCCCGACGCCTGAGTCACCGGGACAGTCCGCAGCATCCTGACCGCTCGCTGACGGCGGCTGTCAGGGTGGAAAGCGCGCAGCCATTGGCCGCCAGCAGCTGCCTCCACATTGGCTGATCTCTCTGCCGCCGTCATTGGCTGCGCCGTCCTCCGGCAGAGTGTGAGGAGTGCCGGGAACACAGCGCTAGTCACCGGCTGCCGACCCGCTACACCGAGCTGCTGCCGGCGGGGAGAGGAAGGGTGATGCCTGGGAGAACCGGGCCCTAGTACCCCTCACTGCGGGAGACATGTCCTCTTCACGGGAAAAGGAAGGGTGATGCCTGGGGGAGCCGGCCGCTAATACCCCTCATGGCGGGATACATGTCCTACTCACAGGGGAAGAGGAAGGGTGATGCCTGGGGGAGCCGGCCCCTAGTACCCCCCACTGGGGAAGAGGAAGGGTGATGCCTGAGGGAGCCAGCCCCTAGCACCCCTCACTGCAGGAGACATGTCCTCCTCACGGGGGAAAAGGAAGGGTGATGCCTGGAGGAGCCGGCCCCTAGTATCCCTCACTGCGGGAGACATGTCCTCCTCACGGGGGAAAAGGAAGGGTGATGCCTGGAGGAGCCGGCCCCTAGTATCCCTCACTGCGGGAGACATGTCCTCCTCACTGGGGGAAGAGGAAGGTTGATGCCTGGAGGAGCCGGCCCCTAGTACCCCTCACTGCGGGTGACATGTCCTCCAGGGGCCGAAGAGGAAGGGTGATGACCAGAGGAGCCGGCCTGTAGTACCCCTCACTGTGGGAGACATGTCCTCCTCACAGAGGGAAAAGGAAGGGGGGAGCCGGCCCCTATTACCCCTCACTGCGGAAGACATGTCCTCCACGGGAAAGGCTGTAAAGTACAAAAGTACATTCTGTGGGGTGACATTATCACATACAGTCTGAGATAAATCCCTTTCCTATCTGCCTATACATGGAGAGGAATCTATCTGATCTGTGTGTTATGAGCAGCGTGTGTGAGGTGGACATTCTGTGGGGTGACATTATCACATACAGTCTGAGATAAATCTCTCTCCTATCTGCCTATATACTGAGAGGAATCTATCTGATCTGTCTGTTATGAGCAGCGTGTGTGAGTAGGACATTCTGTGGGGTGACATTATCACATACAGTCTTGAGATAAATCTCTCTCCTATCTGCCTATACACTGAGAGGAATCTATCTGATCTGTCTGTTATGAGCAGCGTGTGTGAGGAGGACATTCTGTGGGGTGACATTATCACATACAGTCTGAGATAAATCTCTCTCCTATCTGCCTATACACTGAGAGGAATCTATCTGATCTGTGTGTTATGAGCAGCGTGTGTGAGTAGGACATTCTGTGGGGTGACATTATCACATACAGTCTGAGATAAATCTATCTGCCTATACACTAAGATGAATCTATCTGATCTGTGTGTTATGAGCAGTATGTGTGAGTAGGACATTCTGTGGGGTGACATTTTCACATAGAGAGATTTATCTCAGACTGTATCTGCCTAAACACTGAGAGCAATCTATCTGATCTGTGTGTTATGAGCAGCGTGTGTGAGGTGGAAATTCTGTGGGGTAACATTTTCACATACAGTCTGAGATAAATCTCCTATCTGCCTATACACTGAGAGGAATCTATCTGATCTGTGTGTTATGAGCAGCGTGTGTGAGGTGGACATTCTGTGGGGTGACATCACATACAGTCTGAGATAAATCTCTCTCCTATCTGCCTATATACTGAGAGGAATCTATCTGATCTGTCTGTTATGAGCAGCGTGTGTGAGTAGGACATTCTGTGGGCTGACATTATCACATACAGTCTTGAGATAAATCTCTCTCCTATCTGCCTATACACTGAGAGGAATCTATCTGATCTGTCTGTTATGAGCAGCGTGTGTGAGGAGGACATTCTGTGGGGTGACATTATCACATACAGTCTGAGATAAATCTCTCTCCTATCTGCCTATATACTGAGAGGAATCTATCTGATCTGTGTGTTATGAGCAGAGTGTGTGAGAGGTGGACATTCTGTGGGGTGACATTATCACATACAGTCTGAGATACATCTCTCTCCTATCTGCCTATATACTGAGAGGAATCTATCTGATCTGTGTGTTATGAGCAGAGTGTGTGAGAGGTGGACATTCTGTGGGGTGACATTATCACATACAGTCTGAGATAAATCTCTCTCCTATCTGCCTATACACTGAGAGGAATCTATCTGATCTGTGTGTTATGAGCAGCGTGTGAGAGGTGGACATTCTGTGGGTTACAATTTCAAAAAAACTACCTTTTTAGTTTTAATGAGGAATTATTTCCTTTTAGAATTCAATTGTTTTCTTATTTGTTTTTCACAAATTTTTTTAAATTTTATTTTATATACGTTGCATGGTTACCTCCACATGGTGTTTCCTGGGTAACGCAGAGAACTATGCAAAATGATGAACATATTTTTTTCCTCGGTATCTCTAAAGTAACCACGACTTCATAAGATTTTCCATGTGAACAGCAGATAAACACCAGTACCAAATTAACTCGGGCGAAGCCGGGTATATCAGCTAGTAGTATATATAGAAGGAGTGGGCACATTATACACTGAGCTCTGTAGTATGTATAGTATATATAGCAGGAGGGACACATTATATATAACAGGAGGGGGACACATTATACATTGAGCCCTGTAGTATGTATAGTATATATATAGCAGGAGGGGCCATATTATACACTGAGTCATGTAGTGGATATATAGCAGGAGGGGACGCATTATGCATTGAGCCCTGTAGTATGTATAGGATATATAGCAGGAGGGGGACATTATTCACTGATCCCCTGTAGTATGTATAGTATATACAGCAGGAGGGGACAGATTATACACTGAGCCCTGTGGTATGTATAGTATATATAGGAGGAGGAGGACACATTATACACTGAGCCCTGTGGTATGTATAGTATATATAGGAGGAGGAGGAGGAGGACACATTATACACTGAGCCCTGTAGTATGTATAGTATATATAGCAGGAGGAGGCACATTATGCAATGAGCCCTGTAGTATGAATAGCAGGAGGGGACACATTATACACTGATCCCTGTAGTATATATAGCAGGAGGGGACACATTATACACTGAGCCCTGTAGTATGTATAATATATATTGCTGGAGGGGGCACATTATACACTGAGCCCTGTAGTATGTATAGTATATATAGCAGGAGGGGGACATTTTACACTGATCCCTGTAGTATATATAACGCTGGAGGGGACACATTATACACTGAGCCCTGTAGTATGTACAGTATATATAGCAGGAGGGGACACATTATACACTAAGCCCTGTAGTATGTATAGCATATATAGCAGGAGGGGGGACATTATGCACAGAGCCCTGTAGTATGTATCGCTGGAGGGGGCACATTATACATTGAGCCCTGTAGTATGTATAGTATATATAGCAGGAGAGGGAATATTATACACTGAGCCCTGTAGTATGTACAGTATATATAGCAGGGGGGGGGGGCACATTATATACTGATCCCTGTAGTATGTATAGTATATATAGCAGGAGGGGGCACATTATACACTGATCCCTGTAGTACGTATACTATATATAGCAGGAGGGGGACACATTATACACTGAGCCCTGTAGTATGTATAGGATATATAGCAGGAGGGGACACATTATACACCGAGCCCTGTAGTATGTATAGTATATATAGCAGGAGCGGGACACATTATACACTGATCGCTATAGTATGTATAGTATATATAGCAGGAGATGGCACATTATACACTGATCCCTGTAGTATGTATAGTATATATAGCAGGAGGAGGACACATTATACACTGAGCCCTGTAGTATGTACAGTATATATAGCAGGGGGGGGGGGACACATTATACACTGAGCCCTGTAGTATGTACAGTATATATAGCAGGAGGGGGACACATTATACACTGATCCCTATAGTATGTATAGTATATATAGCAGGAGGGGGACACATTATACACTGAGCCCTGTAGTATGTATAGTATATATAGCAGGAGGGGGACACATTATACACTGAGCCCTGTAGTATGTATAGTATATATAGCAGGAGCGGGACACATTATACACTGATCTCTATAGTATGTATAGTATATATAGCAGGAGATGGCACATTATACACTGATCCCAGTAGTATGCATAGTATATATAGCAGGAGGGGGACACATTATACACTGATCCCTGTAGTATGTATAGTATATATAGCAGGAGGGGACACATTATACACTGAGCCCTGTAGTATGTATAGTATATATGGCAGGAGGAGGACACATTATACACTGATTCTTGTAGTATGTATAGTATATATAGCAGGAGGGGGACACATTATACACTGAGCCCTGTAGTATGTACAGTATAAATAGCAGGAGGGAGACACATTATACACTGATCCCTATAGTATATATAGCAGGAGGGGGACACATTATACGCTGATCCCTATAGTATATAGCAGGAGGGGGACACATTATACACTGATCCCTGTAGTATGTATAGTATACATAGCAGGAGGGGACACATTATACACTGAGTCTTGTAGTATGTATAGTATATATAGCAGGAGCGGGACACATTATACACTGATCCCTATAGTATGTATAGTATATATAGCAGGAGGGGGACACATTATACACTGAGCCCTGTAGTATGTATAGTATATATAGCAGGAGGGGGACACAATATGCACTGAGCCCTGTAGTATGTATAGTATATATAGCAGGAGGGACCATATTATACACTGAGTCATGTAGTATGTATAGGATATATAGGAGGAGGGGGACACATTATACACTGAGTGCTGTAGTACGTATAGTATATATAGCAGGAGGGGACACATTATACACTGAGCGCTGTAGTACGTATAGTATATATAGCAGGAGGGGACACATTATACACAGAGCCCTGTAGTATGTATAGTATATATAGCCGGAGGGGACACATTATACACTGAGCCATGTAGTATGTATAGTATATATAGCAGGAGGGGACACATTATACACTGAGCCCTGTATTATGTATAGTATATATAGCAGGAGGGGACACATTATACACCGAGCCCTGTAGTATGTATAGTATATATAGCCGGAGGGGACACATTATACACTGAGCCCTGTAGTATGTATAGTATATATAGCAGGAGGGGTACACAATATGCACTGAGATTTGGGAATAGTTCTGAGTTTAGCCGGGTGTAGCTCTTTGAACGACATCATCAGACCAGAACTCCATGAAGATGATTTACATATTTATGGCGAATTGTTTATCCAAGACTAGCTGCTCAGAGGACATTGCCAGGCCAGAGATTGGAGCTCAATAAAGATAATTTGCAGGGACATTTACATGTTCCTCGTCCAATGTTGTGTACCTGATCATGTGCAGTAAATGTCCTGTTGGGGGTCTTTATGTTGGAGAAACAGGACAGAAACTGAAAGCCAGGATGAGATCTCATCGCCACACGATTGAACACAGAAAAAGGGAATTACCTGTGGCCGAGCACTTCTCTAACCATGGACATGACATAGGAGATATGAGAGTTTTGATATTGAAGGGTGGTTTCAAGTCACAAAACCACAGAAGAATTTGGGAATATAAATTGATAACCTTTGACCCGCTGAATACTGGGTTAAATTATTCCCCAGGATTTATGCGTGAATGGGAAGTGTGAGACTTGATTGCACAGATAAGACCCCCATCAACAGTAATTCAGGGACCATAAACTTTCACTCCCTTATCAGTGTTTAGCTAAAAATGTTTGTGTATATATTGTAGCAATTCAAGCCTGCTGACTTTTCCCCCCTCCAACAGTAATTTAGGGACCATAAAACTTTCACTTCGCTATCAGTGCCTAGACAAAAAAAGTTTGTTTGCTGTTGCAGAATTCCTTTTAAGTGCGAACCAATCACATCCATATCTGTGCCTTGTCATAAGTATGTATGTTATAAGTGTGTATAAATATGCATGCCTCTTCAGATCCAATCCATTTAAGCCTGAAGAAGAACCCTGCGTCGGTTCGGAAGCTCGCTGTTATTACATCATGTATTTTTGTTAGCCATTAAAAGGTATCATATCTACAAGATTACGTCGTTTCTCTTGCTGAGAACAATCACATTTTGATAATTTGCATATAATGCTGGTTCATTTGTGGAGGAGTGCTGGTGTTACCCTGGTGTAGCTGCTCAGATAGACATTGGAGCTCTAGTAAGATTATTAGCAAATTACCGCTGCATTCTGTGAAGAGTAAAGATTCCCTGTGAGCGGGAACATTGCTGGGTATAGCCGAGTCTCGCTGCTGGGAGGATGTTGCCAGACCAGAGATTGGAGCTCCAGGAAGATAATTTGCATATTCCCACTACATTCTCTGGAGGAAAGATAAGGAAATGGACTGGAATGAGCGTTGCAAACAACTTAAAGCAGAAGCCATGAAAAAATATAGGCAAGGCCTATTATCACAGGTCAAGATGGCCTGAAAAACTTTCATGGCACGCAACAGCACAGTCAGAGGCAAAAATGGGAAGCAACTGAATGACCAACAGTGTATCAAGGATAGGTGGAGGGAATACTCAGAGGAACTATATGCTGCAACCACATACCTGGACAGGATTCAGAGTTGCAGCAGTGGACGGTGTAGAAGACTGGCTGGTCGATAGATTGCTGGATGCACTTTCTGCCATCCACGACAGGACCTGCTCACACTGCTCGTGTTTTAATAAAGGTCTACGACGTCGACCCAAAAATTGTGATATGAAGTTGGGGACCCCATAAACTGTCCTCTCTCCTACTCCCGCAGCAGCTGGCTGTGATTCGCCTGGACCAGGAACTCGGTCTATACCCGCACCCTCACTTGGAACTCTGCGCCCTCGCCCGCGTCCTCTAGCCCTACCCCTACCCTTCAGCATGGTAGATTAAGAATCGAGCAGAGACAGAGCGGTGTAAAAAATTTTTGAATTATTGCCGCGCAGTTGGTGCCTGCCAACGGTTATACAACGCTAAATGAAGCCAGAGATAAATTATAAGGAAAATGCAAGCAGGACTAGCTGTGCACTATGCAGTTGAGATTCAGCTCAAGTCCCACAGACCACGCAGTAATGTGCACTGGGTTACAAGCAGACGTAAAAAAGGATTCCTTTTTTAAAATTAGTTTTTTCCCAATGCAATGCAGGCAATAGAGCGTGTATTGGACTTCCCTCTATGGCTGTCTGGCCCCGTACACTGCGCCAGCAGCTGACTGGTAACACAGAGCGGTGAAAAATATTAGTGCTTTCTTGGCGTGCACTTGGAGGCAGAGAACGCTTGCGTTACGCTAACTGCCCGCAGTAAAAAATGTAACTGAAGGCTGAACGCAGGCCTTGCAGTGCAATGCTGAGGTACTACAACTCCCAGCAACCACGGAGTTAAATGCACAGGTAGCCCTAAGAAGGAGCGTTGGGATTGTTGTAGACAGGATTCCAGACTAACACTGTCCCAGCCTTCTGATTGGCTGGAATCGGCACATGTGCCGGGGGCGGAGCTACGCGATGACGCGTACAAGGGGGCCGAGCCAGAACGCCGCTGCTGCCGAACCGAGCTGAAGGGAAAAGACCCATCTGCGCAAGCGCGTCTAATCGGGCGATTAGACGCTGAAGTTAGACGGCACCATGGAGACGAGGACGCTAGCAACGGAGCAGGTAAGTGAATAACTTCTGTATGGCTCATATTTAATGCACGATGTATATTACAAAGTGCATTAATATGGCCATACAGAAGTGCATAACCCCACTTGCTGCCGCGGGACAACCCCTTTAAAGGCGAACTTGGTGGAACTAGATGAAAGGGCGACACATATTGAAAACTAAATGGGAGAGATCACATACTCTCACAATGAACTGATCGATTCCCACTATGCTTTGACAGAGGAAGTAGGTGCGCTCAAGATTAAAACGGCAGACATGGAGGATAGAAATCGTCGAAACAACATTAAGTTCAGAGGAATTCCAGAGAATATCCCGGCAACGGGTATTATTAACAACTAATCCCAGCCGTACTCCCTGATGCCAGCCCTATGGACTTGTCTATCGATAGAGCTCACAGACTACCTAAGCCCAAATTCATTCCGGATTCTGTCCCTGGGGATGTACTTGCACGGCTACATTTTTTCCATATAAAAGAAGCCCTCATGCAAACAGCCCACAAACTAAGCCAGCTTCAGGCACCTTTTTCAGAAGTCCGTCCATAAGTAGATCTATCACAAGCCACACTCCAGGCCAGAAAGAAATTCCCTACAATTACTAACGCTTTACGCCAAGCAAAAATCCCATATAAGTGGGGCTTTCCACCAAAACTTGTGATCTACAAGGATGGCGTAAACCACGTCTTTTCGATGCCAGAGGACGTGGCCCCAACTTAGAAGCTTTGGAACATCAACCCTACCATGGAGACACCTTCACTCCTAACCAGGAGACCCAGGGTTCAAGAAAAGAACCAATCAGCAAACAATCCGAACTGCTGAGACACGAAAAGCATCCTAATCGAGTCAATTGAGAGCCTGGACGTCGCTCTCATCTAGGTGAACTCTCCACCCCCCCGGATGAACAAGCCCGCACACTGTAAGGACTTGTTGCTTTACTTCGTTCTCTTACTTTATGCAGCAACCTTATTGATTAAGTTGATATATTTGTTTTTCCCTCTCACTGTTTTAAGAAGACATCTTGCAGATTCCCAAGCATATTTTAGCTAAGTATGTGTTTTAAATGACGGTTAAACTTTTATCTATAAATGCTAACGGGCTAAACTCTCCGTTCAAGCGCTCGTCCCTATGGAGGGAAGCTTTGTCTAACCATGCTGATATACGGTGTGTTCAGGAGACCCACTTTGCGGCCTCCGCATGTCCAAAAAGCTCACATAAAAATTTCCATTTATTTGGCGTGTGCGCAAAACAAAAAGGCAGGATTACCGATTGCCTTTAGGGACTCTGTCCACTTGGACATTAATTCTCAGGAAAAGGACCCTAAAGGGAGATATATAATTCTTACAGGTAAACTAAACTCGTCTCCCTTTACAATTCTGCGCAAATTCATTTCTTAAACAGAACCATAAAAAAGATGCGGAGGCGTGAAGTGGGTAAACTAATTATTTGTGGAGATTTCAATTTAGCACCAGACAGACAAATAGACTCCCCAGCTAATCTAACGAGAGGTGCCCCTTCCCTACTTCCCTGGCTCCAGAAGGAGGCAGTATATGACACGTTCAGATGCCTGAGTGCCTCCTCAAAAGAATGCAGCTTTTCTTCAGCGCGTCATAGATATTTTTCCCGTATAAACTTGATTTTTGTTGACAGAGCGACTTTACCATCTGTTACAGAAGCAAAAATTAACATAGCCACTTGGTCTGACCATGCTTCGATCTACGCTACCTTTCTGTGGGGGCATCCTGGGGAGGGAGCCAAAGTATGGAGAAACAATCTTTTCCTGATAGGATTGTCTCATAACTTCAAAATAGTTTCAGATGCCATGAAAGAATATTTTGAACTTAATGCAAATCCAGAGGTGTCCTCACTATCTATAGGGAATGCACATAAAGCTTTCATAAGAGGCATTCTTATTCAAATAAATGCCAGGCATAAAAGAAAAAAAAGACAGCTGAACTCACAGATACCCTCTTGCAAATGGCCACCACTAAACGCTTACTCCGAGATAGACCATCCAATAAAAATCATGAAAACCTTTTTGCTTAAGACAAAAACTACGCACTCTTCTCATGGAAAGTTTTGACAAAGCAATGAAAAACTCTCGGATTAACTACTATAATTCAATTAACCAACCCTCCCGCTTAATGGCAAACCTAGTTAAAAAGAAAATGACTAAAGCAAAAATTCCTTTTATAGCTAACCCAAATGCTAACAATGGAAAAATTTCTCACCCCAAACAAATAGCCGAGACATTCCGTCAGTTCTACGAAAAATTATATAATCTTAAAGATGATGATGCTACCCCACAACCCTCCACACAAAAAATTTTGACTTTCCTCCGGGCCCTAAATCTCCCCCACCTCTCTGAAGCCCATTCAGAATATTTAAATGAACCCATCGCAACTATGGAAATTCTAGATACAATAAAAATACTAAAACTTCAGAAATCACCAGGGCCAGATGGGTTCACAAACGAATATTACAAAAGATTTGCTCTCACACTAGCGCCTCATATGGCTTTTGCCTTTAATCAGGCCCTAGCCCAAAGCAAACTCCCGGAGGAAATGCTTGAAGCAACAATAGTTACAATTCCGAAACCTGGCAAGCACCCCTCCACACCAGCAAAATTTAGGCCAATATCTCTTTTAAATTGCGACACAAAAATGTACTCAAAACTTTGGCCCAAAGATTTCATAAACTTCTACCCGAATTAATACATTCGGATCAGGTGGGCTTCACAAAAGGAAGACAGGCGCCGGATGGTCCTAGAAGGGTGCTGAATCTCCTGGACAAAATGAATGCTTCCAAATCCCCATCAGTTTTACTAGCTATAGACGCTGAAAAAGCGTTCAACAGACTCCATTGGGGTTTCACATTTATGGTTCTCAAAAAATTTGGCTTCAGAGGTAGTATACTCTGAGCAGTTAAAGCACTATACACATCCCCAAAAGCTAGGGTGTTAGTCAAAGGGACTTTATCAGAATTCTTTTACATCACAAACGGCACATGCCAAGGATGCCTACTCTCACCACTAATTTTCACCTTAGTGATGGAACCCCTAGCAGAGCACATAAGATTAAATACACATATTCATGGAATCCATGCAGGAATGCGACAACATAAAATAAGTTTGTTCGCGGACGATATACTGCTAACTCTATCAAAACCTATGTCTTCCATCAGAGCAGCTTACACGATTCTCTCTCAGCTTTCAGAAGTCTCCTACTACAAACTAAATATTTCCAAATCCCAGATTTTAGGTGCCCACATCAGTGAAAATTTAAGAAAAGAAATACAACTAGAGTTTCCCTTCCAATGGCCAACGACGTCTATCCCATATTAGGTATACATTTAGGCCTTCCCCTTTCCAACCTAGCCACCATAACTTATACTTCACTACTAAAAGACTTACAAAATGACCTAAACAATTATAAGAAACAGCAAATTACCTGGCTAGGACGGATTATTATATACAAGAGGATGATCCTTCCCAAACTAATGTACTACTTCCGAACGCTGCCAATACCGACACCTAAACCTATTCTACAAAAATTTCAAAGACAATCATCCATCTGATATCTGGGAAGGAAAGCCTCCCCGAATCTCCTTATCTATCTTAGCACTTCACAAATCTCAAGGTGGCGTGGCTCTCCCAAATCTTGAAGCATATCGGTGCGCCACCACTTTAAATCAATCTCTATCCTGGTTTAAAACATCCTCTTCTATTAGCTGGCCAAGTCTGGAGGCAGAGCAAGTTGGATCCAAATCTTCAATCTCTCTAATCTAAGCAAAAATCCTAACAGCCATATCACCTCCACTAAATTCAACACTTAAACTCCCCTCCCTAACCCTACCAATGCAAGAAACCGGAGAGCCATGGGGCAAACTAACATCCCTCATACTAAAAAAGATCCCAATTGATACGCTTGAGTGTTTCATTCCAGAGCTCCAGCTGTCCCAATGGTTTGGAAGAGGGCTGAGATGTGTCTCGGACCTATTTACTGATGGCACATTTAACCCATTTGTCTCTTTGATGAGCGACTTTGGGATCCCTCCTACAGATACTTTCAAGTGCCTCCAGATCAAATCTTTTCTCCAAACTTTTCAAATACATAAGATATGAGTACCGGAGGCAGTCTACATGGCCTTACAAGACTAACACAAAGCAACAACTCAAAAACCCGCTTCTTCTATAACTCTATAGCAGGTTAAGGGGTGGAAAGAAATGTCACCTATTAAATTGGGAAAGAGATCTTGGTTTGAGTATTTCGTCTGAAAGTTGGACAGAATCCTTTAAATGGGCAAATCAAGCAACCAGATGCGCAAACATGATAGAAACCCACTTGAAGGTACTCACAAGATGGTATCTTACACCATGCCAATTTAAGGCCCGCCGTTTATCAAACGACGCATGCTGTTGGAGAGGATGCACGCAGGTTGGCTCACTCTTACACATATTCTGGTCCTGCCCCTCTATTGTACCTTTCTGGAAGGAGGTCTTTGCTTTATCAAAATCTGTAACAGGAATGAAGGCCCCTTTCTCTCCAGATACAGCTCTTTTGCTTTTGAATTTAAAAGTATTTCACTCCCGACCAAACAGTTATTAGGTCATATACTCCTAGGGGCAAAATGGCTAATTGCAAGAAAGTGGCGCACACCTAAGAGTCCTCTGATTGAAGATTTAATCCACATGGTCTCCGAACATAGCATATACAAAAAGGTTTTGGCCCTTAGACACAACACATTAGATAAACATGAACACATGTGGAATCTGTGCCTCAAAAAATTCCCAACTTGATGTCTTCTCTCCCGTTTTACCCAGTTTAAATGTTATGTGACGGTTAAAGTTTGCTACACTTTTCATTTCCTGCTTACTGAAATATTCGTGAGACTTACCGTAGAAAATCTGGTTCACAAAGAATATATGAACAGTTGATATGTTGTAAACAAACTTTATAAACTATTTGTATTAATGAATCTGTGAAAAATTAATCAAAACGACTATATGAACAAATGTTATAATGAATGTACATTCTCAAGGCTTTGCACCATTGACTCTGTACGAACTTCATTCTACTACAACATGTGTGATACCAATAAAAACTGATTAATTTATAAAATGCTGAAAAGTAATCTTAAATTTGTATGTCTCCTAAATGGTTAAAAAACATAAATGTTTTTCAAATGTGCGTCCAGAATAAAGTAAACAGATGGAAATATGTATCTTAGCTAAAGTTTGTACAGTATGATTGCACATATTTGAGATATTACAATTGAAAATGTGAAAAAACGACAATTTTTTTTAAATTTTCCCAATTTTGGCACTTTTAATAAATTTACACAAATTATATCGGACTATTTTCACCAACTAAATGAAGTACAACATGTGGCGAAAAAACAATGTCAGAATCACTTGGATATGCAAACCTTTACGGAGTTATTCTATGTTAAAGTGACACATGTCAGATTTCCAAAATTTGGCCTGGTCATTAGGGTGCAAACAGGCTTGGTCACTAAGGGGTTAAGGAACAGGCTGTTTTGTACCTTAAGGACCTGACACGTTTTATGGATTTTACCCCTGTGGTGGTTCCACTACCTTATTTTTTTGCCTTTACCTACCAGAATTATTTTTGATGCGTTTTTTCCCCCCTGACAGATAGAGCTACTTGTTTAATATCTTTTTCACTGAGTTTTTTGTTTTTTTTAGTTTTATTGGGGGTAAAAGGCTAAAAAAAATATTTTTAACATTTATACTTGTTTTTTTAATTAATAAATTTACATTAAAATAAAGTATGAGAACGGGTTCCTCATTTTGATTTGGATGTTGTCATATATAATACTAGCTGATATACCTGGCTTCGCCCGAAGCTAGGAGAGCCATCTGCTGGATACACCTGTAATATACTGCAGTTTTCCACTCTTATATATAGAAGCTAGGAGCGACATCTGCTGGATACACCTGTAACACACTGCAGCTCCTCACCCTTATGCATAGAAGCTAGGAGCGCCATCTGCTGGATACACCTGTAACACACTGCAGCTCCTCACCCTTATGCATAGAAGCTAGGAGCGCCATCTGCTGGATACACCTGTAACATTGTGCAGCGCTCCACTAATATGTATAGAAGCTAGGAGCGCCATCTGCTGGATACACCCGTAACCTCCTGCAGCTCTCCACTTTTATGCATAGAAGCTAGGAGTGCCATCTACTGGAAACACCTGTAATATACTGCAGCTCCTCACCCTTATGCATAGAAGCTAGGAGTGCCATCTGCTGGATACACCTTTAATATACTGCAGTTTTCCACTCATATATAGAAGCTAGGAGCGCCATCTGCTGGATACACCTGTAACATTCTACAGCTCTCCACTGCTATGTATGTGAGCTAGGATCGCCATCTGCTGGATACACCTGTAACACACTGCAGCTCCTCACCCTTATGCATAGAAGCTAGGAGCGCCATCTGCTGGATACACCTATAACATACTGGAGCTCTCCACTGCTATGCATGTGAGCTAAGAGCGCCATCTGCTAGATACACCTGTAACACCCTGCAGCTCCTCACCCTTATGCATAGAAGCTAGGAGCGCCATCTGCTGGATACACCTGTAACATTGTGCAGCGCTCCACTCCTATGTATAGAAGCTAGGAGCGCCATCTGCTGGATACACCCGTAACATCCTGCAGCTCTCCACTTTTATGCATACAAGCTAGGAGCGCCATCTGCTGGATACACCTGTAACACACTGCAGCTCCTCACCCTTATGCATAGAAGCTAGGAGTGCCATCTGCTGGATACACCTGTAACATTGTGCAGCGCTCCACTCCTATGTATAGAATCTAGGAGCGCCATCTGCTGGATACACCTGTAACATACTGCAGCTCTCCACTGCTATGTATGTGAGCCAGGAGCGCCATCTACTGCATTCACCTGTAACATACTGCAGCTCTCTACTCACTCAGATAAATCACGTTCATGGATAGGCAATTGATAAAATCCTGTTTCTCGTATTTTTTACCGGTTATTGTGGATTCGAAGGAGCTAGCCTTTTAATATATTTGCAGGCCATATAATTGGAGCATGCAAAAGTTCCTACGGGTATAGAACGGGAGAGCCAGTCGCTTTGTGATCTTGTGGACTTTAGGTGGCTTTTACCGACCTCGTCGGTAAGTGACCTTCGGATAAGCTGGAATATAAGTCTGGATATCCTTATCATTCTGAAGGATATCCCAGTGGGATCTCAGCATCTCATCTCATCGTATTTCTGCAGTATTTTCTCGTTGTTTTGGGATCAGTAGGTCGCTTCTCTCACAAGTGCGTGCATGTTGTTCAGCCATATTGAGTACTTGGGTTGGATAGCTTCGTTGTTTGAATCTCTCTCTTAATTTCTGACATTCGGTGTTGAAGGAATTTTATTCTGAGCAGTTTCGTCTCACTCTCAGAAATTGTCCCTTAGGGATACCTTTTCTGAGGGGAAGTGGATGGTAACCATCCCATGACAACAGACTATTCGGGGCTGTTTTTTTCCGAAAAAATACGAGATACGGGATTTTATCATTTGCCTATCCATGAACGTGATTTATCTTATAACATGTATCTGCGGGAAGCAGTATATAGGCCAAACCCGACAACAATTGCGGCGTAGAATCCTTGCCCATATCGGGAATATCGGGAGAGAGGAAGTGACCTCGGTGGCCACCCACGTGTGGGAACAATACGTGGGGATTCGGAATGTTTGAAGTTCCAAGGAATGGAAAGGATTAGATCGGACGGTAGAAGTGGAGATATGGATAACTTGCTCCTCCAGAAGAAAGCTGGTTGGATTTAGCGATGTGAGACCATCCAAGCAGCGGGCCTAAACAAACAGCTATCATTCAACTGTTATAATATAATGTAAATTCAAGCAAATATACAGGAAATACAGTGTCTGCCCCACGACGCGCCCTTTGAAACTACGTTATCGTTAGCCAGCTCCTCCTTTAATTATGTTGCAGTTTATGGCCAACAACATCGGCGAGAAATTGTAACGATCAAGGTTACACAAAAAATGGTTTGATGCTTCACAATATTTTAATTTGCAAAGAGAAAAGTGAAGTTACCTCTGACAAAAAAAACCCCCATTAATATTGGATCAAAGCTTCCCACACATATATATATATATATCCTTCGCCATCTATATGATTGGCCATAAAATCTGATTAATATGCAGATCTAAGGGCACATCCTATGTCTATGACAATTGTAGCTAATAATGAAGATGTTTCTCGACAATAAGAACATCAATAATAAGGATCCTTTCCGGACACCTGCTCTTATTTGGGATTAGTTCTGCATCACCATCCAATTCTTTGCCCCAGTCTGAGGATAACCAATAAGTGCCACCCTAGCACCCTCCCTTCATCTCCTGCCCCTCCCTGACGTGAATCGCATCTATTCCCAACCGCATGATGATAAGAGGCGGGGCATTACCATCTGGAAGCCAATCCCCCTATCCCCGCGTCACACGCATAATGACGTAGGCGCGTTACATGACGCACCACGTTGACGCGCAGGTTCATGATGTGGCATGAACGTGATGACGCGCATACGTCTAGCGTGCTGACATCAGGCGTCACGAGGATCCAGCGGATTTCGGACCCACCCTGGCTCCTTCCAATTGGCTAAAGCAAGTAAGCAAACACACCCTCTTCTGACTACTGTGGCTAAATTTGAGTAATCGCAGCTGGCGATTATCAATCGGAAGATGAGTATTCATCCCCCAAACTGCGATTTTATTTGAGGACTGTTTGATTCTAAGAGTGGGTCTACATACAGGCTCACAGTAGCACATGGGCTCAATGTTTATGGACAGAGCTACCATAGGATTGGACAGTGTAACTTGGTCAACCCCTTTGGGGGCGGTCCCGAGGACTATAAAGGCAGGTCAGATTCGGGCGGCTCTTCATTCCCTGGCCTACCATCTGGGCTACGGGTGCTACTCTTTGTTATTTTACTTAGGCTATTCCCTATGCAATAGGGAACTATTCTAATTGCACGCTCGGAGATCCGACTGAGATATTGGGCTCTCTCCATGAGCTTGTATTGAGTATCTGGAAACGCATACAAGAGAACTATAGGAGGATTGGCTCCTTATTCTCAATAGTAGCCTTATCAGCCAGATCTCTGCTGTCTATATATCAAACAAATAGACAGTGGAGTATTGGGAGATTAGGACATCGGTTCAGAGTTAGTTCATTAATCAGAACTTTTTGCTCGATGTCTATCTCTGCTTCCCTAGCAAAGCAAAATTGAAAAATTGAATAGCGTATTCCTCTTTTAGGACACAAATTATTCTGCTCCTAATTAAATCTGACCAAGCTCGATCTATGTAGACTCCGGATAAATCCACTTCTCAGTACTAATTCTCCTGAAGATCCACCCAACGTAGTGGTGAAACGCGTTGAGTAAAGTAGTGAATAACAATTAGATCACTACGGACTGATAGTGATCTATAAGAACTGCTCCAGTGAGGGTCTGTTGCTTCAGCCATGACCAACTACACAATTGCTTGATAGGCTCTCTTCCAAGCAAAAAACACTGGAGCAGACCTACTTGAGGAGTATATTATGTAAAAGTTATCACATGAGCATTATGTGACTATGGAACTGAATACCACTGTCTGAAAATATTTATCATTGAGTTCCCACCTATTAAATAAAACACGAGGGACTTGGGGTATATAGGCGATAGCCAAGCCTCTTTTCCCTAGGGGACTCCCATTCTAAGTGAGCCATCTATGGTCATTGCACTTAGGGGTAACCATACTCACCCAACTAGCATCTTAGCTTTATACTTTTGCACATTATTGTGCTTCTAAGAAATAATAGATTGCTACTAATAAGTAGACAAGAAGTAATGGTGTAGCCCCTAGACCCTTGGTCCAAATTAGTTGTGTGATATCCTTCCAACACGGATAACATATTACCATCATTTATAGGTGGTGGGGACGAAAGCTATATGTGATTCGTCTATGTCTCTCCTAAATTAGTTAGTTGTGCCGCTTATTAGTTTTTGCGACTCTAGTCATTTCTTTCAATTTGGGTTCTATGTTGTGCCCCTGTGTGGTTTTTAACAATGAATAATAAAATTGATTATTTTATTCTAAGTCTTTACTGTGATAGGGCCTATGTATAGAAGCTAGGAGCATCACCTGCTGCATGCACCTGTAACATTCCACAGCTCTCCATTCTTATGTATAGAAGCTAGGAGCATCACCTGCTGCATGCACCTGTAACATTCCACAGCTCTCCATTCTTATGTATAGAAGCGAGGAGCGCCATCTGCTGGATACACCTGTAACATTCCACAGCTCTCCATTCTTATGTATAGAAGCGAGGAGCGCCATCTGCTGGGTACACCTGTAACATAATGCAGCTCTCTACTGTCTCTCTCTCTCTCTACACCATCTGCTGGATACACCTGTAACATACCGCAGCTCTCCACTCTTATGCATAGAAGCTAGGAGCGCCATCTGCTGGATACATCTGTAACATACGGCAGCTCTCCACTCTTATGCACAGAAGCTAGGAGTGCCATCTGCTGGATACACTTGTAACATACTGCAGCTATCCACTCTAATATATAGAAGCTAGAATCGCCACCTGCTGGATACACCCGTAACATACTGCAGCTCTTCACACATATGTATAGAAGTTAGAAGCGCCATCTGCTGGATATTCCTGTAACATACTGCAGCTCTCCACTCTTATGAACAGAAGCTAGAAACGCCATCTGTTGGATACACCTGTAACATACTGCATCTCTCTACTCATTCAAAGAGGCTAGGAGCGCCATCTGCTGGATACACCTGTAACATACTGCAGCTCTCCACTCTTATGTACAGAAGCTAGGAGCGCCATCTGCTGGATACACCTGTAACATACCGCAGGTCTCCACTCTTATGCATAGAAGCTAGGAGCGCCATCTGCTGGATACAATTGTAACATACCACAGCTCTCCACTCTTATGCATAGAAGCTAGGAGCGCCATCTGTTGATACATCTGTAGCATACTACTGCTCTTCATTCTTGTGTATAGAAGCGAGGAGCGCCATCTGCTGGATACACCTGTAACATACGGCAGCTCTCCACTCTTATGCACAGAAGCTAGGAGCGCCATCTGCTGGATACACCTGTAACATACCGCAGGTCTCCACTCTTATGCATAGAAGCTAGGAGCGCCATCTGCTGGATACAATTGTAACATACCGCAGCTCTCCACTCTTATGCATAGAAGCTAGGAGCGCCATCTGTTGATACATCTGTAACATACTACTGCTCTTCATTCTTGTGTATAGAAGCGAGGAGCGCCATCTGCTGGATACACCTGTAACATACGGCAGCTCTCCACTCTTATGCATAGAAGCTAGGAGCGCCATCTGTTGATACATCTGTAACATACTACTGCTCTTCATTCTTGTGTATAGAAGCGAGGAGCGCCATCTGCTGGATACACCTGTAACATACGGCAGCTCTCCACTCTTATGCAGAGAAGCTAGGAGCGCCATCTGCTGGATACACCTGTAACATACCGCAGCTCTCCACTCTTATGCATAGAAGCTAGGAGTGCCACCTGCTGGATACACCTGTAACATACTGCAGCTTTCCTCTCTCATGTATAGAAGCTAGGAGCGCCATCTGCTGGATACACCCGTAACATACTGCAGCTCTTCACTCTTATGTATAGAAGCTAGGAGCGCCATCTGCTGGATACACTGGTAACATACTGCAGCTCTTCACACTTATGCATAGAAGCTAGGAGTGCCACCCGCTGGATACACCTGTAACATACTGCAGCTTTCCTCTCTCATGTATAGAAGCTAGGAGCGCCATCTGCTGGATACACCCGTAACATACTGCAGCTCTTCACTCTTATGTATAGAAGCTAGGAGCGCCATCTGCTGGATACACCTGTAACATACTGCAGCTCCCCAGTCCTACGTATATAAGGTAAGCGTGCCATCTGCTGGTTACACCTGTAACTTACTGCAGCTCCCCATTCTTATGTATAGAAGCTAGTAGCGCCATCTACTGGATACACCTGCAACATACGCCAGCTTTCCAATCTTATGCATAGAAGCTCGGATCGCCATCTGCTGGATACACCTGTAACATACTGCAGTTCTCCACTCTCATATATAGAAGCTAGGAGCGCTTGCTGAATACACCTTTAACATACTGCAGTTCTCCCCTTTTATGTATAGAGGCCAGGAGCGCCATCTGCTAGATACACTTGTAACATACTGCAGATCTTCATTCTTGTGTATAGAAGCTAGGAGCGCCATCTGCTGGATACACCTGTAACATTCTGCATCTCTCTACTGCATCTCTCTGCACCATCTGCTGCATACACCTGTAGCATACTGCAGCTACCCACTCTCATGCATAGAAGCTAGGAGCGCCATCTGCTGGATACACCTGTAACATACTGCAGGTCTCCACTATTGTATATAGAAGCTAGAGCGCCATCTGCTGGATAGATCTGTAAGATCAGGGCCCTTTTTTGTCCTTCATTTCAGCTCTCTGGTTATTAGGTCTGCTTCAGTGGCGCCCCCTGTGCTGCTCCACACATTTGGACAGCGCTGCTGTTAACATACATTGGCCGCCGCCAGTCACTGGCTCACTGCTGTGTCTCTGCTGGGCTCTCCAGCGCACTACTAGACAGCCCTCCTTCAGCTATGTAACACTCTGCAGACTTTCACATGCTGCTGCTCTCTGTGTCCTCTTGTGATACAGCTGTAATCACTTATGTGGTCAAGATGGCCACCATGACCTCATCCGGGGGTGTGGCTTTGTCGACATTCACAGTTCCAGCACAGAGGCGTCCTAGTGAGTTCCATCACCTCTTCTCCAGGGGCCAAAGATCTTTAATACTCCACAGCCACAAAATTACAATAATCGTGTGACCTCAGTCTATGAAGGGCCTTGAACATATAGAAGTCCACCATATACAACCAAGAACAGCAAATAGGTTTTAACTCCTTACATTTAATACATATAGAACATAGCAAGCACAGCGCCGTACATTTCATAATGTGTCCGCCTGGTATTGCAGCTCAATCCCATTCACTTGAATGGGACTGAGCTGTTCACAGGCTATGTGACCGATGAATGGGACATCATAGACCTATAGTGCCCCAGAGGTGGACTCCACATAAGGTTTATTTGGTGATCTTTGTATTGATGGATATGTGTAGAGATGAGCGAGCACCAGAATGCTTGGGTGCTTGTTGCTCGAGTCGAACTTTACGCGATGCTCAAGAGTTCGTTTCGAGTAACGAACCCCATTGAAGTCAATGGGTGACTCGAGCATTTTTGTATATGACCCATGCTCCGCTAAGGATTTCATTTGTGAAAATCTGGAAAACCCAAGAAAGTGATGGAAACGACACAGAAACGGATAGGGCAGGCGAGGGGCAACATGCTGGGCTGCATCTCAAGTTCCCAGGTCCCACTATTAACCCACAACAGCAGCAAGAGTGCCTTCCCCCCACCCCTCTAACAATTTTTACTTCAGACAAGCCCTTATTAGGAAGGCACACGTTAGCTAAGCACCACACTACCTCCAACCAAGCACAATCACTGCCTGCATGACACTCCGCTGCCACTTCTCCTGGGTTACATGCTGCCCAACCCCCCCCGCACAACCCAGCGTCCACAGCGCACACCAAAGTGTCCCTGCGCAGCCTTCAGCTGCCCTCATGCCACACGCTGGCTGCATGGCCACACCACCCGCATGTCTATTTATAAGTGCGTCTGCCATGAGGAGGAACCGGAATCACACAGCAGAGGGTTGGCAGGGCCAGGCAGCGACCCTCTTTAAAAGGGGCGGGGCGATAGCCCACAATTCTGTACATAAGCAATGAGAAATCCAATCCTGTGCCACCTCCGTCAGGAGCTGCAAACGTGGGCATAGCAATGGGGAATCCATGTGCCCACACAGTATTCATTCTGTCAAGGTGTCGCATAGCTCAATCGACACTGCAAGGGGAAATCCATCTGCACTCTGCCCCCTACCCAAGTCAGTCAGTGTCTTTGTGCCAGACAGGTCAAACACCGCGATGGGAACTAAGTGGGCACCAACAGCATAGGTGGGTCCTAGGCATCCCAAGACATGAACAAAAAATAAATCTGAGCGGCCAAACATGGCAGACTTGCACCGCGCCCACGACATAGGCCTCGGCCCACAGCTTCAGCAATCATAGGCAGAAAGCAGACTTTTACTGCACCCAGGATATAGGCTTCTGCACAAACCCTCAGCAATCGTGGGCCTAGAGCAGACTCCAATGCTAGCGTAGCTGTGAACGTCTCATTAGCGCTGTATTACTCTTGTAGTTTGTCCCAATGCAGTGCCCTGGACAGCAGAGCTAACGTCAGATTAAATACAGGTGGCCTTTGGCCCAAACTGCATGCCCCAGTCAGACTGGGGTTTTTTATAAATAGTCACAGGCAGGTACAACTCCCCTATGTGAATTCCATGTGCACCCACAGCACGGGTGGCTCCCTGGAACCCACCGGCGGTACATAAATACATCCCATTGCAGTGCCCAGCACAGCTGAGGTAACGTCAGATTAAATGCAGGTGGGCTTTGGCCCACACTGCATGCCCCAGTCAGACTGGGGTTTTTATAAGTAGACACAGGCAGGTACAACTCTGTGTGGACCGACAGCATGGGTGGGTCCCAGGAAGCACCGGCGGTACATAAATAAATCCCATTGCAGTGCCCTGCACAGCTGAGCTAACGTCAGATAAAATACAGGAGGGCTTTGGCCCACACTGCATGCCCCAGTCAGACTAGTGTTTTTTTATAAGTAGACACAGGCAGGTACAACTCCCTATGGGAAGTCCGTGTGGACCCACAGCATGGGTGGGTCCCAGGAAGCCACCGGCGTTACATAAATAAATCCCATTGCAGTGCCCTGCACAGCTGAGGTAACGTTAGATTAAATACAGGTGGGCTTCGGCCCACACTTCATGCCCCAGTCAGACTGTTTTTTTTTTATAAATACAAACAGGCAGGTACAACTCCCCTATGTGGAGTCCCTGTGGACCGACAACATGGGTGGGACCCAGGAAGCCACCGGCGGTACATAAATAAATCCCATTGCAGTGCCCTGCACAGCTGAGGTAACGTCAGATAAAATGCAGGGGGCTTCGGCCCACACTGCATGCCCCAGTCAGACTGCGGTTTTTAATAAGTAGACACAGGCAGGTACAACTCCCCTATGTGAAGTCCCTGTGGACCCACAGCATGGGTGGCTCCCTAGAACCCACCGGTGGTACATAAATAAATCCTATTGCAGTGCCCTGCACAGCTGAGGTAATGTTAGATTAAATACAGGTGTGCTTTGGCCCACACTGCATGCCCCAGTCAGTCTGGGTTATTTTTTTTTGGGCCATGTACGTGGAACACCTCGATGGGAACACTTAGTGCACCGATAGTATGCACAGACCCCTGTAATACTCCTATAGCAAAGGTATAAGCTGACACCACTAACAGTTATGTTGCAGAAGTCTTGGGAGACCCTATTAACACTTCTGTAGTAATAGTATATCCAGACCCCAGTAACATTTCAGTAGCAGCAGTATAGGCAGAGCACAGTATCAGTTACATTTCAGTAGTAACAGTATCGACAGACCCCTGTAACATTTCCGTTATAGCAGTATAGGCAGAGCCCAGTATTGGTGGGATTTCAGTAGTATCAGTATAGACAGATAGACAACACCTATGTGGAAAAGCTAGTATTTTCTAAGACAAGAGAGCGGCATTTGATTGCAATGGAAAGGATACTCAAGGTACTGAAAGTCTGCACTCCTCCTCATCTCAAGCTGGAAAATGGAAAGGCATTATTCAGATGGTTTCAGTTGTCCATTTCAAAGTGTGAGCAAATAGCAATCCAAGTTTCCGGCTACTACCACGCATCTTTCTTAGGAATTACCAAAGATGATCACAAGTAAAGGCCTCATCATCGGTCAGTCCAAAATCATTCAGGGAGTACGTGGTTCTCTGCTGGCCTGCTTCCATTAAGGATCGGAACCTGCTGCAACTCTGTCCCTTGCCCTGCAGGGATGCTGTGTTCTATAGTCACCTGTATTCCGACCTCATCTGTACGCTTATCTTTGGACTTAGCAGTACCAACAAGTTGGAAGCCACCATTGCTTTACCAGTCGGCTGAAAGCTTCAGCTAGGGATAACGGAATACTACCGTGGTTTTACTTAGTTGGTTTTCGGAATGTAGCCAGGATTAAGTGCGCCGTGGTGGGAGGGGGGGGGGGGGGGCTTTCTTATTGTGCCGTTTAAGGTGAAATTCTTGGACTGCCGCCAGACAGACCACTGCGAAAGCATTTGCCAAAAATGTTTTCATTGTTGGTAGAGGAGGAGGGGGATGTTTTTGAGGCAGTACGTGTCCTGTCCACATGTCCGTGGTTATATGCACCTTCCCAGTAACCGCGTCGCTGAAAAATTGTTGCGCCTGGGGACCTAGTAGCGCGGCCTCGCCACCATCATCTCTTTGGGAAGCCTCCTATTCCACAACCGTGTAACATAGCAGTAGCAGCAGTATATCAGCAGAGCCCAGAATTAGTAACATTTCAGTGGTAACAGTATGGGCAGACCCCAGTAACATTTCATTTGCAGCAGTATAGACAGACCCCAGTAACATTTCAGTTCCAGCAGTGCAGACAGACCCCAGTAACATTTCAGTAGTATCAGTAGGACAGGCCCCAGTAACATTTCAGTAGTAGTAACAGTATAGACAGACCCCTTAAACATTTCCGTAGCAGCAGTGTAGACTGATCCCAGTAACATTTCATTTGCAGCAGTATAGACAGACTCCAGTAACATTTCAGCAGCAGCAGTCTAGGCAGAGCCCAGTAACTTTTCAGTTGTAACAGTATAGACAGACCCCAGTAACATTTCCTTTGCAGCAGCATAGACAGACCCCAGTAACATTTCAATTACAGCAGTATTGACAGACCCCAGTAACATTTCAGTAGTAGTAACAGTATAGACAGACCCCTTTAACATTTCCGTATCTGCAGTGTAGGCTGACTGCAGTAACATTTCATTTGCAGTAGTATTGACAGACTGCAGTAACTTTTCAGTTGTAGTAACAGTATAGACAGACCCCAGTAACATTTCCGTAGCAGCAGTATAGGACGAGCAGCACATTAACATTTCCGTTGCAGCAGTATAGGCAGAGCCCAGTATTTGTAACATTTCAGTAGTAGCAGTATAGTCAGACCCCAGTAACATTTACGTAGAAGCAGTATGGGCAAAGCAGCAGATTCACATTTCCCTTGCAGCAGTATAGGGAGAGCACAGTATTTGTAACATTTCAGTAGTAGCAGTATAGTCAGACCCCAGTAACATTTACGTAGAAGCAGTATGGGCAAAGCAGCAGATTCACATTTCCCTTGCAGCAGTATAGGGAGAGCACAGCATTTGTAACATTTCAGTACTTGCACTATACACAGGCCCCAGTAACATTTACGTAGAAGCAGTATAGGGAGAGACCAGTTTTAGTTACATTTCAGTAGTAGCAGTATACACAGGCCCCAGTAACATTCATGTTGAAGCAGTATGGACAGAGCTCAGTATTAGTTACAATTAAGTTATAGCAGTATAGACAGGCCCCAGTAACATTTCCGTTGAAGCAGTATGGGCAGAGCCCAGTATTAGTAACATTACAGTAGTAACAGTATACACAAACCAAGGTAACATTTTGGGAGCAGATGTATCGGCAGACCAAAGTTACATTTCTGTTGCAGAAGTATAGTCAGACCCCTCTAGCATTACTGTGGCTGAAGAATAGGTAGGCAGAACAGAGTTACATTTCTGTAGCAAAAGTGTAGGCCAACCCCAAACATAGTGGTGTACCCTGAGTGCAGGCGAAGCCCATAAAAATTACTTGGATTACATTGTAGGCGAGGGCCCGAAAAATTGGTGTACTGACAGTACAAATGTACCCCAGAAAAATTGCCCATGCCGAACCCGGAGGGCAGGTGAAACCAATTAATCGCTTAGCTTACTGTGGCTTAATTTGTAACTAGGCCTGGAGGCAGCCCAGTTAAAATAAAAATTGGTTCAGGTGGAAGTTTCAATGCTTTAATGAGAATTGAAATGTATAAATATTGTTTAGAAAAGTTATATGAGCCTTTTGGGCCACAGAAAAATTGCCAGTTCGGGGTGATTATATGAGGTTTCAGGAGGAGGAGCAGGAGAAGGAGGACGAATATCATACACAGATTGACAAAGGTCTTTAGGTACCGCTGCTGTCTGCTGGTGGAGAAGAGAAGTCTGGGGAAATCCAGGCTTTGTTCATCTTTATGAGTGTAAGCCTGTCGGCACTGTCAGTTGACAGTGATTCCCCCAGCTGCACTAAACACCCTCTCTGACAAGACGCTAGCCGCAGGGCAAGCCAGCACCTCCAGTGCATACAGCGCGAGTTCGTGCCACGTGTCCAGCTTTGACACCCAGTAGTTGTATGGAGCAGAGGCGTCACGGAGGATGGTAGTACGATCGGCTACATTCTCCCTCACCATCTTTTTACAGTGCTCCCTCCAAGTCAGCCTTGACTGGGGAGGTGTGACACAGTCTTTCTGGGGAGCCAGAAAGCTGGCAAAGGCCTTGGAGAGTGTTCCCCCTGCCTGCGCTGAACATGCTGCCTGATCTCCGCGCCTCCCCTTCTACTTGGCCCTCGAAACTGCGCCTTCTGCTACTAGCGCTGTCGGATGGGAAGTTTACCATCAGTTTGTCCACCAGGGCCCTGTGGTATTGCATCATTCTCAAACCCCTTTCCTATTGGGGAATGAGAGTGGAAAGGTTCTCCTTATACCGTGGGTCGAGCAGTGTGTACACCCAGTAATCCATAGTGGCCAGAATGCATCTAACGCGAGGGTCACGAGAAAGGTATGCTAACATGAAGTCAGCCATGTGTGCCAGGGTACCTGTACGCAACATATGGCTGTCCTCACTAGGAAGATCACTTTGAGGATCCTCCTCCTCCTCAGGCCATACACGCTGAATGGATGAGAGGCAAGCAGCATGGGTACCCTCTGCAGTGGTCCCAGCTGTCTCTTCTTCCTCAGGCTCCTCCCCCTCCTCTTCCTCCTGCTCAACGCGCTGAGATATAGACATGAGGGTGCTCTGACTATCCAGCAACATATTGTCTTCCCCCGCCTCCGTTTCCGACCGCAAAGCGTCTGCCTTTATGCTTTGCAGGGAACTTCTCAAGAGGCATAGCAGGGGAATGGTGACGCTAATGATTGCAGCATCGCCGCTCACCATCAGGGTAGATTCCTCAAAGTTTCCTAGGACCTGGCAGATATCTGCCATCCAGGCCCACTCTGAGAATTGAGGAGGCTGACTTCCACTACGCCGCCCATGTTGGAGTTGGTATTCCACTATAGCTCTTTGCTGCTCATACAGCCGGGACAACATGTGGAGCGTAGAGTTCCACCGTGTGGGCACATCGCAAAGCAGTCGGTGGACTGGCAGATTAAACCGATGTTGTAGGGTCCGTAGGGTGGCAGCGTCCCTATTGGACTTGCGGAAATGTGCGCTGACACGGCGCACCTTGCCGAGGAGGTCTGACAAGTGTGGGTAGCCTTTCAGAAACCGCTGAACCACCAAATTAAAGATGTGGGCCAGGCATGGCATGTGCGTGAGGCTGCCGAGCTGCAGAGCCGCCACCAGGCTACGGCCCGTTGTCACACATGACCATGCCTGGTTTTAGGCTCAGTGGCGAAAGCCAGCGGTCGGTCTGCTCTGTCAGACCGTGCAATAGTTCTTGGGCCGTGTGCCTCTTCTCTCCTAAGCTGATTAGTTTCAGCACGGCCTGCTGACGCTTGGCCACCGCTGTGCTGCCGCGCCACGCGACACCGACTGCTGGCGACGTGCTGCTGCTGACACGTCTTGATTGCGAGGTTGCGTTGGAGGAGGAGGAAGGTTTAGTGGAGGTGGCATACACCGCCGCAGATACCAGCACAGATCTGGGGCCCGCAATTCTGGGGGTGGGTAGGACATGAGCGGTCCCAGGCTCTGACTCGGTCCCAGCCTCCACTAAATTCACCCAATGTGCCGTCAGGGAGATATAGTGGCCCTGCCCGCCTGTGCTTGTCCACGTGTCCGTTGTTAAGTGGACCTTGGCAGTAACCGAGTTGGTGAGGGTGCGTACAATGTTGCGTGAGACGTGGTCGTGCAGGGCTGGGACGGCACACCGTGAAAAATAGTGGCGACTGGTGACAGAGTAGCGCGGGGCCGCCGCCGCAATCATGTTTTTGAAAGCCTCAGTTTCCACAAGCCTGTACGGGAGCATCTCCAGGCTGATCAATTTGGCTATGTGGACATTTAGAGCTTAAGCATGCGGGTGCGTTGCGGCATATTTGTGCTTTCGCTCCAACGATTCTCTTAGCGACAGCTGGACGCTGCGCTGAGAGACATTGCTGGATAGGGCCGAGGACAGCAGAGGTGAGGGTGTGGGTCCAGGCCAGGAGACGCTCGTGCCTGTGTCGTGAGAGGTGGGTTGGATCTCAGTGGCAGCTTGGGGCCCAGGGGGAGAGGCAGTGGTGCAAACCAGAGGCGGTGAACGGCCTTCGCCACACCTTGTGGGGTGCTTGGCTATCATATGCCTGCGCATGCTGGTGGTGGTGAGGCTGGTAGTGGTGGCTCCCCAGCTGATCTTGGCGTGACAAAGGTTGCACACCAATGTTCGTCGGTCGTCCGCGGTCTCAGTGAAAAACTGCCACACCTTAGAGCACCTTGGCCTCTGCACGGTGGCTTGGCGCGAGGGGGTGCTTTGGGAAACAGCTGGTGGATTATTTGCTCTGGCCCTTCCTCTACCCCTGGCCACCCTACTGCCCCTTTAACCTCTCCTGCGGCTGAAATTGCCTCCCCCCTCTGAAGACCTGTCCTCAGTTGGCTTATCACATCAGGTGGGGTCAGTCACCTCATCGTCCATCGGCTCTTCCTCTGAATCCTCTGTGTGCTCCTCCATCGGACTTACTGCCCTTACTACTACCTCACTGATAGACAACTGTGTCTCATCGTCATCGTCCTCCTCACCCACTGAAAGCTCTTGAGACAGTTGCCAGAAGTCCCCAGCCTCATCCCCCAGACCCCGGAAACTTACCAAAGGTTGGGCATCAGTCACGACAAACTCCTCAGGTGGGAGAGGAACCATTGTTGCCCCATCTGGGCAGGGGCCCGAGAACAGTTCCTGGGAGTCTGCCTGCTCCTCAGAATGTGTCATTTTCATGGAGTGAGGAGGCTGGAATTAAGGAGGAGCAGCAGCCAGAGGATTCAGAGTTGCAGCAGTGGACGGCGTAGAAGACTGGCTGGTCGATAGATTGCTGGATGCACTTTCTGCCATCCACGACAGGACCTGCTCACACTGCTCGTGTTTTAATAAAGGTCTACGACGTCAACCCAAATATTGTGATATGAAGCTGGGGACCCCAGAAACTGTCCTCTCTCCTACTCCCGCAGCAGCCGGCTGTGATTCGCCTGGACCAGGAACTCGGTCTATACCCGCACCCTCACTTGGAACTCCGCGCCCTCGCCCGCGTCCTCTAGCCCTACCCCTACCCTTACCCTTCAGCATGGTGAATTAAGAATCGAGCAGGGACAGAGCGGTGTAAAAATTTTTTTAATTATTGCCGCGCAGTTGGTGCCTGTCAACGGTTATACAACGCTAAATGAAGCCAGAGATAAATTATAAGGAAGATGGAAGCAGGACTAGCTGTGCACTATGCAGCTGAGATTCAGCTCAAGTCCCACAGACCACGCAGTAATGTGCACTGGGTTACAAGCAGACGTAAAAAAGGATTCCTTTTTTAAAATTAGTTTTTTTCCAATGCAATGCAGGCAATAGAGCGTGTATTGGACTTTCCCTCTATGGCTGTCTGGCCCCGTACACTGCGCCGACAGCTGACTGGTAACACAGAGCGGTGAAAAATATTAGTGCTTTCTTGGCGTGCACTTGGAGGCAAAGAGCGCTTACGTTACGCTAACTGCCCCCAGTAAAAAATGTAACTGAAGGCTGAACGCTGGCCTTGCAGTGCAATGCTGAGGTACTACAACTCCCAGCAACCACGGAGTTAAATGCACAGGTAGCCCTAAGGAGCGTTGGGATTGTTGTAGACAGGATCCCACACTACCACTGTCCCTGCCTCACCAATACTTTCCCTATACTACGTAGTACAGACTGCAGCCTGAGAACGCTATAGCTGTAATGGGGCTGCACGCCCGATATGCCAAAAAAAAATAAATTGCTCTCAGCACCAACAACAGTAGTGCACTAGGTGAGCTGTGGCCCTAAGAAGGACCGTTGGGGTTCTTGAAGACGCAAACAGTAGCCTAACACTCTCCCTATAGCAGGAACAGTACTCTCCCTAATCTCTGCCAGCGTGTGTCTGAGGCGAGCAGCCGGTGGGGCTGCCTTATAAATTCGGCGGTCACTTGATCTCGCCAGCCACTCACTGCAGGGGGGTGGGATAGGGCTGAAACGTCACAGGAGGAAGTTGTAATGCCTTCCCTGCATGTCTATTGGCCAGAAAATGGCGCTAACATTTCAGGGAAGGAAATAGAATTGACTTGAGTACCGCGTGGTGCTCGTCTCGAATAATGAGCATCTCCAACACCCTAATACTCGAACGAGTATCAAGCTCACATCTCTAGATATGTGTCTTTAAACCCTTATTACTGTTTCTGTGTGATAATCAGTCAGTGGTATAGAATCTGACTTTCATCTGTCCTGTTCCCATTGGCCATTCTACCATATGGCACCTGCAATGGGATTGGTTGCTGATGAGTACGGTTACAGTGGAGGCCCATGATTGTAACCCCTGTAGCATACTGCAGCTCTTCACTCTTATGTAAAGAAGCTAGGAGCGCCATCTGCTGGATACACTTGTAACATACTGCAACTTTCCACTCTTATGTATGGAAGCTAGGAGCGCCATCTGCTGGATACACCTGTAACATTCTGCAGCTCTCCACTCTTATGTATGTGAGCTAGGAGCGCCATCTGCTGGATACACCTGTAACATTCTGCACCTCTCCACTCCTATGTATGTGAGCTAGGAGCGCCATCTGCTGGATACATTTGTAACATACTGCAACTTTCCACTCATCTGTATAGAAGCTAGGGGCGCCATCTGCTGGATCCACATGTAACATACTGCATCTCTCTACTGTCTCTCTCTACACCATCTGCTGGATACATGTGTAACATACTGCAGCTCTCCACTCTTATGTAGAGAAGCTAGGAGCGCCATCTGCTGGATACATCTGTAACATACTGCAGCTCTGCATTCTTATGTATAGAAGCTAGGAGCGCCATCTGCTGGATACACATGCCTCTTCAGATCCAATCCATTTAAGCCGGAAGAAGTACCCTGCGTTGGTACGAAAGCTCGCTATTATTACATCATGTATTTTTGTTAGCCATTAAAAGGTATCATATCTACAAGATTACGTCGTTTCTCTTGCTGAGAACAATCACATTTTGCTCTACTGGCTAACACGGTACCAGATCTTTGTTTTCTGGATACACCTGTAACATTCTGCACCTTTCCACTCCTATGTATGTGAGCTAGGAGCGCCATCTGCTGGATACATTTGTAACATACTGCAGCTCTGCATTCTTATGTATAGAAGCTAGGAGCGCCATCTACTGGATACATCTGTAACATACTGTCTGCATTCTTATGTATAGAAGCAAGGATCGTCACCTGCTGGATACACCCGGAACATACTGCAGCTCCCCACTTTTATGTAGAGAAGCTAGGAGCCGCATCTGCTGGATACATCTGTAACATACTGCAGCTCTGCATTCTTATGTATAGAAGCTAGGAGCGCCATCTACTGGATACATCTGTAACATACTGTCTGCATTCTTATGTATAGAAGCAAGGATCGTCACCTGCTGGATACACCCGGAACATACTGCAGCTCCCCACTCTTATGTAGAGAAGCTAGGAGCCGCATCTGCTGGATACATCTGTAACATACTGCAGCTCTGCATTCTTATGTATAGAAGCTAGGAGCGCCATCTACTGGATACATCTGTAACATACTGTCTGCATTCTTATGTATAGAAGCTAGGAGCGCCATCTGCTGGATACACCTGTAATATACTGTAGCTCTTCACGCTTATGTAAAGAAGCTTGGAGCGCCATCTGCTGGAAAAACTTGTAACATACTACAGTTCTCCACTCTTACATATAGAAGCTAGGAGCGCCACCTGCTGGATTCACCTGTAATATATTGCAACTTTCCACTCCTATGTATGTGAGCTAGGAGCGCCATCTGCTGGATGCACTTGTAACATACTGCAGCTCTTCACTGTTATGTATAGAAGCAAGGAACACCATCTGCTGGATACAACTGTAACATACCGCAGTTCTTCACTGTTATGTATAGAAGCAAGGAACACCATCTGCTGGATACAACTGTAACATACCGCAGTTCTTCACTGTTATGTATAGAAGCAAGGAGCGCCATCTGCTGGATACACCTGTAACATACTGCGGTTCTCCATTGTTATGTATAGAAGCTAGGAGCGCCATCTGCTGGATACACCAGTAATATACTGCAGCTCCCCACTCCTATGTATGTGAGCTAAGCGCGCCATCTGCTGGGTACAACTGTAACATACCGCAGCTCCCCATTCCTATGTATATAAGCTAAGGGCGCCATCTGCTGGATACAACTGTAACATACCGCAGCTCCCCACTCCTATGTATACAAGCTAAGGGCGCCATCTGCTGGATACACCTGTAACATACTGCAGCTCTGCATTCTTATGTATGGAAGCTAAAAGCGCCATCTGCTGGATAAATCTGTAACATACTGCAACTCTTCATTCTTGTGTATAGAAGCTACCCTGTTTCCCCGAAAATAAGACGCGTCTTATATTAATTTTGGCTCCCAAATATGCGGTATGTCTTATTTTTAGGGGGTGTATTATTTCGCTGCGGCAAATCCGTCTGTGGCCGCTAATCCCTCAATTGGCCAGCTTTGTGGACGAAATTTCTCAGAAATCTCATCCACATCGGACAGCAAATCTGTCACGGCAAAGGTGGGAGAAGCCGGTGTTGTGGTGCGGGAGGGGAGGAAGATTCTCCTCACCATAGACGCCGAGAGGGGAGGAAGATTCTCCTCCCTATATACGCCGAGATGGGAGGAAGATTCTCCTCACTATACACGCCGAGAGGGAAGGAAGATTCTCCTCACTATATACGCCGAGAGGGGAGGAAGATTCTCCTCACTATATACGCCAAGAAGGGAGGAAGATTCTCCTCACTATATACGCCGAGAGGGAAGGAAGATTCTCCTCACTATATACGCCGAGAGGGGAGGAAGATTCTCCTTTCTATGCGCGCCGAGAGGGAAGGAAGATTCTCCTCACTATGCGCGCCGAGAGGGGAGGTCGATTCTCCTCACTATGCGCGCCGAGAGGGGAGGAAGATTCTCCTCACTATATAAACATAGAGGGGAGGTAGATTCTCCTCACTTCATAAACATAGGAAGGGGAGGTAGATTCTCCTCAGCATATACACAGAGGGAGGGGAGGTAGATTCTCAGTATATACACATGAAGGACAGGTAGATTCTCCTCAATATATACACATAGAGGTGAGGTAGATTCTCTTCAGTATACACACAGGAAGGTGGGGTAAATTCTCCTCAGTATACGCCCATAGAGGTGAGGTAGATTTTCCTTAGTATATACACACAGATGTCTGGTACATTCTCCTTAGTATATACACAGAAAGGGGAGTTAGATTCTGCTCAGTATATACACAGAGAGGGGAGGTAGATTCTCCTCCGTATATACAAAGAGAGGGAGGTAGATTCTCCTCCGTATATACACAGAGAGGGGAGGTAGATTCTCCTCCGTATATACACAGAAAGGGGAGGTAGATTCTTCTCCATATATACACAGATGTGTAGTAGATTCTCCTCAGTATATATACACAGAGAGGGGAGGTTGATTCTCCTCAGTACATATACACAGAGAGGGGATGTTGATTCTCCTCAGTACATATACACAGAGAGGGAGTTAGATTCTCCTCAGTACATATACACAGAGAGGGAGGTAGATTCTCTTCCATATATACACAGAGAGGGGAGGTAGATTCTCCTCCGTATATACACAGAGAGGGGAGGTAGATTCTCCTCCATATATACACAGAGATGGGAGGTAGATTCTCCTCCATATATACACAGAGATGGGAGATAGATTCTCCTCCGTATATACACACAGAGGGGAGGTAGATTCTCCTCAGTATATACACACAGAGGGGAGGTAGATTCTCCTCAGTATATACACACAGAGGGGAGGTAGATTCTCCTCAGTATATACACACAGAGGGGAGGTAGATTCTCCTCAGTATATACACAGAGAGGGGAGGTAGATTCTCCTCCGTATATACACAGAGAGGGGGAGGTAGATTCTCCTCCGTATATACACAGAGAGGGGGAGGTAGATTCTCCTCCATATATACACAGAGATGGGAGGTAGATTCTCCTCCATATATACACAGAGATGGGAGATAGATTCTCCTCCGTATATACACACAGAGGGGAGGTAGATTCTCCTCAGTATATACACACAGAGGGGAGGTAGATTCTCCTCAGTATATACACACAGAGGGGAGGTAGATTCTCCTCAGTATATACACACAGAGGGGAGGTAGATTCTCCTCAGTATATACACAGAGAGGGGAGGTAGATTCTCCTCCGTATATACACAGAGAGGGGGAGGTAGATTCTCCTCCGTATATACACAGAGAGGGGGAGGTAGATTCTCCTCCGTATATACACAGAGATGGGAGATAGATTCTCCTCCGTATATACACACAGAGGGGAGGTAGATTCTCCTCAGTATATACACACAGAGGGGAGGTAGATTCTCCTCAGTATATACACACAGAGGGGAGGTAGATTCTCCTCAGTATATACACACAGAGGGGAGGTAGATTCTCCTCCGTATATACACAGAGAGGGGAGGTAGGTTCTCCTCCGTATATACACAGAGAGGGGAGGTAGGTTCTCCTCCATATATACACAGAGAGGGGAGGTAGATTCTCCTCCGTATATTTACACAGATGTGTGGTAGATTCTCCTCAGTATATATACACAGAGAGGGGAGGTTGATTCTCCTCACTATATAAACATAGAGGGGAGGTTGATTCTCCTCAGTTCATATACACAGAGAGGGGAGGTTGATTCTCCTCAGTTCATATACACAGAGAGGGGAGGTTGATACTTCTCAGTACATATACAGAGAGAGGGGAGGTTGATTCTTCTCAGTACATATACACAGAGAGGGAAGGTTGATCCTCCTCAGTACATATACACAGGGAGGGGAGGTTGATTCTCCTCAGTATATATTCACAGGGAGGGGAGGTTGATTCTCCTCAGTATATACACACAGAGGGGAGGTAGATTCTCCTCAGTATATACACACAGAGGGGAGGTAGATTCTCCTCAGTATATACACACAGAGGGGAGGTAGATTCTCCTCAGTATATACACACAGAGGGGAGGTAGATTCTCCTCAGTATATACACAGAGAGGGGAGGTAGATTCTCCTCCGTATATACACAGAGAGGGGGAGGTAGATTCTCCTCCGTATATACACAGAGAGGGGGAGGTAGATTCTCCTCCATATATACACAGAGATGGGAGGTAGATTCTCCTCCATATATACACAGAGATGGGAGATAGATTCTCCTCCGTATATACACACAGAGGGGAGGTAGATTCTCCTCAGTATATACACACAGAGGGGAGGTAGATTCTCCTCAGTATATACACACAGAGGGGAGGTAGATTCTCCTCAGTATATACACACAGAGGGGAGGTAGATTCTCCTCAGTATATACACAGAGAGGGGAGGTAGATTCTCCTCCGTATATACACAGAGAGGGGGAGGTAGATTCTCCTCCGTATATACACAGAGAGGGGGAGGTAGATTCTCCTCCGTATATACACAGAGATGGGAGATAGATTCTCCTCCGTATATACACACAGAGGGGAGGTAGATTCTCCTCAGTATATACACACAGAGGGGAGGTAGATTCTCCTCAGTATATACACACAGAGGGGAGGTAGATTCTCCTCAGTATATACACACAGAGGGGAGGTAGATTCTCCTCCGTATATACACAGAGAGGGGAGGTAGGTTCTCCTCCGTATATACACAGAGAGGGGAGGTAGGTTCTCCTCCATATATACACAGAGAGGGGAGGTAGATTCTCCTCCGTATATTTACACAGATGTGTGGTAGATTCTCCTCAGTATATATACACAGAGAGGGGAGGTTGATTCTCCTCACTATATAAACATAGAGGGGAGGTTGATTCTCCTCAGTTCATATACACAGAGAGGGGAGGTTGATTCTCCTCAGTTCATATACACAGAGAGGGGAGGTTGATACTTCTCAGTACATATACAGAGAGAGGGGAGGTTGATTCTTCTCAGTACATATACACAGAGAGGGAAGGTTGATCCTCCTCAGTACATATACACAGGGAGGGGAGGTTGATTCTCCTCAGTATATATTCACAGGGAGGGGAGGTTGATTCTCCTCAGTATATATACACAGGGAGGGGAGGTTGATTCTCCTCAGTATATATACACAGGGAGGGGAGGTTGATTCTCCTCAGTATATATACACAGAGAGGGGAGGTAAATTCCAGTCAATATTAATACACAGATGGGTGGTAGATTCTCCTTATTATACAGACACAGAGGAGAGGTAGATTCTCCTCAATAAATGCACAGAGAGGCGAGGTAGATTCTCCTCAGTACATGCACAGAGAGGTTAGGTAGATTCTTCTTGGTACTTGCACAGAGAGGAGAGGTAGATTCTCCTCAGTATACGCACAGAGAGGGGAGGTAGATTCTCCTCAGTACATGCACAGAGAGGGGAGGTCGATTCTTCTCAGTACTTGCACAGAGATGGGAGGTAGATTCTCCTCAGTACATGCACAGAGAGGGGAGGTAGATTCTCTTCAGTATACAGACACAGAGGGGAGGTAGATTTTTCTCACTATATGCACAGAGAGGGGAGGCAGATTCTCCTCACTATATGTACAGAGACTGGAGGTAGATTCTCCTCAATATATGCACAGAGAGGTGAGACAGAGTCTCCTCAGTATATACACATAGAGGTGAGGTAGAGTCTGCTCAGTATATACACAGAGAGGGGAGGTAGATTCTCCTCAGTATACAGACACAGAGGGGAGGTAGATTCTCCTCAGTATATGCACAGAGAGGGGAGGTAGATTCTCCTCAGTATATGCACAGAGAGGGGAGGTAGATTCTCCTCAGTATATGCACAGAGAGGGGAGGTAGATTCTCCTCACTATATGCACACAGAGGGGAGGTAGATTCTCCTCACTATATGCACAGAGAGGGGAGGTAGATTCTGCTCAGTACATGCACAGAGAGGGGAGCTAGATTCTCCTCACTTTATACACTGTAGAGGTGCACAACACAGAAGGGCTTGTAGAGGGCTGCAGACAGGACCTCTGTTGCTAGGGTAACACCAAGGGGTGGAGAAGGAACCAGATAAAAGCCAGTTCCTGCAAAAGCAAGAGAGAGGACCAGTGTAGCATAGTTAGGTGCTGCAGCCTGGTGGCCTAGCAGAGGCCAGAATCCGACAGGGGCAACAACCGTGGACCCACAGCCAAGTGGGGTGCATATGGATGGTGTATATTGACAATGGCTGATATTGCTGTGTTTTGTGATTGCGGTGATGACAAATAAAGGCTGTCAGGAGCAAGATAAAGAAATCCACATCTCCTGAGCAGTTTCTACACGTGTGGTGTGCCGTTTTCATGTGCAAGAGGCCGGCGATCCGCAGGCAAGTGTACCCAGCTTGCTACAACACATAGAGGGGAGGTAGATTCTCCTCAGTATATACACATAGAGGGGAGCTAGATTCTCCTCAGTATATACACATAGAGGTGACGTAGATTTTCCTTAGTATATACACAGGGAGGGGAGGTATGTTCTCCTCAGTATATATACACAGATGTGTGGTAGATTCCCCTCAGTATATACACAGAGAGGTGAGGTAGAGTCTCCTCAGTATATACACACAGAGGGGAGGTAGAGTTTCCTCAGTATATACACACAGAGGGGAGGTAGATTCTCCACAGTATATAAACCTAGAGGGGAGGTAGATTCTCCTCAGTATATAAACCTAGAGGGGAGGTAGATTCTCCTCAGTATATAAAACAAGAGGGGAGCTAGATTCTTCTCAGTATATAAACCTAGAGGGGAGTTAGATTCTCCTCAGTATATAGACCTAGACGGGTGCTAGATTCTCCTCAGTATATAAACCTAGAGGGGAGCTAGATTCTCCTCAGTATAAAACCTAGAGGGGAGGTAGATTCTCCTCAGTATATAAACCTAGAGGGGAGGTAGATTCTCCTCAGTATATAAAACAAGAGGGGAGCTAGATTCTTCTCAGTATATAAACCTAGAGGGGAGTTAGATTCTCCTCAGTATATAGACCTAGACGGGTGCTAGATTCTCCTCAGTATATAAACCTAGAGGGGAGCTAGATTCTCCTCAGTATAAAACCTAGAGGGGAGCAAGATTCTCCTCAGTATATAAACCTAGAGGGGAGGTAGATTCTCCTCCGTATATATACACAGATGTGTGGTAGATTCTCCTCAGTATATATACACAGAGAGGGGAGGTTGATTCTCCTCACTATATAAACATAGAGGGGAGGTTGATTCTCCTCAGTTCATATACACAGAGAGGGGAGGTTGATTCTCCTCAGTTCATATACACAGAGAGGGGAGGTTGATACTTCTCAGTACATATACAGAGAGAGGGGAGGTTGATTCTTCTCAGTACATATACACAGAGAGGGAAGGTTGATCCTCCTCAGTACATATACACAGGGAGGGGAGGTTGATTCTCCTCAGTATATATTCACAGGGAGGGGAGGTTGATTCTCCTCAGTATATATACACAGGGAGGGGAGGTTGATTCTCCTCAGTATATATACACAGGGAGGGGAGGTTGATTCTCCTCAGTATATATACACAGAGAGGGGAGGTAAATTCCAGTCAATATTAATACACAGATGGGTGGTAGATTCTCATTATACAGACACAGAGGAGAGGTAGATTCTCCTCAATAAATGCACAGAGAGGTGAGGTAGATTCTCCTCAGTACATGCACAGAGAGGTTAGGTAGATTCTTCTTGGTACTTGCACAGAGAGGAGAGGTAGATTCTCCTCAGTATACGCACAGAGAGGGGAGGTAGATTCTCCTCAGTACATGCACAGAGAGGGGAGGTCGATTCTTCTCAGTACTTGCACAGAGATGGGAGGTAGATTCTCCTCAGTACATGCACAGAGAGGGGAGGTAGATTCTCTTCAGTATACAGACACAGAGGGGAGGTAGATTTTTCTCACTATATGCACAGAGAGGGGAGGCAGATTCTCCTCACTATATGTACAGAGACTGGAGGTAGATTCTCCTCAATATATGCACAGAGAGGTGAGACAGAGTCTCCTCAGTATATACACATAGAGGTGAGGTAGAGTCTGCTCAGTATATACACAGAGAGGGGAGGTAGATTCTCCTCAGTATACAGACACAGAGGGGAGGTAGATTCTCCTCAGTATATGCACAGAGAGGGGAGGTAGATTCTCCTCAGTATATGCACAGAGAGGGGAGGTAGATTCTCCTCAGTATATGCACAGAGAGGGGAGGTAGATTCTCCTCACTATATGCACACAGAGGGGAGGTAGATTCTCCTCACTATATGCACAGAGAGGGAAGGTAGATTCTGCTCAGTACATGCACAGAGAGGGGAGCTAGATTCTCCTCACTTTATACACTGTAGAGGTGCACAACACAGAAGGGCTTGTAGAGGGCTGCAGAGAGGACCTCTGTTGCTAGGGTAACACCAAGGGGTGGAGAAGGAACCAGATAAAAGCCAGTTCCTGCAAAAGCAAGAGAGAGGACCAGTGTAGCATAGTTAGGTGCTGCAGCCTGGTGGCCTAGCAGAGGCCAGAATCCGACAGGGGCAACAACCGTGGACCCACAGCCAAGTGGGGTGCATATGGATGGTGTATATTAACAATGGCTGATATTGCTGTGTTTTGTGATTGCGGTGATGACAAATAAAGGCTGTCAGGAGCAAGATAAAGAAATCCACATCTCCTGAGCAGTTTCTACACGTGTGGTGTGCCGTTTTCATGTGCAAGAGGCCGGCGATCCGCAGGCAAGTGTACCCAGCTTGCTACAACACATAGAGGGGAGGTAGATTCTCCTCAGTATATACACATAGAGGGGAGCTAGATTCTCCTCAGTATATACACATAGAGGTGACGTAGATTTTCCTTAGTATATACACAGGGAGGGGAGGTATGTTCTCCTCAGTATATATACACAGATGTGTGGTAGATTCCCCTCAGTATATACACAGAGAGGTGAGGTAGAGTCTCCTCAGTATATACACACAGAGGGGAGGTAGAGTTTCCTCAGTATATACACACAGAGGGGAGGTAGATTCTCCACAGTATATAAACCTAGAGGGGAGGTAGATTCTCCTCAGTATATAAACCTAGAGGGGAGGTAGATTCTCCTCAGTATATAAAACAAGAGGGGAGCTAGATTCTTCTCAGTATATAAACCTAGAGGGGAGTTAGATTCTCCTCAGTATATAGACCTAGACGGGTGCTAGATTCTCCTCAGTATATAAACCTAGAGGGGAGCTAGATTCTCCTCAGTATAAAACCTAGAGGGGAGGTAGATTCTCCTCAGTATATAAACCTAGAGGGGAGGTAGATTCTCCTCAGTATATAAAACAAGAGGGGAGCTAGATTCTTCTCAGTATATAAACCTAGAGGGGAGTTAGATTCTCCTCAGTATATAGACCTAGACGGGTGCTAGATTCTCCTCAGTATATAAACCTAGAGGGGAGCTAGATTCTCCTCAGTATAAAACCTAGAGGGGAGCAAGATTCTCCTCAGTATATAAACCTAGAGGGGAGGTAGATTCTCCTCAGTATATACACACAGGGAAGGAAGGTAGATTCTCCTCAGTACATGCACAGAGAGGGGAGGTAGATTCTCCTCACTATATCCGCCGAGAGGGGAGGAAGATTCTCCTCACTATATACGCCGAGAGGGGAGGAAGATTCTCCTCACTATATACGCCGAGAGGGGAGGAATATTCTCCTCACTATATACGCCGAGAGGGGAGGAAGATTCTCCTTACCATATACACAGATAGGGGAGGAAGATTCTCCTCACTATATACACAGAGAGGGGAGGTAGATTTTCCTCACTATATACACAGAGAGGGGAGGTAGATTCTCCTCAGTATATACACAGAGAGGGGAGGAAGATTCTCCTCACTATATACACAGAGAGGGGAGGAAGATTCTCCTCACTATATACACAGAGAGGGGAGGAAGATTCTCCTCACTATATACATAGAGAGGGGAGGATGATTCTCCTCACTATATACACAGAGAGGGGAGGAAGATTCTCCTCACTACATACGCCGAGAGGGGAGGAAGATTCTTCTCACTATATACGCCGAGAGGGGAGGAAGATTCTTCTCACTATATACGCCGAGAGGGGAGGAAGATTCTCCTCACTATATACGCCGAGAGGGGAGGAAGATTCTTCTCACTATATACGCCGAGAGGGGAGGTAGATTCTCCTCACTATGTACGTCGAGAGGGGAGGAAGATTCTCCTCACTATGCGCGCCGAGAGGGGAGAAAGATTCTCCTCACTATGCGCGCCGAGAGGGGAGGAAGATTCTCCTCACTATGCGCGCCGAGAGGGGAGGAAGATTCTCCTCACTATGCGCGCCGAGAGGGGAGGAAGATTCTCCTCACTATGCGCGCCGAGAGGGGAGGAAAATTCTCCTCACTGTGCGCGCCGAGAGGGGAGGTCGATTCTCCTCACTATGCGCGCCGAGAGGGGAGGTCGATTCTCCTCACTATGCGCACAGAGACGGGAGGTCGATTCTCCTCACTATGCATATATTGAGGAGAATCTACCTCCCCTCTCTGTGCATAGAGAGGGGAGGTCGATTCTACTCAGTACATGCACAGAAAGGGGAGGTAGATTCTACTCAGTACATGCACAGAGAGGGGAGCTACATTCTTCTCAGTACATGCACTGAAAGGGAAGCCAGATTCTTCTCAGTACATACACTGAAAGGGGAGCCAGATTCTCCTCAGTACATACACAGAGAGGGGAGCTAGATTCTTCTCAGTACATGCACAGAGAGGGGAGCTAGATTCTCCTCACTATATACACTGTAGAGGTGCACAACACAGAAGGGCTTGTAGAGGGCTGTAGACAGGACCCCTGCTGCTAGGGTAACACCAAGTGGTGGAGAAGGAACCAGATAAAAGCTAGTTCCTGCCAAAAGCAAGAGAGAGGACCAGTGCAGCAGAGTTAGGTGCTGCAGCCTGGTGGCCTAGCAGAGGCCAGAGTCCAACAGGGGCGACAACCCTGGACATACACCCAAGTGGGGTGGATATGGACAGTGTATATTGATGCTGGATGATATTGCTGTGTTTTGTGATGGCGGTGATGACAAATAAAGGCTGTCAGGAACCAGAGAAAGAAATCCACATCTCCTGAGCAGTTTCCACACATGTGGTGTGCCATTTCCATGTGCAAGATTGGTCGGCGATCCGCAGGCAAGTGTACCCAGCTTGCTATAACACATAGAGGGGAGGTAGATTCTTCTCAGTATAAAAAAAAAAGGGGAGGTAGATTCTCCTCAGTATATACACATAGAGGTGAAGTAGATTTTCCTCAGTATATACACAGGGAGAGGATGTAGATTTCCCTCAGTATATACACAGGGAGGGGAGGTAGATTCTCCTCAGTATATACACACAGATGTTTGGTAGATTCTCCTCAGTATATACACAGAGAGGTGAGGTAGATGCTCCTCAGTATATACACACAGACGGGAGGTAGATTCTCCTCAGTATATAAACATAGGGGGGAGGTAGATTCTCTTCAGTATATACACATAGAGGGTAGGTAGATTCTCCCCACTATATAAACATAGAGGGGAGGTAGATTCTCTTCACTATATAAACATAGAGGGGAGGTAGATTCTCCTCACTACATAAACATAAGAAGGGGAGGTAGATTCTCCTCAGCATATACACAGAGGGAGGGGAGGTAGATTCTCCTCAGTATATACACATGGAGGAGAGGTAGATTCTCCTCAATATATACACATAGAGGTGAGGTAGATTCTCTTCAGTATACACACAGGAAGGTGGGGTAAATTCTCCTCAGTATACGCCCATAGAGGTGAGGTAGATTTTCCTTAGTATATACACACAGATGTCTGGTACATTCTCCTTAGTATATACACAGAGAGGGGAGTTAGATTCTGCTCAGTATATACACAGAGAGGGGAGGTAGATTATCCTCCGTATATACACAGAGAGGGAGGTAGATTCTCCTCCGTATATACACAGAGAGGGGCGGTAGATTCTCCTCCGTATATACACAGAGAGGGAGGTAGATTCTCCTCCGTATATACACAGAGAGGGGAGGTAGATTCCCCTCCGTATATACACAGAGAGGGGAGGTAGATTCTCCTCCATATATACAGAGATGTGTAGTAGATTCTCCTCAGTATATATACACAGAGAGGGGAGGTTGATTCTCCTCAGTACATATACACAGAGAGGGGAGGTTGATTCTCCTCAGTACATATACACAGAGAGGGGAGGTTGATTCTCCTCAGTACATATACACAGAGAGGGATGTAGATTCTCCTCAGTACATATACACAGAGAGGGAGGTAGATTCTCCTCCGTATATACACAGAGAGGGGAGGTAGATTCTCTTCCGTATATACACAGAGAGGGGAGGTAGATTCTCTTCCGTATATACACAGAGACGGGAGGTAGATTCTCTTCCATATATACACAGAGAGGGGAGGTAGATTCTCCTCCGTATATACACAGAGAGGGGAGGTAGATTCTCCTCCGTAAATACACAGAGAGGGGGAGGTAGATTCTCCTCCGTAAATACACAGAGAGGGGGAGGTAGATTCTCCTCCGTATATACACAGAGAGGGGAGGTAGATTCCCCTCCGTATATACACAGAGAGGGGAGGTAGATTCTCCTCCATATATACAGAGATGTGTAGTAGATTCTCCTCAGTATATATACACAGAGAGGGGAGGTTGATTCTCCTCAGTACATATACACAGAGAGGGGAGGTTGATTCTCCTCAGTACATATACACAGAGAGGGGAGGTTGATTCTCCTCAGTACATATACACAGAGAGGGATGTAGATTCTCCTCAGTACATATACACAGAGAGGGAGGTAGATTCTCCTCCGTATATACACAGAGAGGGGAGGTAGATTCTCTTCCGTATATACACAGAGAGGGGAGGTAGATTCTCTTCCGTATATACACAGAGACGGGAGGTAGATTCTCTTCCATATATACACAGAGATAGAGGGGAGGTAGATTCTCCTCCGTATATACACAGAGAGGGGAGTAGATTCTCCTCCGTAAATACACAGAGAGGGGAGGTAGATTCTCCTCCGTAAATACACAGAGAGGGGGAGGTAGATTCTCCTCCGTATATACACAGAGAGGGGAGGTAGATTCCCCTCCGTATATACACAGAGAGGGGAGGTAGATTCTCCTCCATATATACAGAGATGTGTAGTAGATTCTCCTCAGTATATATACACAGAGAGGGAGGTTGATTCTCCTCAGTACATATACACAGAGAGGGGAGGTTGATTCTCCTCAGTACATATACACAGAGAGGGGAGGTTGATTCTCCTCAGTACATATACACAGAGAGGGATGTAGATTCTCCTCAGTACATATACACAGAGAGGGAGTAGATTCTCCTCCGTATATACACAGAGAGGGGAGGTAGATTCTCTTCCGTATATACACAGAGAGGGGAGGTAGATTCTCTTCCGTATATACACAGAGACGGGAGGTAGATTCTCTTCCATATATACAAGAGAGGGAGGTAGATTCTCCTCCGTATATACACAGAGAGGGGAGGTAGATTCTCCTCCGTAAATACACAGAGAGGGGGAGGTAGATTCTCCTCCGTAAATACACAGAGAGGGGGAGGTAGATTCTCCTCCGTATATACACAGAGAGGGAGGTAGATTTTCCTCCGTATATACACAGAGATGGGAGATAGATTCTCCTCTGTATATACACAGAGAGGGGAGGTAGATTCTCCTCCGTATATACACAGAGAGGGGAGGTAGATTCTCCTCAGTATATACACAGAGAGGGGAGGTAGATTCTCCTCAGTATATACACAGAGAGGGGAGGTAGATTCTCCTCAGTATATACACAGAGAGGGAGGTAGATTCTCCTCCGTATGTACACAGAGCGGGGAGGTAGATTCTCTTCCGAAAATACACAGAGAGGGGAGGTAGATTCTCTTCCGTATATACACAGAGAGGGGAGGTAGATTCTCTTCCGTATATACACAGAGAGGGGAGGTAGATTCTCTTCCGTATATACACAGAGAGGGGAGGTAGATTCTCTTCCGTATATACACAGAGAGGGGAGGTAGATTCTCTTCCGTATATACACAGATAGGGGGAGGTAGATTCTCCTCCGTATATGCACAGAGAGGGGAGGTTGATTCTCCTCCGTATATATACACAGATGTGTGGTAGATTCTCCTCAATATATATACACAGAGAGGGAGGTTGATTCTCCTCAGTACATATACACAGAGAGGGGAGGTAGATTCTCCTCACTATATGCACACAGAGGGGAGGTAGATTCTCCTCACTATATGCACAGAGAGGGGAGGTAGATTCTGCTCAGTACATGCACAGAGAGGGGAGCTAGATTCTCCTCACTTTATACACTGTAGAGGTGCACAACACAGAAGGACTTGTAGAGGGCTGCAGACAGGACCTCTGTTGCTAGGGTAACACCAAGGGGTGGAGAAGGAACCAGATAAAAGCCAGTTCCTGCAAAAGCAAGAGAGAGGACCAGTGTAGCATAGTTAGGTGCTGCAGCCTGGTGGCCTAGCAGAGGCCAGAATCCGACAGGGGCAACAACCGTGGACCCACAGCCAAGTGGGTGCATATGGATGGTGTATATTGACAATGGCTGATATTGCTGTGTTTTGTGATTGCGGTGATGACAAATAAAGGCTGTTAGGAGCAAGATAAAGAAATCCACATCTCCTGAGCAGTTTCTACACGTGTGGTGTGCCGTTTTCATGTGCAAGAGGCCGGCGATCCGCAGGCAAGTGTACCCAGCTTGCTACAACACATAGAGGGGAGGTAGATTCTCCTCAGTATATACACATAGAGGGAGCTAGATTCTCCTCAGTATATACACATAGAGGTGACGTAGATTTTCCTTAGTATATACACAGGGAGGGGAGGTATGTTCTCCTCAGTATATATACACAGATGTGTGGTAGATTCCCCTCAGTATATACACAGAGAGGTGAGGTAGAGTCTCCTCAGTATATACACACAGAGGGGAGGTAGAGTTTCCTCAGTATATACACACAGAGGGGAGGTAGATTCTCCACAGTATATAAACCTAGAGGGGAGGTAGATTCTCCTCAGTATATAAACCTAGAGGGGAGGTAGATTCTCCTCAGTATATAAAACAAGAGGGGAGCTAGATTCTTCTCAGTATATAAACCTAGAGGGGAGTTAGATTCTCCTCAGTATATAGACCTAGACGGGTGCTAGATTCTCCTCAGTATATAAACCTAGAGGGGAGCTAGATTCTCCTCAGTATAAACCTAGAGGGGAGGTAGATTCTCCTCAGTATATAAACCTAGAGGGAGGTAGATTCTCCTCAGTATATAAAACAAGAGGGGAGCTAGATTCTTCTCAGTATATAAACCTAGAGGGGAGTTAGATTCTCCTCAGTATATAGACCTAGACGGGTGCTAGATTCTCCTCAGTATATAAACCTAGAGGGGAGCTAGATTCTCCTCAGTATAAAACCTAGAGGGAGCAAGATTCTCCTCAGTATATAAACCTAGAGGGGAGGTAGATTCTCCTCAGTATATACACACAGGGAAGGAAGGTAGATTCTCCTCAGTACATGCACAGAGAGGGGAGGTAGATTCTCCTCACTATATACGCCGAGAGGGGAGGAAGATTCTCCTCACTATATACGCCGAGAGGGGAGGAAGATTCTCCTCACTATATACGCCAAGAGGGGAGGAATATTCTCCTCACTATATACGCCGAGAGGGGAGGAAGATTCTCCTTACCATATACACAGATAGGGGAGGAAGATTCTCCTCACTATATACACAGAGAGGGGAGGTAGATTTTCCTCACTATATACACAGAGAGGGGAGGTAGATTCTCCTCAGTATATACACAGAGAGGGGAGGAAGATTCTCCTCACTATATACACAGAGAGGGGAGGAAGATTCTCCTCACTATATACACAGAGAGGGGAGGAAGATTCTCCTCACTATATACATAGAGAGGGGAGGATGATTCTCCTCACTATATACACAGAGAGGGGAGGAAGATTCTCCTCACTACATACGCCGAGAGGGGAGGAAGATTCTTCTCACTATATACGCCGAGAGGGGAGGAAGATTCTTCTCACTATATACGCCGAGAGGGGAGGAAGATTCTCCTCACTATATACGCCGAGAGGGGAGGAAGATTCTTCTCACTATATACGCCGAGAGGGGAGGAAGATTCTTCTCACTATATACGCCGAGAGGGGAGGAAGATTCTTCTCACTATATACGCCGAGAGGGGAGGAAGATTCTCCTCACTATATACGCCGAGAGTGGAGGAAGATTCTCCTCACTATACACGCCGAGAGGGGAGGAAGATTCTCCTCACTATACACGCCGAGAGGGGAGGAAGATTCTCCTCACTATATACGCCGAGAGGGGAGGAAGATTCTCCTCACTATATACGCCGAGAGGGGAGGTAGATTCTCCTCACTATGTACGCCGAGAGGGGAGGAAGATTCTCCTCACTATGCGCGCCGAGAGGGGAGAAAGATTCTCATCACTATGCGCGCCGAGAGGGGAGGAAGATTCTCCTCACTATGCGCGCCGAGAGGGGAGGAAGATTCTCCTCACTATGCGCGCCGAGAGGGGAGGAAGATTCTCCTCACTATGCGCGCCGAGAGGGGAGGAAAATTCTCCTCACTGTGCGCGCCGAGAGGGGAGGTCGATTCTCCTCACTATGCGCGCCGAGAGGGGAGGTCGATTCTCCTCACTATGCGCACAGAGACGGGAGGTCGATTCTCCTCACTATGCATATATTGAGGAGAATCTACCTCCCCTCTCTGTGCATAGAGAGGGGAGGTCGATTCTACTCAGTACATGCACAGAAAGGGGAGGTAGATTCTACTCAGTACATGCACAGAGAGGGGAGCTAGATTCTTCTCAGTACATGCACTGAAAGGGAAGCCAGATTCTTCTCAGTACATACACTGAAAGGGGAGCCAGATTCTCCTCAGTACATACACAGAGAGGGGAGCTAGATTCTTCTCAGTACATGCACAGAGAGGGGAGCTAGATTCTCCTCACTATATACACTGTAGAGGTGCACAACACAGAAGGGCTTGTAGAGGGCTGTAGACAGGACCCCTGCTGCTAGGGTAACACCAAGTGGTGGAGAAGGAACCAGATAAAAGCTAGTTCCTGCCAAAAGCAAGAGAGAGGACCAGTGCAGCAGAGTTAGGTGCTGCAGCCTGGTGGCCTAGCAGAGGCCAGAGTCCAACAGGGGCGACAACCCTGGACATACACCCAAGTGGGGTGGATATGGACGGTGTATATTGATGCTGGATGATATTGCTGTGTTTTGTGATGGCGGTGATGACAAATAAAGGCTGTCAGGAACCAGAGAAAGAAATCCACATCTCCTGAGCAGTTTCCACACATGTGGTGTGCCATTTCCATGTGCA